>NC_135174.1:9958638-10266734 GCF_041146795.1 Maylandia zebra | reverse complement strand
TCATTTCCGAACAGTTGTTCATCCACACTGAAACGACTGAAAACGCTTAAGTTCCTGTATTGCGCATGCCTGAAACGTAAGACTATTCAACCTGCGTCATTTCTGTCTGCCGATTATTTACTTTCCGGCTCTTTGAAACGGGGCAAAATGTCGAGAAAAAGCAGCGAGTTTTTTAAATGGACTGACAATGAGGTGGAGTTGTTGCTGCGAGTAACAGAAAAGTACAAAGTTGCAAAAGCGAGTGAGAATTAAAGACTTTAAAGAAAAGCTATGTGGACATGGGTGTGACTTTGTGCTGACCATTGGGGGGGGGTGTCCAAGATCTCAGTCTAAATAATGATTAAACATGCAACTATTTTGCTGGTAATACCTGAAACAAGTAAAGAAAATCAACAGCCTGTTTATGCAAGATAATTCATAATTTTATTGAGGGGGTTATATTGGCTGGGTCTGATTATTGGGGGGGTCATAGCCCCCCTAACCCCCCTGGAAATGATGCCCCTGTATGTGGAGCGTGTACAAGCTGATATTAATCTTTAATAGGGCTGTTAAAAAAATGCGTCACTGTTTCCAAAAGCCTGCGGTTACGCTGTCCACACTGCGGCGCAAAAACGCCGTTTTCAAATGTATCCGCTTTGGAGAGCATTTTCCAAAAAGCTACGTTTTCCTTGACCAAAAACGTCATCTGGGTGTGGACGTAAGGCCAAAACTGAGAGAAAAAGATTTTTTTTTAAACGAAAATGTATTAGTGTGGACATGGCCTAAAACAGAAAACACGAGTCTTCATTCTGCACCTCTGGACCACTTTGAGCGCTGTTGATAGTTTTAGATCTACCTAAACTCTCACCAACATTGCAGACTCCTGTTCTGACCACAGACATAAAACATAGATGTAGCTTCAGGGCTGGAAAAATGAAAACAATGCAGAAGTTAAGAAGAACCTGCATTCCATCTGAAATCCACCACCATAGATGTGCAGTCCTGTTGAGGTCCTTGGGAATATGGGTTTCAGTTTGTAAACACTGAGTTTATTGGCTCATTCGCTTATTTTGGGTTGTATTTTATAAATCTTGGCCAAACTGTGATTCAGGAATGGATTTTACATTTATCGACAGATTTGTAGAACCTTCTGATCGCTAACTTATGCAGAGTTATTCAGTTAGGCAAAAGGACATGTTAAACTTGAAGTAATTAAAAGATCACTGAATTTAAAATCTTGATTATGGCTTGGTTATGATTATAATTAGTGCAGTCAGAGTACTCTTAAAAGGAAGTTTAGTGTGGTTCATCTGAAAAAATACAAATTAAAAAAAAAGGTTGGTACCACTGAAGTATGTCAGAGAATATTTACAGTATTGTAGGAACTGGCCATTCACTTCTTTCTGTGTACGTACCATGAAAGTCTTGGCTTTGAAAGAGAACAGTCTGTTTCCATGAACCGGCCAAAGCAGCAGATCACTTTACATGTCCCCAAAGTACCGGAGGCTCTTTTTTCTTTCTTATATACACACATGCATATGGAAACCAAAAGGCGCCCACACACGTAGAGCCTCCACACACACACACAATAATTCTGTTCCAGGCCTCAGTTTCACATGCCTGAGTTTTCACATGGCCCAGGGGCAGGCAGCACATTTGCTTGGCTGGCTGACTGATGCCACCAGCGTCACAGGCAGGGAAGGCTCTTGCTGATAGCACATTTGTGGCCCCCACCATCCAAAAACACCATTCAAACTCAGGGTTGCGGTCTCAGGGAAGCTAGCTCTACCTCTGTCTCTCTCTTTCGCCCGCAGGCATCAGTATGGTCTGGCTCGCTCACCAACCTAGCCCAAGGAGGTTAGGCCACATTGGCAAACTTCACGCTGTAAACCCTCCCATCCTCATACACACATATGGACACACAAGAAACAGTAACACACACAAACTCATGGACAAGCTTACAGCCCCCACCACCCCCCACCCATCCTGCTGGGCACTGGCCCATGGATAGGGGACATGTGGCTGGGCAAAATGCGTCACGATGCTGGGCTCTCAGTCCGACAGATCCTGTGCCTGTCTGCCTGCTTGCAAATTACCAGCCTGGAACGCCTCACAAAAACAGAGAAGGAGTTTTGTTTTCTACCCTTCTGATCGCCGCAATCGCCCTGCTCTCAGCCTCGCTCGGCTTCTGGCCACTGTTGCCTTTTCTTTTGGCATTACTTGTCTCTTATGGCAGTAGCTGGTTGTAGAAACAAGTTTCTTTTCTACTCCTGGTGTTGCTTCTGTGTGTATTTTCTACAAAAAATTCTACCAGAGAGCGGCAGAGGTTTGTCGATGTCTGAACCACTTTACGGTATATCCATCAGCGTTGGCAACCCCTGATAAATATGTTCCGATTGTTACACCACATCAGTGTTTTTTTGTCTTGTGAAATATTGGAGTCCACAGCTGAACAACAGCTCTCCTTCCTTGAAGGACTTAAACCTGGAGATGAAACTGTTTTTAGAAGCTTTTTCTTTCAGAAAAAGGTCAGATGTTGTCTTTATTTATTTTGCCCAGACTGGCGCTGTTGGAGAAACACAGTCAGAATTACCTCAGTGTCACAGAAAAGAGTCAAGGAGAGCACACTGATTGAATGCATTATACTACTACTAAGGCTTTCAATCAACTAAAAGTTTATCCTCGAAGAGGAAAAAGCATTAACTGTTATGCTGGATTGCAGCACTTCGGCATTAAAAGAATATTTTAGAGTGCTATAAAATTGGATATTCAAGCTTCCCAAGAAAATGCTTGCAGTATGATGTACCTATCCTGTGTTGGTCTGCATGCATCTTAAAAAAACACTCTTATTTCAACCACAGTATAGTTAAATACAGCTAAATAACTCATTATTGTTTAGGTGTGGAAGGGGAATTGACTTAAAAACAGTATGATGATGAGGAGCTGGGATGAGGTGGGTTGCACAGCAGCTTGCAGATGTAGCAGCAACGATGGACTGGATGAACAGCTGTAATGATGTAGCCTTGTATGAGATTAGTGACTTGAATGTGTAGAGATGTCAGCTGATGTGGTCTGGCTTGACTGGATGAACTAGCTCAGGGGTAGTCAACTCCAGGGCTCGAGTGCAGGTTTTAGATACCACCCTGGGTCAACACACCTGAATCAAATGATTAGTTCATTGTCAGGCCTCTGGAGAACTTCAAGAAATGCTGAGGAGGTGATTTAGCCATTTGAATCAGCTGTGTTGGATCAAGGACACATCTAAAACCTGCAGGACACCGGCCCTCGAGGCCTGGAGTTGCCCACCCCTGAACTACCTGAACACATGCTATGATCATCATGTGCAATATCAGTTTCAAAGCTGATAGTTTGGATTCCTTCTTTCCAACAACAGTCTTTGGTCGTTTGGTAGATCTGTATATCTAACACTTGCATTTGGATTGTTTTCCTTCATTTTCATTGACCGCTGTGATTTGTCTCATACATATTTGCAAATGGACCATTTCAGCATCTTCTCGTCAGATTCAGATCACAGGCATGACACTGTGTCTGCACACAAAGCAACTTAATGAGCTTTATAATCCCAACATGCCTTATCTTATTGGAAAATCAGTGAGCACACTGATTTAAGTGGCAGCCCAGTAACGTCTAATATACTCCAGCCTTCCTGTGATAAAGTATTCAGTTTATATTTAGTTCTGTCATGAGTAGAAATGAACTGCATGCAAATGCAATACTTTCCTTGATTGTCTGCCTGACAACCTAATCGTAGAAGTTTGCATGTCTTTCCACATAGGATAATTACCTCAAATATCACAAGAAAGGTACTTTTTTTACTATACAGAAATGGAAATTGCACAAAGTTCTGCAGTGAGTGGAGGGATGTGACAGAAGCATAAAGGAGAGGAATCTAGAGGGAGACGCACCTTAGATGTCACTGTCAACCTCACCAACAGGCAGCGATTGAATCAGTCCTCCCAAGGGATCTTGGGAAATGGAAGCAGAGGGGATCTGAAAGTGCTTTCTTTCCTCTTTTTCTGATATGCAGAGCCTGCACAAGTGCGAAAGACTGAGCAGAAAGAGACAAATAAAGTAACAGAACAAAAACGAGAGGAGAAGAATGCAAGAGCAGAAGCAAAGATGAGAAAAGAATGAATGTGGTAAAAAAAGACAGCAAGACTGTAGTTGACAGCTGACGTGTGAGGAAATCTATATCTGAGACCATCGATCTTTTTAAGCCTTGCCTGGTATGAAAGTGGAAAGACACAGAGCAGATAGGATTCAGACAAAGCTCCCTACTGCACTTCACGTCCAAGAACACAATGGTAACATTTCTCTGTTGTGGCAATGTGGCTTCGGCGTTTTGACATTCATTTACTCCTGAATTGGTCAAAGTCCCCATTTGCTTTCGCATTGGCCATTTGGTTTCATGTCAAGTGTGAACAAACAGTATTGATGTCACTGCAAAGGGTTTATCAGACTTTTATAGCTTGCAGGTAGATGTTGAGGGCTCCCTCACTGGTGGTCAGTGAGAAAACTGTGATAATAACAATCATATTGGTAACACATAGGGGTTAATTTTCTGTCAGAAGTAATAGCTGAAGTGTTGGGTGGAGGGGGGGCATCCATTGGTTACTTAGCAACCTTTTGAAATAGGCATACTATCCATCCATCCATCCTCTTCTGCGTACCCTTTCAGGGTCGCGGGGGAGCTGGAGCCTATCCCAGCAAACTGGCAAACTAGAAAATACAGTGTTTTCCTGCATATGAACTCTTTAAAACTATACAAAATGAACTTTGTTCAGGGGCTTTCGAAGTTATAATCACCAAGTGCTAAAGTAGCCATCACATAAAAATGCAAACATTATTTCTAATGTGATTAATTTGGTGCTTTTTTACTGTTACATTCTGACATCTGTTATAATTGTCACAGTCAGGAAGGTTTAGTAAATTAGGATGGCTAAAAGTAAAAAACAAAGTTTCTTATTCTGTGCTGCTGCTATCATAATATAACATGACCTTCTGATGAAGGAAATTTACACTATTGCTGACTACATACAATGTTACCAGGGTACACCTTTTGCCTGGGGGGATGACTTTGAGAGCTTTGAGTGAATTATTTGAGATCATCAAATTTTGAAAAGGTCTCCTTGAAAAGAAGAGTGAAGTTAGCAACCCAAGGAAATCTTGTTTACTTGGAAAAATAACTATACCACTTTATAAATACTTTTGAAATAAGGAGAAATAATCTACTTTGAGAGGTGTGGAAAGAAAAAGGGTAAACAGATCAGGACTATCCTTTATTGAATAAATACAAGTTGTAATTGTGAGTTGTCACAGTTTGCATTTTGCAAAAGGACAATATCTTTCTTTGCATGCATACATATCAAATAGGGCTGCCACAAACGATTATTTTGATAGTCGACTAGTCACCGATTATTTTTGCTCTTATATAACTATCATTAGCTTACAGCTTTAAGTGTTTAAGGTATATGCTTACTAAAAATAAAGACAAGATGATAGTTTATAAAATTTTAATGAAATTTGCAGATTGTTTCGGTGGAGTTTAATAAACGCAGCCGTCTGCTCCTTGCTATCTAAAATATAACAGGACACCGGAGTATATTCTCCAGCATCTCACACTTCTGATAATCAGTTGTCTACTTGACGTCTCCGAAAACGTCGGAGCGCTTTTGAAAATATGTGGTGTCCTGATAAACTGAGCCGATATTTGAGGTTTACACAGCTACATTCTCGCCTGAAAATATGTTAAACGTTTATTTTGTGACCCAGAAAGAATAATAAGAGTAACATTAAAACTAACTAGCTGCCGCCATTGTTGGAAACTAAGCAGGGCCGCGCTATGAATTCTGGGATAGGTTGGGCCTCGAAGCGACCCACCCTTCAAATCTGGGGGGAAAAGGGCGCATTTATCGGCCGCATTTGTCAGAGTCTTCGAATTTGGACAGTCTTTGTGGTGTTGCTGTAATGTAATCGGCCTACAAATAAGTGCACAGGAGGATGCAGTTCATAAATTTGGACACAGTTACGATACCGGACACTGCTTCTTCTTCTTCAGGGTTTAACAGCAGCTGGCATCCTTGTACATGCAGTGCTGCCATCTTCTGTTTCAGTCCGTTATTACACTCTTAAATCCTACTACTTATTCTTGTGTCTTTCGGGATCTTAAAGAGCTTCAAATGATGTGTCAACTATTAAATTAATCGTCGACAATTTTGATAGTCGACGTAATCGTGACTAGTCGACTAATCGTGGCAGCCCTAATATCAAGTCAATCCAGCTTTGACTTTTACAGCCTCTATAACATTAGGAGAAAACAGCAAAGACTTTCCTATTAGTGATACAGGGACAGGAAGGAGGGTCTTAAAATGTAACAATTTTGTATCAAATAAAAACTCTTAACTCTGAGGGACAGTTACAGAAACTTATATCATTTCGGAAATTTTTGGGAGGCCGTTGGTCCCATTTATGAAATTTGCTTTATTGGTAGTTTTGCATGTTGCAATCCTGATTGCTGGTTCCCCAAAAGTTGATTCTGTCCATCTGAACATAGCGCTTTCATTGAACATCCATCTTGCAAACCTGATTCCTTAACTTTTCATCTCTCATGCAAGTGACAAAACATTTCTCCCACTTAAAACGCTACAAACAGATGGACAGAACAAACTTCCTGCCGAATCCTTACCTTATTTAGCACGGTGGCATGGTGGTTAGCACTGTTGCCGCACAGTGAGTTCTGATGGTGAGTTCAATTCCACCATCAGGCCAGGGTCTTTCTGTGTGGAGTTTGCATGTTCGTGTTTGTGTGGGTTCTTCCCGGGTACTCCGGCTTCCTCCCACATTCCAAAGACATTCAGTTAGTGGGGATAGGTTAATTAATTAATCTAAATTGCCCATAGGTGTGAATGTGAGTGTGAATGGTTGTTTGTCTCTGTGTGTTAGCCCTGTGACAGACTGGCGACCTGCCCAGGGTGTACCCCACCTCTCACCCTGTGACCGCTGGGATAGGCTCCAGTGCCCCCCGCGTCCCTGAAAAGGATAAGCGGAAGCGAACGGCTGGATGGATAGAAGCAGGTAGTTTTTCATTTTGCAAACCTGACAACGCAAGGGATTGAATTAATTCCATCATTATCATATAGTAACAATGTCACAACATGTTAAAGCATCAACCAATATCAACTTAACATCATGTTAATACCACAAATCAGTCTCTAAACATACTAATGCACAGATATATGATTTTACTGCTAGCAAGTTATCATTTTGTTATTAATATATTGCTATACTATTGTATCACATGTGCCTGAGCTTTATTTCTACATTATTGCCCCCAGTTTCTGTATCTTATTACCCAGTAATATACATTTTAATGTAATATCATTCAGCAATAGCCCCTGTTACTTGCATCATCAGTGGTTGCAACTTGGTTGCAGGGGAATTCAATGCGATAAGCCTGTGGGATTGTTACCTCAAGAAAACAAGTCTAAATAAATTAACCCAATTTCATTAGAAAACATGCTTACTTATCTCAAGGTAAAGGCATTAAAAAAACTGCAAGTGCAGCCATTCTTGACTTCAACCGAAATCCCAGATTAATAAAAGAATTCATAAAATTGCCCAGCAGCTTTTGCATGGCTAGAGATGCGAAATATTAACTATGAAACCTGCATACCAAAAGGACTTTACGTAAGAAATATAGAGAAACTCAATTTAGAAAGCTAATATTCTTGCATTAACTTTCTTTTTTTTTTTTTTTTTTTTTTTTTAAATGACATCAGAAACAGCAGTATGCGACATTACGTGATGGCAGAGCTTCAGTTCATCCTTTGTCTTTTTCTTTTTTTTTTTTTTTTTTTTTTTTTTAATAAATAGGACAGGGGGAATGAATGAGAGAAAGAGGGGGAGAGAAAGAAAGAAAACCAAAGGGGAGAAGAGACGGTGAGAAGGGGGGGGAAGAGAGAGAAAAAAAAAAAGAACTCCTGGGTCACCTGTATGGAGAAAAAAAAACAAACAAACAAAAAAAACAAACAGAGGAGACAGCAAACAACAAAGAGCAACATAATAATAGAGAAAACAAAGCACCATCACAATAAACTAGCTAGTCATAGATATCAATATTTACTAAATAATAAACGATATTGTGCAGCACGCAAGATAGACAGCGCACAGTGTGCTTTGAGGCAGCAGCCAAGAAAGCTTTAGTCCGCGTCTGTGAATACCCATGTGTGCATACCTGTGTGGATCAGCATGCTTGCATTCCAAAGGTTTCTCCATGTAATGATCTGCTAGGGAGTGTGGGGGGGCCACAGCCCCGTCCTCCAGGGTGTGAAGTGGGTATGGAGGAGATCAAAACTCCAGACATCCAGAGGCCCCCAGAATACAAGAGACCATGGAAGACCAACAGAGGGGCAGCCGCGCCACTGTTCCAGTAAGAGCTGAGGAGAGTCCCAGATGAGGGCTCGCCCAGCAGCCGCGGAGCAGAAGTCAGGGGGAGTTGCAGTGACGCGCCCGTGAGCTCCGCCGGCCCCCAACTGTGCCTGAGTGACCGAGCCCCAGGCCGAGAGGCCGGGGGCACCCCACCTCCAAAGGGGCCCGAGCGAGCCCCAGGCCCCAGGCCCCGACAAGCGGCCGCCAAGGAGTGAGCCGGTGTGTACCCGGACGCCCACCCCCAGATACAAAGAACCACCAACACACCGACACCTGAGGGAGTCCGCCACCGGCAGGGGAAGTGGTGGTGGGTGGAGATAGGCCTCCAAACCTTGGAGGGCCTGAGGTGTCCCCAGAGAGGTGGCGTCTGATACCCAACCTGACATATAGACACAGACATACGGGCACACACAGACACAAACATCCATTCCCCCCCTCATGCTCTCATATGCACTCACTCCACACTCAACCAACGTGGAGACAGACATAAAGAGACGCTGTACACACAATCACACTCCCCAAGCGTACTCTACAAACCGGGTCTAGGTACCCTTGCCCCTGGAGGGGGGAATTGCACCCAGACCCAGGTGGTGTTACCCTTTTCCCTGCGGTGGGGAGAGGCAGACCACCCCGACTCCGCAGCAGCAGGGAGGCCCCACACCCCAGACCGCAGTCGGACGGCCAACTCCTCCTCTTGCATTAACTTTCAATGGAGATACTGTGATAACATTTGTGGATATGGCGCGAGCCTAGATTATCTAACCGCATTATTTAGAAGGAAAACTTAAAGTGGTTACACCTGAAATGTTGGTAATAATTTACCATTGTACGGAAAAGTTGTGCAAGCGCAATTAAGGCAAATGTGTTAAGACTAGAAGAAAGTTTAACCAAGAATGTTTGTCCCAAATCCTTCCAAAATTCCTACCTTTAAATCATTGCCATCGGTGCCACACATGAATACTTTTTCTGTGATCAGAAAGGACACATGCAACCTTTAAAAAGCACCTTTTATTATTATCTGACAGTAGTTAAAATAATACAAAAATAAGGCAATAAGAAAAATGGATAAAAGCACCCAGAGGTTTCTTTGCAAATCACGGAAGTATCGGAAGCAGTGACAGAGTGGCATTTGATTTAATTAATAAAAGTAGTAGAATATCGTTCAATTAATCTACTCTCACAGTAAAAGTTGGTACAGCTTTGTTTTCATGCATTAGTGAAATGTTACTAAGGTGAGAAGAAAAAGCAATCTTGGCGAGGAGACATGCATACTGGCATCTCTGTTAAAGTGAATTAGTAATGATTCAACCTCATGTGTGAATCACCACTAATAACTTAGATTTCACGCACGATACACGATGATGGAGAAACAGAAAAACAAAAAGTAACAACCTTTTGTTTTCATGTGATAACTGAATAATTTGTTATTGATTCAAGAAAACAAGCTTTATTATCTGCGATTGCAAGTCAAATTAAGTTGTTATCACGGAAAGTGGTGTTACCTGAAGACAAATGTAGAAATTAGCCAATCGTCACAAGATGGAAACACTAAAAAGTACTGAAAGAAAGGCCATTCTTAGCTTCTTATAAAACCCAATTCGACTCTTTATGCAGTCTTAAGTTGTCATTTTGTCCCTCAAGTCCAACTTACATCCTTGTCGGAAGGTCTCTGATTTTTCCCATTTTCTCTTTTTGTTGTCAAAGGGCACACGTGAATGCTGGGTGTGTTAGTGCGGCTTTACGCTCTTTGTAGTTTGGGTGGACCTAGACATTTCACTCTTCTGCCTGTCTGTGCGTCATGTTGTTTCAGCATCGTATTGAATTTCATCTAGCTGTACCTGAGTCACGGACTCCAGCTGTATGTTTGTATCGATTTTAATCTGCTCCCTCAATACATTCCCGCCACCAGCTACTTCCTCTTTCCTCATATCATACTTCTTCCTTTCTCATCCTCTCCCCCTCTCTGATTGTGTAGATTGTTTCACAGGGCCCTACCATGCTATAAGATCAAGAAGAAAGCCATAAATGATGTATAAGTCATTCCATGCAACAGTGCCCTCACAACAAATTAGATTTATGTATGAGGGCCTCCCTTGACCCAGAGTATCTATTTCCTGGTACTTTGCTAAATTACATTGCTTTTTACATTTATTTATTTATCTCTTTGGCCATTTCTACAAGAATTATTATGACCTTTAGCTAGTTTTTAACATCAACAAACTAAGCAACTGTGAGAACAAGTGCATATAAAACGTGATCTTGTGGTTCTCAGCTTTAGATTTAGGTTTAAACTGTCCCCCAGTAAGAAAATTGAGTCTGTAATATGGGTGTAATGTCATAAAAATATCTCAATTTAATCCAAAACACGATGTTTTTCCTCTCCCTAACTAATTAGGTTTGGTGCTCTAAACTGTAGTCCCAATGGCCCAACAAACAATATGATTGTTTAGTTGGAGGACTTGCTGAAACAGAGCAATGAGCTTGTTGTATGTGCTCGAATAAATAAAATAAATAAATAAAGCCATAGCTTGTGAGCTAATTACTTAAGACTGAATCATCTGTCTCTACTGACAAGCAAAAGAAAACATGCAAAAGTAATAAAAATGCTACAACCTCATTTATAGTTGATTCTGTCCCCACTGTTTGGAAGCCAGTCTCGGTTAGGCTAAGGAGCAATCTTCGGAGCTGAAAAATGAAGCCAATGTCATAGTCTTAAAGAGTACAGTTTCTCTAGGTGGCACTCTTGGCTGTTTCCAAAAGGGTGTCAATATCAGTAGATTTTAGTATATTATCAGTCCATTATTTGCACCAATTAGCATATATGTTTGCCCCTACAGTTTTTTACTGTAGCTTGCTAACCTAGCATGATGGGTTTAGCTAATAACTTAGCACTTCAATCTTTCATCCACATAACTTTAGTCTAAAAAAGCTCTTCAAAATGTAATCAAAAATAACCAAATGGAAAACCGTCAAATTGTTTTTATGTTTATTTCATAAGATTGGGGAAATTAAACCCAGCCATATGTAACCATAACTAGCTAACCATAACTCATCCTAGCTTCATCTTTTGTAACATAAAAATAAAAATATCATCTTTGTCATTACATGTATGTGATAAGCTCTAAGAACCATGCCGTGGCACCTGTTAGCTTAAACTGCAGTCTTGTACCACAAATTCCATTAAAGATCAATTATGACTGTCATTTATAAGCAAATCAGCCAGAGCAGGCAAACAGCTCAGCTAATATTAGCTCAATTAGCTAGTTGGCTGCAGCTATAATTTACAATTTTTCTTTCACTGTATACATTTTAGTGTTGTTATAAACCTTACAAACAAATAGGTTGTGAGGCAGTCCACAAAAATAAGAAAAAGAAACAAAGCAAAATGCAGGGGACGGCCTATCAGAGCTGCCCGTGTACATTATGACTTGCTGCTATATAAATAAAACTGGACTCAAATTAATAGCTGTTTGCAATGACAGTCGTAATTATCTTAAAAAACATGCTGCGCAGTACACATCTGCAGCCTGCCACATATGCAATAGTTCTAAAAAGAAGCTCAAAGACATACTGAAGCCTCCTTCATTGGCTCTGGCTGTACAGCCGGAGCAACCCAAGAGTGGAGGTTTTCATACCAAGTGGTTGCCTTATGATTAAATTTGCAGCATGTTTTAAAGTTTTATAGAATACTATTGGTTTGAATATCAATATACAGTCCGGAGACTACTGGCCTGCTTTTCCAACCACTAGTCTGGCTACCACCATTACCATCTCAGCATCAGCTCTGTCATGAATTATTTATCTTTTCTGATTGCATTTGCCAATGAACATCTCAGGTTTCTCCATCACCACGTCCACACTCCCACACTGTCTACCCATCTGTGTTTGATGGAATTCCTCGACTGCTTTATCCACGAGCGTGGCCACTGCGGCAACATTTGTTTATAGCGGCGCTTATTTATTTTTCTGGGATGATTTAGTAACAGCAGGCACAGGGCACACAAGTTGATGGAGGTAATAAGCAGGGGAGAGAGAAAGGAAGATGGAAGCCAGAGAGAGGGGGGAGAGAGAGAAAGACAGAGTTTTTATGGAGGATAATTTTCCTCCCCAGAAGGCAGTGATTGGCATTAATTACCTAACAGGTGCTAACAGCGATGAATCTCATAATTAACCAGTTTAGATTTAGTTCATTTGGAAAGACATGAGAACGAGGCTGTGGGTGGAGACGAGAATGTGTGTGTGTGTGTGTGTGTGTGTGTGCGCGTGCTGTAGTGTGTCTGAATGCATAGGAAATAACAGAAGTGAGAGACAAAGTGAAAGATTATGCCAGCCAGACATATACAGGATAGAGGTACTTTAAATCTGCATGCGAGTGAATGGTGAGTGTCTGGTTGAAGTTTTCTGTTGCTTTGCAGGATTCATATTGCTGTTCTCATTTGATCCTCTGAACCACAAGCTGCAGTATTCTTGTTCACACCATTCTTATGTCAGTATATCAACAAATCAGTTGCACTTAAAAAGTCAAACTATTTCAAAGATGGAAGAATCAACAAGCCTGTTGCACTTTGCCATTTCCAACGTTCACTAGACTGAATTCTTACAGCAAATAACTGATCGAGAACTTAAATGTCCAGCAACATGATGTAACTACTGGAAGTCAGTTTGGAGACAAATTACTGCGACTATGCATAACAAGCTTGCATTCTTGTTGATTTGAAATGTGTGTTTCAAAGACAGGGACCAGGTATGTGACCACTTGCTGTTAGTTGCAGCCTTTAAAGTGACTTTGATGCATCAAGACAGCAATAAAATAGCAAAGAATTGGAGTTTCAGTTTGCAGGTCAGTTTGGCAATTATGTGGAATCTGTTTATGATAACATGACGATTAACTGTGACAAACGGGCAAAAATCACAAACCTGTTGCCGACTGCTACAAACCTATTGTCATCTACATTCACATGTAATACTTACAATTCAGCCAGAAAAAGCCAGAAAATTCAGAAATTCCTCCACAAATGGTGATTTAGTTGCTGCAGGACGGCACTTTACCTGCAATAGGTGTTATACAAGCATCCTTTTACATACGAATACAATCAGAATACAACCAGTTGAGTTCTGAATTGCAAAAAGAAGCGTTGCAGTTGCACTCATCAGCGAATACGAACTCAGATTGATTGCAGGGTGTTGGAAGTCTGAGTGTATATCAATTTTCAATTCTCTTTAAGAGTTATTGCAGTCAATCCAAGTAAGATGGTAGTGGTTTGAGGACCGGTTGTCTCTTACCAGAAAACCTTTAGTGCGACTTTACTTTACCGTGACTCAGCTGTAAGTAGACAGTGTTTGTTACTTATTGATCTGAAAGAAATAATGGCAACTAAATATCATTTTGTGAACCTTCTCTGCATCAGTGGAAGAGGCTTTCTGCCTCCTCTAGCTGGTTATATTTGTTGATTTTAGTGTTACACCTGTTATGAGCTTATCCTCCGTGATATATCACACCTGCAGGAGATCCAAATAGCCACCGAGAGAAATAAAAACACTGTCCAGTGAGGGTTTGGTATCTCAGTCCTGACCATTTGTTTCACTGGAAAGTGGACCCAGCACCAAGCAGAGTGTGAGGCAAAAAGGTCCCGATCTCAACATAGATGGCGCCCTTATTCTACAGTTATAGTTATAGTGCTTCCTAATGATGAGATAAAGCAAAAAACTTGCCTATTACCACTTTAAGCTGTATTTGTTATTCATGCATTATTTATATTGGAAGTCAGAATTTACTTGCAAAGCTTGCTGGACTGCATTTTATTTGATTAAGACTGCTAAGCAACAACTGCCACCCTATGCACAGGCGTCTTACGTGCTTTTAATGTGCTATTAGTTGAGACATTTAAGCTGATTGCAAAAGACTTTAAGTAGATTTGAATTGTTAATGAAAACCTCTGCAAACTCAAAGACTATTCTATAATATTATTTTGTAGCTTGCAGCCAACAATGAATTTACTACCATAGAATGTTGTTTTTTGCTTGCTGTGCATGCTGTTTCATGTTAGCATAGTCTACATTTTGTCAATGCTGTGCCTTTAGTTTTTGTGGATTTTTAGAGACACCTTCAAATAAACCAGCAGCAAGAAAGCTACTTGTGCCTGCCTGTGCTTCATGGAAATATAAATCTAGCTGTACGTGTGTGTTACTTGTTGGAATGTGCAATCTCCCCATGAAAGTGATTGTCCCTTACATGCCTCAGGGCTAGTTTTGAAGGCCCTCTGGCAGTTCAGGCATTGCCTAGCAGGATAGGGGGCTGCATTTGAGGAGGGGTGGGTCACCCATATGGGGATTTCCTTATGACCCAATTATAACCCCCATGCTGTTACACAGAATCCATCTCTTGCCTGCCTGCCTTCCTGCTCTGCAGCATTCGTCAGGCAGATGGAAGTGTCTTTGTCTGCTCGCACCGGTTCCCTCACGCTCCCTGTTGCCAAGGCACAGAGCGGTGGAGAAGAGCCGACAGTTACACTGCCACTCTGCAGGATCATTGCCTTGCACATACCCTTGCATGAATGGCATCACATGGCATTCAGCGGATCCTTGTGCATGAAATAAAGGCACATGGAAGCGCGAAGGCATTCACGCGGAAAAATCCGCTTTAAACTGTTGCATAAATGGACACTCGCGAGTGCAAACACCCGTGTGACAAAAGAGCGCTCATTCGCTGGAGCAGATGTGCAATAGCATGTGCACGCTTACACTACGTCTAGCTGCACCCATCAATATACGCTGCTATTTCTGCTTTTCTTTGTACAGTTCTTACACAAAGACACAGTGACACACAGGCACATTTATACGCTGACAAAACACAATGACGCACACACACACACAGAGTACACTTTGCACCCTGCCAATGCTTGTCTTCCCTTGCTTACAAATGGAGCGAGGCAGCCGGTCTTCCTTCAGTAACCTACTTTTTCTCTCGCCTCTCCGTTTTCGCTTGGCTCTCTGAGGAAGTGTGGATGTCGTGCTTGGTTTGACTTCTTCGGCGCAGGCCATCGATAAGCTCTGCTTTTAGTTTGTGTTGCCAATAGCAGAATGTCACCATGGCATCTTTGTGGATGAGGAGACGGGTCCTGCGGTGAAATGTGGGACTCACTTGTGGGCTAATATCCTCCCTCGGAGCAGGGAGATCCCTCAGGACCACTCCAAGCTTCCTGAAACAATATTCCTCACTTCGTAAATGTGACATCTTTAATAACTGTGAGGAGAAAGGTATCAGATGCCCTGGTAAGTACACAAGTGTAGAGGAAAGCATGCTGACTCGTTCCCTCTCTGTTTGAGCTGCTAAGACACAAAAAAGAAGCAGAGACGGGCAGATAAATACTCAGGATGCTTCTGACAACAGATGGACCGAGAGAGCAGAGGACTGTGAGAGGAGGAGGAGGAGGAGGAGGCTCTCTTCGCAGTGAAAGAGAAGACAGATAAACAGGTACACAAATAAACAGGCGCATGGGTAAGAGTGTGTTGCCTACCATGTGCTGATATCAGACAGGCATATGGCCACAACACAGAGGCAGCGATAGAGAAGAGATCACTGTAAACACCGAGGCTCTCAATCTGGCCCTGCAGCAGCCCTTTTTTAATTCTTTTGCTAAACTAATGCTACATGAACACTGCAGCATCCATTCACAGTGACTTTAAGGAAATTACGCTTCGACTACGCAGCCAAGTGCACGCACAAACCACAACATATCGCAGCCACGGCGAAGTGGAAGAGCCCCCCGTCACATTGCCCCCGGAGAGCAGAACAGACGGCAAAAATTTGTGTTTTTAGCTAGTGCGGGAAAGGGCCATGAGATGAAAGGCTATTATGCACCCTTGCCTTGATTCGCTCCATTATTCATACGTTGTCTTGTGGCTTTTTTTTTTTGCAGAACACATGCAAAACATGAAAAAGCTACAAGGACGAGAAATTAGCTGGATTCTGTTGCTTTTTGGAAACTTCCGAAGGCCATAAAGTTCTGAGTCTGCGATCACAAGACACATTATATCTGTAGATTATGATTTTCAAGCGTTATTTTTTGTCCTTGATGTCTTTACTTTATTTGTTGAGCAAAAAAATCAAAGAAACACTTGCTAATATCACTCTGGGATGGATTAGACTGTGTGCAGTCCTTTTTTTTGTTTGAGTCAAACAATTACTGTCATGCTTTTCTCATCCCACTGCTGCTCGCTGCAGGAAATCTGCTCTGTGAGAGGAAAGCTGCCCTCTCCTCTGCCTTGTCTTCGCAGGCCAAGAAAAGTCCCACACAGCTGTGCTCTGATGCTTAAATCTGCCAGGGATTCAGCCCAAGGGCCAGGTGCAGCAGACTAAAGCTTTTAAACATAAAGCTTCTCTTTAGCAGAGCCAGTGGAACAGACTTTGGGTCAGAGACCGCAGGAGGAGGGGGGCTGAAATTTCAGAGGTTACACTTAATTAAACATTGTCAGCTTGCAAAACCTCGGTTCCTTTCTGTTTGCAGGATTAAGTGTTAAGGTGAGGAAAGTATCACGAATCAGCTACCAGCCTAACAACAATTAATATGTCTAGATTAAGGCCTTCATGATTGCAAAAGCTTTAACATAGATCTTACTGCCGTTATTCAGGGTGTTTTAGAGGCTTTTCTTTCTGTTTTGAATATATTCTAGTGATGTGTTTTCCTGTCTAATTTGACAATGAGAGAAATTAAACCTTAGTGAAAACCAAAGACCTCACCACAGCACAGATGGATGTGTTTTTTGTCAGACCTTCCTTGCCTCCATAATGTCAGCTTTTCTCAAAGTTTCACAGATTGTACTTTTTAGGTTTCAGAGAGAATTTAAGGTCAGGTTTCCTATGCGTGGGGATCAAGATGTGTAGTGAAGTATTAGTGGTGGAAAGGCGTAGATTTGTTTTATAGCTGCATATGTATTTGCAGGAGTTTTCCTTCTAGGCTGTGGGTTGAAATGTTTCTGGTAGCCACTTTACTAAAACCTTGCCTTTTTTCAGGACAACAAGTTGACAGTGAAACTATATTAATCACACAGAATCAAGTTCTTGTCAAACGTTTGAGAAATAGCTCACAACATAGATCTAATGTTCGTTTTAAACACAGCGGTCCTTACCTTTGAAAATAATCTCTCCTCTTCCTATCATGTCCTGTCTTTCTTACATTTTTGTCCATCTCTGAGTGTCGGACATTAATCTTTTTTTCTACTCCTGGGAAATACAGCAGCTTTACATTAGCTAGCAGACACATTCTATGACAATGAGTTTGTTCGGCTGATCATATTTGTTGAGCTATTTAAAAAGTTGGATTTGAAATTACCTGCTACTTAAAAAAGCAAAAAACCCTGCTCACTTTGTTTATGCTCACTTCTCTTCTGGCTAGCTAGATGCTGAAATACCGCAGACACAACTTTATTACATGTGCACGGTGAACATGGGAAGTGTTGAAGGTGTAAATAAGCCACAAGATGTCATTATTTTCTTATTACTGAGCAAGTATTTCCGTGTCATCAGTTACAGTGAGTGGTTTTGCAGTTTGAACTTGGATGGATGACTCAGTTACTGAAGCTCAAATCTACCTACAGGTACAAATAAACTAACCTGAATCTGAATTCATCCAAAAACAAACAAATATAAAATCCAGAGAACTTAACCTCTTAAGCCCCAACACCCCCTGATACGGGGGCAAAAGGCAGGAGATCAGCATGGGGCTTATTAAAAAGTCTCAGTTTGGCTGGCAGATTATTGCACCCTACAGTAATCAACTTTCATGTATATTTTTCCTTTTCTTTAATTGTACATGTTAGCTAACATATTGAAAAATATCATATATACCAACAATGTCATTCAGGAGTCAGTCTTTCCTTTGACTTTAACAAATATACAAGCATCACACGGCATGCAGAAAAAACATCAGGCGCTCTTTTAAATTGAAATGGTGTGGTTGCACAGCAACAGTAAATTTGTAAACAACTGAATAGTCAGAATCTATTGGTAAATAAATAAAGTTTTCTATTCTTCGACGCACAACCGTTACAAATACATTCCAGGGTCACGTGATCGATGTGTTTGCAGTAAAGCACCTCTTCTTTAGATGAATCCTGTAATCCCAGCTACCTGGATTCCTTCATTGAAGGTTGCCCCCACCTCCTGGACCCCATGCAACCACCTCGGTCCTTCAGTGTCACATTAGAGATTTTGCTCCAGCATAAGAAAAAATGGATTCTCCTTCAGCTGCCTCAGAAACATATCCTGAAAATCTATGCTCATACTGTATTGTTATTGTCAGACTGCAAATAACAAGCTGTGCATGCAAAGGTACTTGTAAGAATCTATTGATACCAATTTCATTATCTGTTCTTCTTATAGCACCATTGATTTCCCTACTGATTCCCGATTGCCTTTCTCTGTATGGATTGTGGCCGCCTCATGCTTATTAGCCTTACTTAGTAAATCTGGCTCTTTAGTCTCAAGAGAAGCCTCAGGATCAGCATCAGGGTTATTTTTTCCAAACTTTGGAAAGTCAAAGCCTGAATCTTACTCCTTATGACAAGCGAACTGAACTTCATGTGTAAAAATCAATGAACTGCCCTTTAATTCTGCTGTAACCAAAGGCTCCGCAGTACAATACTGCACACTGGGCTTTTGCTACAATTATAAAACTAATCCCAGCTAAATATCACATTCCTTCAGTTTAATCGCATATCTTTTAATTTACTTTTGTCAACATAAATACCACAGCTGCTTGACAGATCCTTCCGAGCAACTGTTGGAAAGCAGTGTCATGTCTGTCTCTCTCTCGGTAGGTTCTGGGTCGGCACTGCTGACATGTTGTCGGAGTGTCAGCCCCCCATGGAGACGCACATCATTATCATCACCATCTTCCATTGCCTCCCTCCCGATCTGTCTGACTCTGTCTTGCTTTGTCTCTAACAGCGTGTTGCCCTCAGTTGATAGAGCGGCAGCCCCACTGCTGACTCATAACACCGCATGAGGGGGGTGAACGGTATGACCCCAGTAAGTCAAGGTGGCACTGCCAATCAGGAAGGCAAGAAAGACTCAGAGTGCTTGAAAAAGGAGACTCACGGGGGAAGAAAAGAAAGAAGTTAGAAGAAGTCAAACACAAAGGACACAAGAAGTTTTTAAAGGCTGACCTCTATTTGGCAAAAACATCAGAAAGAATCAGGGAAGATTTAGAAATGGAACACTTTTCAGTGAAAGACAGAAAATCATCGAGAAAACAAAAGATGTCATTGTGGATGCTCCATTTCCTTGAGTGGTGCTCCGTCATCATGATGAATAAGGGCTGCCTTTTGTCAATCATGTGCTTTAGTGGAGCAGGTATTTATTCCTTTGTTTACAACAAGAGCCTGTCTCCCTCTCTCCGTCTGTGGCCTGGTGACTGATGAGCCCTGTCACAGGGAGGAACACCCAGCCTGGAGCCACAGAAGATGACTGCCCGAGGCTCGTGTGACAAAAACCTGAACTCTAACAAAAAACAAGTAAAAAATGTTTTTTCTTTGATAGCCTTTCAGGAGGTGAGGAACCATGTGGGAAAAAATAAGACAGAAAAAAATGACAGACTGTTTTCGGGTTAAATTTGTTTTACCTGTTAGCACTAAATTGATTGTTTGAATCCACCACACCAATATTTTTCCCCTCTGATTTCACAGCTCAAGGTCTGTATGCCTCACCATACAGAATTTATTGACATTCTGTTCAATTCAATATTATACTGTAAGGTAAAGATGCTATAATAATACAGAGAAAATGCCAAAACGCAGACAATCCCGTGTGAGCAAGCACATAGTGACAGTAGGCAGGAAAAACTCCCTTTTAACAGGAAGAAACCTCCTGCACGACCAGGCTCAGGGAGTGGCAGCCCTCTGCAATGACCGATTGGGGGTGAGGGGAGGGAGACGGGGCAAAAGGCAAACTGTGGAAGAGACCAAGAGATCCAAAGTGGTGTATAGTGTATGATGGTGTGAAGAAACACTCACTGCATCATGAGAAGTACCCAGCAGACTAGGCCTGTTGCAGTGTTAGTAAGGGAGGGTTCAGAGTCACTTGATCCTGCCCTGATAATAAGCTTTATAGAAAAAGAAAGTTTTAAGCCTAATCTTTAAAGTAGAGAGGATGTCTGCATCATGAATCCAAACTGGGAGCTGGTTCCACAAATAAAGGGACAGAAAGCTGAAGGCTCTGCCTCCCAATCTACTATTAAATACCTCAGGAACCACAAGTAAGCCTGCATCACTTCTCATGATGCAGTGAGTGTTTCTTCACACCATCATACACTATACACCACTTTGGATCTCTTGGTCTCTTCCACAGTTTGCCTTTTGCCCCGTCTCCCTCCCCTCACCCCCAATCGGTCATTGAAGGGGGCTGCAACAGGGGCCAGCAATTGTTGTGCCACTAAAACTTAAGCATGCATGAGCATGACTGAATGACTGCAACACGACATTAGGACCAACAGTTGTTTCAGGAGAAATACTACACCGGAAGATCCTACTGGGGTTGCCTGTCATACTAATTAAAGCTTATTAAACTGTAACTGTCTACACAAAGCTAATGTACTGTTTGAGTTCTTGCTGATATGAAATTGCAGTTATTAGGCAGTACTCTGCAGCTTCTTTATATTCCAAACAATTTTTTTTCCCTTTTGTTTTCGACCCGGTGTTCTCCCAGACATCTGTCAGCACCCAGCGGTTGCAGAGGCCTTGTGGTTTTAAGCATCTGATAAGCTGATCTTTTTAATCTGGATGTGTTATTTTGCATTTCATTTGCTCACTTCTGTCCAAAGTAGACGTCACGATTCCGATTTCTTTAAGTATGCAGTGAAGTCTGTGGCGGTAACATGCCGGTACAAACGACTGGCCGCATCTGCCTGAATGCGTAGTGAAAATGTCTCACGGGACAGCGATGGCCATTATTTGAATTGCTGGATAATCTGTGTGGGATTAGCTCCCGCACAGATAACCTTTAAAACACAACTCAAGTGGACTGAGATAAGCAGCTATCAGAGTGACATCTTACTATAGATTCAGTGACTTTCTGTAACAATGTCCTGTGAGACTGCAGTCAATGCATTGTGCTTTGACAAGACAAGACAATACAATAGGCAGACAGTGGTTGAATCTTACTGCAAATGTTCCACCAACAGAAGAGAGGCAGAGAGAAAAGGAACAATAGAAATCGATAGCTCTTCAAAATAAGGGAGGTATGACGGAAAGCTCTAATCATAAAAGGGTGCAGGGGAAGTCATTGTGCTTTCAAAGGCTCAGGGAGGAACAATTAGGGTAGATAAGCTATTCCCTCTGCTATCATTTCCCTCCACCATTTCCCATGACAGACTTTTTAATAATAGTGTTTCTCTGCATCACACTCTTATCTGTTTAATGGTCAGTTCTCACGGGATTTACTCAGAGGTATGTGCTCAGCTTCGGAATTGGAGTCGGCTTGCATATTTCTCTGGATCTCATAAGGATTTCATGACGGCACCTCTCTCCGTCGTGCTCCCTTCCTGAGTTCTCCCTCATCATCTCTTCCTAAATAGCAGTGCTCTAATGAGCAAAGACAAAGCTAGCAGCATATGGTGATGATAATGAGATGAACAATGTTTGGAAAACAAGGCCATATATAAGGCTGAGGGGTCTGACATGTTGCTCGACAGAGTGTTGTGCACTGAATTTTGTACAGCAGCCTTCAGGCAAAGCTACATGATATATATTATTCATGACAATGCACGCCCAAGTCCTAAAGGCATTGTTTCTGGGCAAATGAATGACTGCTGATGCAGTGACATGCTTCTACTGTAACATTCTTTTATCGTGTTGCAACAGGAGTTTTCACAGTCCTGAAGTCTGAAAAGTGGAGGTTCTGAAATCTCAAGTAACCCTTGGTCAGTGCAACCAGACAAGTTCCAGATATGTTTATTTGAAAAGAGTTTAAGCTGAATTGAATCTTTAAAATATTTAGCAATTTAACATTGAAAAAAACTACTATTAATTAATGTTTATGAACCAATAGTAGTTTATTGCACAGTCAACTACAACCACTCATTGTACCACTCATCCACCAGCCAGGAAGTAGCATTGGATTGCAAGCACTGATGTGCATAAGTGTGTAAAAGTGTCCTACGCTCTGCTGGCTCAACAACTGCACAGTTCCAGACCTCGTCTAGCATTAACATCAGCACAAAAACCGTGCGCCGTGAGCTTCATGGCATGGGTTTTTGTGACGGACCAGCTCCTGTAGGGTGTAACGTGTAGGTGGCCCAGTACTTTTGTCCAAGTATATTTACATGAGAAACAATCTCACAGACATAAATACCTGCCTTTAGTGCTAAGTAACTAATAAATAAAATTTTACTCACCTATCTATTTTCATACACTTATGCATTACTTTTAGCTAACTGTTTGCAGTCTTTCTATGTATACCTTTCCTACTCTATAATTACCCCTGAAATACCTGTAGCTTTTACTACTTACTCCTTGACTTTTGAAACACCTCTAAAAACTGTGTGCTGTTTGCTTGGCTCTGGCAGCGGCACAAAGTCTAAGCATCAGTGTCAAAATAGTTTCTTTCTGTGAGCTTTCTGGCCCTTACACATCAAACTCGCCTCCCCACTGCTGACAGCACCAGCAGGTAGCAAGACCCATGGAGGCTCGGACATCTGTTCTTCTCTAGCTGTCTGACTCTTCTAGTGAACTTTAATGTTTATGCGGTATTATCGCGAGCATCTGATGGTTTTCCTCCCCCCGTGGCCACCAATCACGAGGGCCTGACCCATTCACCTCAGGGCGTAAAAACTTCCCTCGCTCGAGCCCTCACCTTACCGCCCGCCATTCAAAAGGGGGGATTTTACAGCCGGCTTCCAGTGAAATTCCCATGAGCTCAGCAGTCGTATAGAGAGGCCCCTGCTTGCTCTGTGATCCTCGCTGTCCTCCATGCTGCAGGCGAGAGATATGGGCCCGGAGGGATGAGGTCAAGACAGATGCAGCTTCTTATGCGCTGTAAACAGACAGCAGGGCGAATAAAGCGGAAGCTCTCGCAGTCTCACACATAACCTGCTTACCATTTTCAGTGTGACTAAATATGCATATGCAGAGAAACACAGAGGACCCCACACACACTCTCTCACTTAAATGCGAGGATGTGTGTGCACGCTCTGCGTGGATGATCTCTGACAAGGCAAGAACTCCTAACAAATGATAAAGGAGACTTTTCATTTTTTCCCAGTTTATAGGGAAGCGTATGGCACAATTTTCACATCATCCTTATGTCACATGTTAGATCAATCCAAATATCCATAGTATCGATACCAATACCAGTATTGGCATCGGATCAGTGCTGTTCTGATTGGAGCGATAAGTTCAGTGTGTCACCCAATTAATTGTGTTGAATCTTTTTTTTTTCAAACATGCATTTGCAAAAATAGTGTTGACTGTCACGTCTATTTTATTTATAACCTAATGCATGTTTAAACAAAAGTGGACCCAAAGTGCTTTAGAGAGGCACATTTACATTCAGGTCTCCAAAACACATAGTTTCAAAATACATGAAAAGCTAAAAGGAGTTATTTATAATTTATATTATTGTGGAAAGTAACAAATCACAGTGATTTTGTGGTAAATAAAATTTGCAGCATTGCACAGCACTAGGTCTCAGTTTCACAAAGCAACACAGGCAGCAGCAGCTTTGGATAACTGCACATGTCTCATCTTTCATTTTCAGGCTCTATTTACACAGGTTTTTCCATTGTCAGTGTAGACTTTTTCTGTCAACATTGAAAGTGCTTTATCCTGCCATGAATCATAAAATTGACTGTTTGCCAAACCGGAGCATGTCTTTCAATAAAACCTGTGCTTTTTAAAAAATTTATTTATTTATTGTGACTGTGCCTTACAAAGCTACTAGCATGTGACCTAGAACAAACTCATAGGAGGCAAACAAGACACGTGAAGAATCAGCAGAGAGAGAGATGAACAGACAGACCAACAGAGCAGCAGGCAGCACAACATAGGTTGCATAACAATGACTTTTTTCCTTTTTTTTCAGTACTGTACAGCCGGCCTGCCTGTTGATATGTGGGCGCGGGTGACTGCGGGACAATGCGAACTCGGCGTGTGCTGGAGAGCAAATACTACGCGAGAGAATGTTGTTGCCATGACAAGAGATAGAGAGAGAGAAAGAGGGGCAAGCCAGAGATGGAGAAAGATGAGTAACAACAGAGAAGCAGAGGCTCGAGCCGAAGCAAAGAAGAGGGTTTATCCACTTGCAGAGCGAGGAGAAAGACGGAATAATAGATGAGTCAGCTGCTTACACTTTTTTTTAGTGCCGAATCAAACAGGCGGTGAAATTACACTGTACAACCAGTAGCGATGGAGCCGAGCCAGGCCAAGCATGAGATAGATAGAAACACTCCTACATACATGTGCTATGGCTCTTTATTGATATCCGTGTCTGTCTTTATCATTTTTTTAAACCCTTCCTTTCCCTTGCGCACGCACAGCTGTACAGCACACATCAAGGGACGCAACCCGATGTGTGTGCTCTTATTTCCCCTCCTTCAATGTGTAGAAGAAAAGAATACATTCTCGTCTGGGAAAGCTCAGATACCGTTTGCGCCCCGGGAGGATTGCCTCACAGCTCCATGCTGGATGTCTGGCTTCCTGCGAGGGAGAGAGAGAAAGAGAGAGAGAGAAGGCAGCTTTGAAATCGCCGTGCGCGCTCGCTGTCGTGCACTGCTGACTGCACTGTCTGTTACCTGGTGGTCATAAGCTCATCATCATCATCCACATGCTGTCTCATCAGCGCAGTCACACTCACTGTAATCCTGACAGCTCCTGCGCCTTCGCCCTGCAGTGTAAATTCATGTAAATGTCAACTTCTTTAATGCCAAAATGAAAGGCTCAAATGGTGGCATACATTTCAAACCAAACGCAATCGCACCCCCCTCCCGCGCAAGCGCTTAAGCGGGCCCTCTGTGACACCTTCGTGTAAATAAAATCCCTTTCTGACTGTCAGTGATTGATGTGACGTAAGAATGATTCAACCTTAAGCTAATTTACAGACAGACCTTGTTACAGTAGATTTGCAAGAAGCCATAGTGTTTGTGGGGAGAGAAAAACAGCAGAAGCAATAAATATTTTATATTGGTCTGTAATCTTGCACAGTCAGACATCAATCTTGTCAAACTCGCAGAGGTCTGAGGAGAGTCGTGAAAACTGACCTATACAACAACTGGCTGTGATATGGAACACCTGCCGTTGGAAACAATGCAGGCTACCTGTTGGATTCAATTATAAGTCGGCGCTGTGGGCTGCCTGCATCAACAGCTCTTTCAAAAGAATTTCTGCACTTTCCCTCAAAACTGGCACAACATCGACTGAACACAGCTTGCAGCAAACTTTTTCAGCCCCCTGCGCTAATCCCACCAAGTCCTCCAGCAGGATGGTATTGGATTTTTTTTGTTTCTTACCTGTGTTTCTTACATTCATGTATTTTCAGTTCAAAAGGGGGAAAAGCAGATAGGTGGAGTGGAGAAGGCATTGACTTACCTTACTTTAATCCTGGAAGCTTGTGTTGACCTATCTCCCGGGAACAGTTATTTTTATTTATTTATTTTAAAGTTTTCCATCTAACATGCTGCTTACTTATTTCTCACTTGCTTTTAGGTGAGATTAAGACTGTATATGAAAGATGGATGTAGAAACCGTGACATCATCCAGCCTTCTGGGTGGGGCCATGTTTGTTGTGGTTCTTTTGGTTTTGTTTTTTAACTACAGGGTAGGGTGCTAGGTCATTTGTAAACACTAGTAAGCTTAGTTAGCAAGTTGGAAACGTAAAATAATAATACACTGCATAACACAGATATATCCTAATAAGTGTTGGCCAAATTAAATACTAACTAATATCTATTAAGTTGTATTTATTCTACAAATGTGAAGCACAAATCAAACATAATGACAGATTGTATTATTCTTCTTATTATTATTAAATATGCTTCAACAAGCACCAACACCACAAACATGGTAGAGAGTTTCAGTTTAGTGACTTACACAGACGTAACTTATGCATTAGTAAAAATCCAAATGGTAAAGTTGTTACAAAAGGAGAAATTTGCTATAGAGGCCATTTTGGTAACAGCTACCTTAGATTAAGCTAACCTCAAGGCCACTTGAAGCTAGCTTTTTGGCGACACTTTGGTGCTGAAGGTTGCTGCTTGAATATAGGTTTCAAAAAATACTTGCTTAGGGCTAAGAAAAGCTCTTGGTCTTAGCATTGTTTTCAATAAATGTGATTAATTATTGCTAAATAACAAAACAGTGCTAGATATCTCTTCTACTGACACCCCCAAAGTGTAGCTAAATTCATCTTCATGTACGCTGGCAGAAAGCAGGCCTTTATCTATGGTTATAAAAAGGGGCGTTTGAAGGAAAACACAAGTGTAAAATATTCAAAAATTTAATTTAAAAAAGGTCAAAAGCACAGCAGCAAATACCTTACGTGATTCATGGCTCCAGTGTATGCTTTCATTCCACATATGATTTTTTAGACAGCGTTTTACAGAAAGATATATTTCACTAACCTTTTCTTTTCCTCACACACACAGGGTAGTAGCACATGGCAGCA
The DNA here is from genome assembly GCF_041146795.1 of Maylandia zebra. Lineage (NCBI taxonomy): Eukaryota > Metazoa > Chordata > Actinopteri > Cichliformes > Cichlidae > Maylandia > Maylandia zebra. The sequence continues at coordinate 10,239,655 of NC_135174.1, read as the reverse complement.
GCAAGGCATTTCTGTGTTCTTTTGGTCAATAGCGAGCCACCTACAACAGAACACCAGTGAAATGAATAGGGAAGCATATGTTTTCTGTTATTGTTACTAGAGTAAAAGCTCCGGGAGAGGATTACATCCCCATACAGGATTATGTCCAAAGTCAACAATAAATACTTTCATTAGCATCCAAATTGGCTACTTCAGACACCACAGAGGGTTTTTAGTTATTTATTTATTTGCATCATGACAGTGGGAAGACTTGCCAATTGTACAATAATTCATTTCCCAGTGTAAAAGTAAAAGGTAGGTTCGAGACTAAATCGCAGTCTGCTATTTTAGTCCAAATAAAAAGACCTACTTTTTCTTTTAAAAGTAAAATGTAGTTCAAATGTAACCATTTAAAGCATAAAAGCCCTCTCGAATCTTCCATTTTCACTGTATAAATTGGTCAAATAACGGGCTGTTAACTCATTAAAAGGTCATTGATTGTGGTTGCAGTTTATTCAGCATGTCCTCTGGATTTCCTACTAATTGCACTCAAACTGCAGATTTTGCAATCAACTGTGACCACGTCTGCTACATGCACATGCAATTTACCAGTTTACCCCCTTGGTAAAATGGGTATAAAATAGTTTTCTTCCACTGGCACCACCATCATTCTAATCTTTCTGCTCTTAGATAAACATACTTTTTCTCCTGGCCTTTTTCGTAATCTCTAATATCCTCTATTTGTGCTTGAGGGAACTTTAACATCAATTTTTCATATATCTATCTTTTTCAAGACTCACTGAATTTTCCAAATAGTTGTGAGTCGATTCAGTAAAAATACTGCAAGATTTTTTCCTAATTTACACTATTGATTCCCAACTGCATCTGATTTATTCTCATTTCTTTGTATGTTTTGGTTGCTGTAGCATTTGGTAAATCTCTGAGCAGCAGGGGAGAGGAAAGAAAACTGGCTGTCACTGGTAGTAAAAGTCTGTCGTGACCTCTGAGAATCAGTTTGCTTTGGATCAGCTTGGTGAAGCACTGTGACCACACCACCAGACTCCCACTGCATCCCCTTTTATCATCCTGACAGACATCCCGGTGACAGCTGTCAGTCATCCTGGTGAATGGGCTCACGGTGTGGTGTCACCTGGGTGCCTCGTTTGTTTCTGAAGTTCATGTGTGTGTTCTTTTTCACTAAGATCATAAAGATGAGAGGGTTTGATTGTGATGCATGCTGGTTCACAGTAAACTAGGGGAGAATAATAATGGGATCTATCACAGCAGCACTGTATAATAGATAATGTTTATTTATTCATTTTCTTGAATGAGGCAAGGTTGCTCCCTATAAAGGCAGACATTTTCTTGTAAGTAAACAGTCATAATGATGAAATCCTGATGCAAGTTTCCATCCCTGAGCCTGGTTTGGAGACAGGTTTAATTTCTCTTAAAAGACTTTATGGGATGGCAGTGGAAATGCTAGAGAATCATCCTGTTTTAAAGAGCTCTGTCAAGTTAATCCTGCTGTCACTCCTTTAGTTTGTACACAGCAAATAGGAACTATTAATAATTACTTCTGCAAGCGTCAGTTCCCAAATTAATAAAAAAATATGGTGAATGATGCTGTTGTTGCTGCCACAGTTCAACTGAAAGTAACAACAATTAATCATATGTGCAGTCATGCAAACTCACGATAAGACCTGTTCCTTCCTTGGATTAACCCCACAAACGGCGATAGGGAGATTAATTAATGCTACTATTATCCCAATTTCCTCTCAGACTCCCAGGTTACTTGCGGTTGCAAGAATTTCCAAAAGTAAAATGGGAGGCTGTGGAACCAACTCCCAGTTAGGTATGAAGAGAGAGACACCCACTCTTACTTTTAAGCTCAAGCTTAAAATTTACATTTTGATGAAGCTTGTAGTTAAGGCTGGATCACGTGATTGTGAATCATCCCTTAAAGCTTTTTATACCCACCACATGATGCTTTGCGAATGGTACCTTGACATTAAAGTGACTTCACCGTGCCTGCCGGTGTTTCTCAGCTGTGCGCCTCTCAATTTTTGTCACCTGGCTTGAGCTGAGATGAAGTCACTAATAATAGTTTACCACCACTTTAAGGATATATCAGTAAAGAAGCAGAGAGACACAGATTATACAGAGGAAGATTTTTCAACACTTTGAAAAGATGTCAAAGCTTTATTTCCAGCTTTGACTTCTTCACTTACTATAACAGTGCAACACCTATTGTTACTTCAGCAGCTACCTGAGCCATAACAGCGAGCATGAATGGATGTGCATTAGGGCTGGGCCATATCATACCGTTCACGGTAATACCGGTATAATGTTGGGCAACGATAAGAAAATGAAATATCGCGATAGAATATGGGTAAAACGCGCATGCGCAGTGCCTTTGTTTTCATACACACATGGCGGAAAAAGCATGGCGGCAACGCAGAATGAGAAGGGTGAAAGCGGGTCGTTGAATGAAACGGATGAACCAGAATTGGTTTGTAAAAGTGCTGCAACTTCAGTGGTGTGGAACTGGTTTGGCTTTCGTCCATCAGATACACAACAAAGCACTATTTTTGGTAGAGCATGCTAGCGGGCCGTCGTTATTACCGTCCTTTGATTTTTCTGAAAATCGACAGTGCCCCTTATAATCCCGTGTGCCTTATGTATGAATTCTGGTTGTGTTTACTGACCTCGAAACGATTTTATGTCGTACACGGCGCTTGAAAATCTGTCAAATGTTTCAGTACAACTTTGCTAAGCTATGAACTCGCACTGCTTGATGGATTGTCGGAGCATTACGGCTATCGTAGGCGGGAGCCTCGCGGAGTGATACGTACGGTGCTTCAACATAATATTACCGTATTGTGTGTGTATAACGTCTTTTTAAGTTTTGTGGATATTATACATGGTTATGCTGAGGATGTGTCGGCCAATTTCCACTGGAAATGCCTTTTGGTTAAACTGTCAGCAAGGAATTTGCATTTGCACTGTTACATTTTTATATAACTTTAATGCACATGAAAAACAGCTGATGGGGTTTTTTTTTTTGCACTAATAAAGTTGTGGAGTTGTAAAATATGTTGTCTAGTGTCAATTATATCATCAGTTATATCGTTATCGCACATTTTCAAATGTATATCGTGATAGATATTTTTGGTCATATCGGCCTGCTCTGATGTGCATGTGTGATGGCGTTACTGGCAGCACGTGAAGCAACCAATGCTGCAGATATACTGGGGCCATAAGTTATGCCACGGCATTTTCCATGATGCACTAAGCACTTCAGAGAGAGACACTACTGAATGTCTGCTCTCTCCCTTACTTTGTGTTTTGTCCTGCGTGCTCTGAATTTTCATCCTTTCCCCTCATCCTCCAGCCGTTTGTGGCAGATGGCTGCACCTCCCTGTTCTGGTTCCTGTTAAAAGGGAGTTCTTCTTCCACAGTGTTGCCAAGTGCTTGCTTATAGGGGATTGTCTGAGGGTTCGGGTTCTCTTTGTAATATTTTAAGGTCTTTATCTTACAATATAAAGCCACTTGAGGCAGATGTTGTTAAATGGCAGCATATATAAATAAAAATTAAATTTGAGTAAACCAAAGCGTTTACATACAATCACAATTTTAGAAGGGCATGACTGTTTCATGGAGCTGAATGAGCTCATGGCAGAGGGTAGGTGCACCTGTGCTTTGATGGGGTATTGAATTTTACAAATGTGCTCCTCAGCTAGACAAAATCCATTATGAAATGAGAAAATTGTTGACCCCAGCCATTTTGGCCTCACATGAAAAATAAAACAGCCTACCAGCTTTTATCTTGAGAGAGAGAGAGCGAGCGCTTCGGGATCATAACTCAGTTCTTCGCTGCTGTTTCTTCCTTAGTCATGGTTGTCTCTCTCCTTCTCTTCCTCACAGTTTACCCCTCCCGCCCAACACAGCCTCACTTTTTGCAGTGAAAGTCATCTCGCCTTAAGTGAACCCGCATTGCCAAACCGTTACAGTAAATCCCAAAGTATTTAACCGACAAGCGCATCATCGTCATCTGTGTATTTGGCAAGTCCAATAAATTTCTCAGAAAATGACTCAACCTTGCATTTTCCAGGCCGCTGTTATCTATCCAAACTAGGATGTGGGTCCATGTTTCATTTCACACAACACCGTGGGACATTTCATCACATCAAGGAATCTCGTGTCTCAGTCTTTTCTACAACGCCTCACACTGGCTCTCACTTTGATGCTCTTTTTAATTGTCTCCACTCTCGCCGTACCTTGTCAGTCACAGTGTCTGTTAAGAGTGCGTGCGGTTTGAGCCTGCGCCAGGGCTTAAGTGTTTAATTAGTAAGAAGAGAACTTGCTTCGCTTTGACAATTGAGCTGTGCAGATTTTAAGGACTTTGAGCTCACCCTGTGACTCGAAACCTCGGCGACGAGATGAAACAGGGAGAAAATGACTCGAGGAAATCGATGTTGTCGGGCTGAGGCTTCACAGTTTCCCCACCTCAGTTTGCCATCTGTATGAACACCTTTAAGAGGTGCTAAAAGAAAAGCGAGAGGGGGACTTGGGAATATCTGTCATGATTAGGCTGTGTGCAGGCAGGATGAGGACCGAAACGCAAACTCACGGGAAAACAGGACTGAACACAAAATATTGCTTTATTGCTGACAGAAGATAAAGGCGATACAAAATAATATGAAACTAAACTGGGAAGTTCCAAAGGAACTGACTCACGAGGAAACACACGGAGGGGCGCACAGTCATGAGGGAGAACACGACACTGAACTGCGGGAGACGCGGACATAAATACACAGAGGGTTAACGAGGGAAGTGGGAACACACGGGGAACACAGCTGACACAGATAATCGTAACGAGACACGGCAGGAGTGAACACAACATGACGCTTACTGACGAGAGACTGTCAAAGTAAAACAGGAAGTACACAGAGGTTCAGACAGGAGGAGAGAGAGCACAAGGAGAGCACGGACATAACCGCCTGGGGAAAACATGGAATAAAACACAAGGAGGGGAAACGAGGGCTCACAGATACATAGAGGGGCACACAGGGGGTAATCAAATAAGGAACATCTTAACAGAACAACCTAGGAACCAAGGCATAAATACAAAACACACGAAAACTAAGAATACTGGGCCAATATGGCCCAGGACCATGACAATATCCATGTTTTCCTTGTCTGTTTGCCCTGTATTTTTTACCTTAATGATTTCCTTTTTTTGTCTAGCTTCTTTCGATATTTACAAACCATCCTCATATCTCTGTCAGCATCGTTTGAGACGTTTTCTCTCTTTTCTCCTCACGTATCCTCTCCATTTTCCTCATTTCACTTTTTCCACTCTAATTCCTCACTCTTGCTCTCTTGTCTCGTAACGTTTACTTTCCTTCTCAAATTATCAAGTGACAGCATTGGGGCTTTTAAGAGAATGTATTCACTTAGTAAGTATACCTTTGACTTCAGTAACAGGAATTTGCAATTATCTGTCAGGCTCAGTGCAGCGAGAGAACAATTCCCACATTGTGTTTTAACATTCGGCTGCAGTTTAAAGTCAGACTGTGCAGCTCTGGTAGAGCAGTTGCCCATTTCTCAACCCACTGCACATCTTCTGAAATCTAATTATCACTTATTTAATTAGAGGAAGACATTACAGTTAGCCAATTCTGCAATACTGTAATTAATATAAGACATCTGCTACTTCCTACACCATAAGCATTAAGCAATAAATAAATAAATAAGGGAAATGCAGTCACATGCTTCTGTGCAATATAGCAATAGCGAGATGAAGTGCTAAAAGTTGCCCCAGGATTTCTGAAGAGATTAGTGAGTCATACTTAACTGAAAGTAACCAGACAAATTGTTAAATTGAAGCTAATTAAAGGTAATGGATAAATGTTTAATTTGGCCGACTAAATATAAGGGATATGTAGTTGGCTGAAAATAATGGATAAATGGTTGAAATTTGAAACACTTAAAATAATAATATGCAATTGAGTGAATGACTAAACATAAAAAAGCCTTAAAAACATCGACATACAATGACTTTCTCTGTATTCAACACAGTTTACATGCTGGAAAAGAGTAGGATGAAGTTTGCTTATTTGATTCTATGCCCCTTAAGACTATTCAGTCATTTACAATCAATGTTCGTTGATATACAATCAGATAATATACATGTATAACTATAGACACACATATAATACACACACAAAAAAAATATAAATAAACCAAAACAACAAAACTACATTTTTACATCAAGCTATAAACCGTGTGATTAACACTCCTCTTAATCCCTGTATTTGTTAAAATAATCTCTTTATATTTGTTTTTTAAACTGACTTTAACTGAGAATTTGTTCTTTCATGAACCTCTTTGAAATCCTCTTATTGTACTTTAAAAGTTTCTTCCCATGTTTTAGGAAATTTACTGAATTTTTCTTCCATTACTTATCTGTATTCACCCTCTGCATTATGGACGGGCCCCAGGGGTCCAGGCTGGTCCATAAAAGTGACTGAGCTACCTCAGCTGGATACAACTGAAGTCATTTGATAACTATAAGTAAAATTAAGTCTAATTAATTTTGTATTGAAAATAGGAACAGCCGTGCCCATGTTAAATATTCTGGTAATAATTGTACTAGCTTGACTGAGGAGGGCACTGATTTTGGAGCATGTGCATGTCAGACCTTGGGATGTCGTCTGGCCTTTATATAAAATATGTCTCTTAGGAAGTAAAGTAGGTCATCATTAGCTCATGAGGCTCACTTAAAACTTGAGAAGAACAAATATACTATGCACTTACTGTGGGTTCATTATGTAGTTTTAAAGGGTTTTCCAAGTTTGCTACCATGTTTACCACTATAAACATGGTAGCATTAATCTGCCCACCTTTGTTTTCCTTTGTTTTCTTTCGTAATGAAATAGCAAAGTGAGCTGAGTCTAATAGCCCCATGTCAAAGTTTGTCACTTGTCCAGTCCATCTATGACGCAGTCTAGCAAACTGATATAAAACCCGCCTAATGCTTAGTTTAGCACACTCTAACTAACACTGAGCAAATCCAGATGCGGCTCCACAGTCGATATTCCTTAGCTAGACCCACTTCTGCTAACTATAACTCTAAAATGTCTGTGTTATAAACAAAGAACAAAAAATGCTGTTCTGTTGGCTGCAAAAGCATCCCATTAGAACTGATGCCTGTTGCTTTCGAAGGACAACAGTTGTGCTGTGATTTCAGCTCATTTACATGTAATAAAATCACTCAGAAATCTAAAAAGAAAAGAATGTCTTATTGATGTGACTCAGGCTGCAGTCACGAAGGTGTAGAGACTGGTTAGCAACCACCTGGTGAGCACCAGTTGGTAAATCTCTGCTGATTTAGAGAATATGCTGGAGTACATGTGATCAAATGATTCTGGAGGGTTGGCATTTGAAATACAGTCAAATGATATGAAAACAGAAAAAGCTCTTTTTATGATAAAAAAAAGTCTAAAGGTACCAATAAATGCTTGATATATTTCCTTTAAGTAACTTTGCACTCACTGAAAAACTTTCAATCCTATAGTCCAACAGTCTTTCAAGCCTATAGTCAAAATCAGGAAATGGTGCTGTAGTAAATGAAAGAAATGTGACTTCACAACTTTTTGGGCTTAAGCTGTAAGAAATATATGTGTAAACTTACAGAGAAAGTTCTGGTAGCTCATTGGCCAGACTGTCTTGTTGTTATAAAACAGAACATTTTGATAAATTCACAAACACTCTCCCTTTTTTTGTTCCTTTTTAATCTTGTGGACCCGTTGTAAAAAGGAGACATTTATGTAGCAGATAGGGAAAAACAGCAACTTTTCTGTCATCCATTGTTTATCTATTGCAGACTTTCTTTGAGCTAGCATGAATGGCGATGGGGGAGGTCTTTATCAGGCAAAGCTGCGAAATGTATTAAAATGCATTTTAAAGCCCAAACTTAGACCCTCATTCACATTTTCCAAATCTCTCCAGGGGGCCAGACTTGAACCTGTGCTGGGCCCATTCTGGGCCCCGAGCCTCATATTTGACACCCTTGTTCAAGACATTGAACAAGGGTGTTTAAGAACATTAAAGCAGTTCTGAGACAGACAGTTCTGAATCATGATGAGTGAGGCTACATAAAGGACCTCTGAGAGAAGTAGCACAGTCCAACTGGCAGATTTAGACTAATTCATCAGATGTGCAAAGAAAATCTCTGGACTAATAAAGACATTTTTTATTCCAGGAGGAATATTTCAGTTGTAATGGTGACATAAATGTAAGAGCGTGTCATGGAAATCTACTGGTAAAATCCCAAAAGATAGAAATGAGTGTATATTAGTTGAGAGCAAGGCACAAAATATCTCAGCCAAGAAATCATGTATTAAAAAATAATAATTTAAAAAAAGAAATTAGGTTATGTAAGTAGATTCTGGAAAATGTGAATGAGAGTTTCACCAATCATTTGACCAGCGAGGGCTCCTCTGGTGCTGGACTGGAGCTTTAAATGTTATTGTAACCTTGCGCTGTCTCATGTCCCTGTTCACAGAGGGTGGCCAGATTAACAACAACGTGGGACCGGCTTCAAACATGGGCCAGCAGCACCCTTACCCTGCCCTCGGCCAGCTGTCTCACGTCTATGAACAGCACCAGCAACAGCAACAGCTCCACCAACAGCAGCAGCAGCAACAGCAGAACAAGGATCTCAACAAGTACGCCTCTCTGAAGGCTGTAGGTGAGTGACTGCCAAGTTTCTTTTTTTTTTAGTGGAGGGGAGTTTAGATGAAGGAGAATATTTTTACAGTTTGTGGTAGGCAGTAAGCCTGATGTTGTTCTGTTGGTAACTCTTACGACTATAGCAGTGTGTAGATTAGCAGTGAAACCTAAGGCTGGGCCTGCCTTGTTAGTGGAGTCATCGTGATTCATCCCAAGTTGGCAGTGAATTTCAAGAAAAAGGAAAACCTAGGCTCCTATAAGTGACTTTTTTTGTAGTATAGTTTACTGAATGCTTTTTGAGCCCCTGAAACACAAACTCAAATAGCACCAGGTGGTTTTTTTTACTCTGGGAAGGCTCTAAACAACAGCAAGCACACTGCACACATAATTGACAGTGGTTTTTTCACTGCATCGCTAACCTGGATGTGGTGTAAGACATAAACGGCTTATACATAAATATTTTTCTCCTGCTTACTGGGGATTTATTTAATGGGAAATTTACACCATAGCTACGCCGCAACCTCAAATTTCTTTTGAAATCGTATGCCGTGCACCTCCCTAGAAATGTAACTACACTTCAGGTCAGTCCGCAACTACTGTGACTGATCTGTTCAGTGTTGTTAATGCCTTCTGTGCATATCCAGCAACTTTTTCGCCACTGTTTTTGAATTTATCAGTGACAGAATAACAATCGGCACCTTAGTATAAGGAATAATAATCATAGCATCAATGTAGGGACTGAAAAATCTCAGCAAATTCCTGGATTTAGAATTCCAAAGCTATTACAATGGACAAGAGGAAATGTAGCCTATAGATTTCCCAGTTTAAGCAAACGTATTATACAAAAATATCACATAAAAACAGTGGCTCACATCCTTAGTGGTGTTGTGCAAAAAAATCCATGTTTAGCACAACACCACCAATGATGTGAGCCACTCACACAGGTACAGTAATGTCATAGGCTCTGCAAAAGTTTAGAACTTAAAGGGGAATAAATATAGTCATCTTCTATTCCACGTGTTCCTTGTTGGACTCTACAAGATGGGAACATCCTCACAGTTTAAGTTCCCAGTTCAAAATAATCCTTATTTACCTTTTAGAGGGCTTCGGGCAGCCTCCCCATTGTCTAAAATCAGTTTCCCTCCCCCTCACTTTAAGATGACCTTCTCCTGATGCTGGCCGTGTTTAATATCAGCATTTTATATTTTAAATGACAGTGGATACACTTTCACGCATGCAACCAAATCCAGTGAGTCAGCGGCTGTAGCAGCTGATCTAAAGTTGCCTCATCACCATACGTTCTTTGGCAGTCACATTGCTATTTCATAATCTGAATTCATTCGAGGCCGACACGCAAGTGCTTCCAGCGAGCGTTTGTCAGCTTGTTTATGCTAGACAGGTACTCTGCCTTCACTAGATTCAGAATTCAGCCCACTCACGACAGATACAATCTACAAATGCATCTAGATGTCTGTATAAACAGCTACGGGATGCTATTTGTCTGCATTCGCTCCCTTTTATTTGAAAAATGACCGGATAGATCGTGTTTTGTTCTTTTTTTTGAAAAGCCTATCTGTCCAGCATGTCCAGCAGCACAAAGTAAAACTGATTGTGATGACAAATGCATCCTGTATTGTCAGTGGTATTCCCTACACTACTGTGGCCCTGACTCATCTCCAGACATGTTACAGTAATAGATTATCCTGCTTGTTTGTGCTGAGTAATACTTTGTGCCCCTGAAGCAAGAAGAAGACGTGTCATTATTATGGTAGCAGTATATGTAACTGCCAGCGAAATTGACAACAGAGAAAGACTTGAATGAGCAATGAATACCAAGCGGTAAATGAACGCATCATTTTTAAGCTTAAAGGATTACACCAATAAAAGCACAGGAGTGAAAATAGTGGTTAATGCTGTCATGCCTGAGTCCTGAACTTGGCAACTTTATTGTTTGATGGTCTATTTTTATAATTCCCAGAGAAGTGGCCGAATATAGACATCAGAGGATGCCTAGATATTTTCAGCACAGCCACAGTTGTGTTTGATTGCAGGAAATTGTTCAGTTATCTAAAACGCCAGCAGAAAACATCTTGGTGTCAGTCTGCGAGAATCCAACCATTCTTTCTTAACTCAAAATTTCGTGCCAATATTCAACGAGGAATAAAAATTCATCAGACAAGCCAATTTCCCCTGAACACATCCGTGCACTGCAACCGCAAACTGTGCTGCAGTTTGAGTGCAGCATACAAACCCACTGTTTCTCAAAAAGTTTTTTCCTTCGTCTTACTGCACACAAACCCAACAGATGGATGCAACACATGCTCTGGGGATTGTGCGCGACATTGTGGGAAATGAACGAAATCTCTATCTGTTGGGAAAACAGATGAGGCAGGTACAAGAGAATTCTAGCAGTGTTATGGAAATTTATGCTATAAGAATACAAACTAAAAAAACTGGTTTTAAAACTGTTTCCTTGGAAATGTTAAAAATAAATGTAAAAAAAAAAAAAGCGGCCTAAAGACATTCAGCCTGCATCTATATCCTGTAAGTCCAACATTAAGAGATGACCAATACCCAAGCATTTGTATTGTGAATAGTAAATTTTATTTTGTTTTCTCCATTAAGAATTATTCCTACCAGAGAGGCTGGTCTGACTCGTTCAGAGCCTGCTGATCTACTTGAATCTTTAGGGAATGGTCTGCAAAAGAGAAAATATCCAGTGAGCAGCAGTTCTCTGGGCTTGTTGATGCTAGAAGTCAGAGGAGAAAGGCCAGACTGCTTTGAGCTGATAGCAAGTGTCTGTTGGTGTCACTGTGCTTTGATACCCATTGTTTCCAACTGTGCAAGAATGGTTTGCTGAACAAAGCAAGCTTTCGCTGTAGTCATTTACCGTGTGACCAATATAGCCTCACCACGTTCAACCAGCGCATATAGTATATGTAAAGCCCAAGAGCAGGTGCACAAATTGTGGTCCATTTGCGAACCCTAGCTGTCAGTGCAGCATATATGCTTACTTTTTAAAAGGGGCCATTAGTCCATGGCGCTATAGTGCTGGGCTCACCTTAAATGAGTCATATGGATCTGCCCAGTTCTATCCCCACTAGCCGCAGGGTGGGCTATAGAGGTCTAGTACTATGTGGATCAGGCATCGATCAGGGGCAGAGGCCTTGCCCGTTTAATCCCCAGCTGCCAGAACTGGTAGACAAAAGTGGTTCTGATGGGGGGAGTTTCTACAAAAATGTAGCATTTTATGAATCTATTGCAAGTCCAAATCAATTTATGATTCATTTAATACACATCCAGTTGGCAAATCTAATAAAGGTCTTGCATGGTCTCTACCTTAAAATATAAAGCGCATTCAGGCAACTGCTGTTTTGATTTGACATTAAAAATAAATAACGCCAAAATATAAATAAAACCGAATTGAATTAAACAGAGGATACACAATATAAGTTACTTTGTCTATCCTCTGCCGCTTTGCCGCTGTAACTACAAATCTACAGCCATTTCACATCTGCAAGCTGCTTTGTAACCCACCTTCATCCTAGCCCCCATATTCATGCTGTTCCTGATGTAATCAATGCGATACTTGTTGTTATTCCTGCTCGTTTCGGCCGGAGTGTCTTAATATTCCTGTCTTCTGCAGCTTTTTGTGGTAACACAGAAATCTTGTCACATATAAACTATTACAGATGTCAAAATTAATAAATAAATCATTTTACAAACTGAAAGGTCCTGATGACGTTTTTTAAAAGTCTTTTTTAAAAAGTATTAAAACTATATGTGCTACATGTTCAGTAAAGGTTCTGGGTTTAAACCTCTCATCAGCCAGGTTTTCTGTGTGGAAGTTGCATGTTTACCCTATTTGTGCAGGGGTCCAAATCCTCATGCTTCCTTCCAAATTCCAAAGACATACATATTAGGTTGACTGGTTACTCTGAACTGAGTGCGGGGTGACTATGACCATGAATGGTTGCCTTTTTAGTCCTATTAAGGACTTGGAAACCTGTCCAGGGTGGAAATGGGTGGCTGTAGTTGAGGAGGTAGAGCAGGTCGTCCACTAATCGGAAGACCGGTGCTTCAATCTGCTCCAGTCCGCATGGTGAAGTATACTTGCGCAAAATACTGAACCCCAAGTTGGGATGTGAATGCTAGACAGAAACCACTGCATGAATTTGTGTGAATGTTGTATGCATTATATAAGAACCAGTCCACATTAGCCCATTCACTATATCCCATTCCAGTATATCACGGCAGAGAACTTTAACTACAAACAGAAAAGGTTGACACAAACATCAGCGTTCAGTGTCAAACTTGTTGTAGAAGATAGGAGGCAGTTACGCGGTGTTTTATAAGAAACACAATGCAGAACTCAGCAGGATTCTCTGGCTTTTTATCTTTAATGAAAGCACGGATCTGGGTGCATTTTGGATTTGACAGCTTAAGAATTAGCTTTGCAAAATGAAATGTCATCACCCAAAGGCTAATACGACTCCAGCACTAATAAACAAGACTGGCCAACCAGCACACACTGGCACGCTTTACAAAACTTCCAGCCAGCTCTGTTCAGCCAAAGGAAATAACTCTGCCCACAGTTAGTCGTAATGACATCCGCCAGCAGTTGGGGATCATTTTTTTTCTTTTTTTCTTGGAACAGAAGCAGTTGTTTTCCTGTGATTGAGAGATGATACACTTCTTTACTATACTGTAACTTTTTTTGATTTGAAAGTTGGGGTATGTAATCCTTTTTTATTGTTGGCATGTACAAGAAAACTTCACACTTTTCCTGTTTAGGTTTCCAACTATAACTTCATTGATTTTATGATCTCTATGGTGAATTGTTTTTCTAAGGAAGTATTAACTCTCAGCAAGTTGACTTTTTTAATGTACTGACACGGTCTGAAAGCAGTGACAGCCTGTGGGCCATAAAATCAATATGAAAAGCTGTGCAGCATGGCTCTCAAATTGTCTGGAGGTAACATAAAGTTTCATCATTTAAGTTAATGTGATAAAATGTACAAAACTACTCATGAGGTTCATTAACAATAAGCACTTTTATTTTATTTGGGTTTTTACAAGCCTCTTTACTTTTCTTCACTCACACCCTCCTCCAGTACCTTTCTGTAGCCGTCGTACTCGTCCCTCCCACCGCTTCCATTTTCCCATGAACTCCGTTTTCTTCTTTATATCAGTCCCTTTATCAGCCATCTCCTGCCCTCTGCATTTTTATCTCATCTTTGCTTTTTGCTTCTTTTGTCTTTCTTTCCCATTATCTCTTCTTCACCCTGACTCCACCCCACCCTCAATTCATCAAGCTCCATATCGCTCCTTAAAGAACCATTGGGCTGTTAATCTTGATCCTCCTTTACAGGGGCTCATATTTGATTCCATTTCTATAATTGAACGGAGGTCTCTTCCCTTCAGGCTCATGGTTGACTGACAGTTTTCCATTTTCCAAGTGGTATTCAAAGATTCACCTATGAAATGATTGGAAACCTGTACACACAGGCACCCAGGATTCCAGGAGGCAAAATGCCATTACCTTGAGTTCAGTGATGGGAAATTGACACACAAGCTATGAAAAATGCATGTGAGGGGGAATAACAGAGACAAAAAGAAAATGTGCAAGTGGCAATCTCGAAGGCTGAAACACAAAACGGCAGAAATGACAAACACTGTTTTTGCTAAAGTGGACACACAGCTGGCCCTAAAAGTAAATCAGTCAGCATAACCTTGATATTAAAATACATGGAGGTTAATCAATCTAATCTAAATCTGACCCCTTCAAACACCAAGATGGTGAGTGGTCCACAAACTAGTAAAGTGTAAAGTGAGCTTGTTAGTCCCCATAGGGAAATAGTTCCTCTGCATTTAACCCATTCACCCAGTGAAGCAGTGGGCAGCCACCAGTGCAGCGCCCGGGGAGCAGTGTGCAGGGACGGTACCTTGCTCAGGGGTACCTCAGGGTAGCCGTTCAGTGGAGTCGAATCCCCGACCTTCCGATCATTCCGATCATGGGGCCACCACGCTACCTACTGAGCTATCCTAGTTGCATCCAAGCTAGAGATAGGAAATAAATGTCAGCAAAAGAAATCTGAATAGCTAAATTATTCTCCTCTGATACATGTTCTGGTGTGCTCACTAACTGGAAATGGAACTAGGTCTTAAGCACTACTTTCCCAGCATCCCCCATAACAGCCTTTCCTCTTGTTCTTTAATTGCTTCTGCCATTTTAATGGCCGATGATCCAGTTGAGAAGGCCCTCACCTGTCAATCAATAGCCATCTCCACTGTCCCTCTGTGTATCTCTATAAGGTCACTTTATTGAGTTCTAACAGCAAACAAGGCAAAAAGCAACCAAGAACGATCCCTGGATGCAGGCCTGCAACTCAGCCTGAGTACAAATGACCAATTATGGCCCACTTCTATTGTACAAATGCTCTGCTGTAGTTAATGACTGTCCTACATCCAAGAAGATTCTCTTGTTCTTACATGCTGGCTAATAAGTCAATTTTCCAAATGCAGTAAGCACAGTAAATCCTAGGTAATTAGGGCTTGTTTTATTATTATCATTTTTTTTTAGACTTGTACATAAGTGGACAGAAATCAACAGAACATCTAAAAGCATTAACATTTAGTTATTTGTCTTGTGTGTCTTTCTTTCTTTTGCCTTTTTGTCCATGCAAACGCGCAGCTACGTTAAGCGCTGATTTTGAAGCAGATTATACCCTCCTTTGTTTTTTCTTGTATTTTTTTAGCTGATTGTTGCAGCCGCACTCCACATGCACATTCATTTTAATGAGGACACTTGAGACACATCCATGTTGCAAGTGCCAGTTATATGCTAAGATGCCGGCTTTAATATACTGTGATGTAGAATACATTTAATAAGAACCTAATAATAATCATACAATTATGTTTTCATATAACAAATGAAATGACCACAGTAGATATTCAGTCTTACTCGAGTACTCAAGATATTAAAATGTCAACCGCCTAGCATCACTAAGGAAAAAGTCATTTGGCTTCTTTTGGATACCATGAATAAATCATGATCAAAATTTGATTGAAATCCATCCATTAGCTGCTGAGGTATTTCAGATTCCATAATCTCTCGGATTTTATAATGAGGCACACGTAATTTGCATCGCCAGCTTTAGTCATGCACTACAATTACCAACCCTTAGTCACTTTGGGAGATAGTACTGTTTTTCCGCGGCAGAGATAGTAGCTAATAGAAAGCACAGGTGTTGATTGCGTCTCAGTGATGCATGGAACACGGTGTTATTTTGAAGGAGAAAGCAGTCTAACACCATTGCACAGTTACAAAGAGTTTCTGGAGTGGGAAAAAAATAAACCTCACAGACAGAAAACTCCATTTAAACCCAGACTAATGGATGTTTTTTGTTTAGGATGGCAGCACTGTGACAGCAGGATCCACCCACTTATAGTGAATACTAAAAAAAGGTCTTCAAATTTGGGTAAACCATTGGAAATTTGAAAACGTTTTAGAGACTTCAAGAACTAATAATCCCCCCAGTAAATTGGCAGTAGACGACCTAATTGCCTAACAAAAAGCAGATTGATATACTGGTCTAAACCTAATAAGGTTTTTATGTTGCTGGCACTGTGGGACTTCACGAAGCAGTTCTCGGTTTTTCCCCCTGATGTATAATGTGTGCGAGTCTCTGCAGGACACTGCTTTTCTCATGCAGAGGCATGCTGAGCCCACGCTGCGTAGCAGTGGCATTTTTCCGTTTCCACTCACGTACACGGCTGGATGCATGTACCATCGAGCTGACTACTGCCGGATTGATTCACCTGTCGCCTGAGCAAGTTTGATCCCCAGCGGCAGTCTCACAGCGACTCAGCTAGTGAGGCTGTGGTCTCCCACCACTCCCACCCTTACCTACAAACCCCCACGCCTGCGCTTGCTATCCGCTCGCAGGCCCGCGTTAGTTATTTCTCTTCAGCGTTTGCACAGCGATAAACTAGATTTATAGTTACAGCGGTAAAGCAAACTCACTGAGTGTGTTAACTTTATCTTCAAGGACGTAGCGGCAACAAGGGACTGAAGAGTAATGACTCAACTGTGAAAGTGAATCTGACAAAAAAAAAGGGTCACATTTCGCAGTGATA
Organism: Maylandia zebra; assembly: GCF_041146795.1. Taxonomy (NCBI): domain Eukaryota; kingdom Metazoa; phylum Chordata; class Actinopteri; order Cichliformes; family Cichlidae; genus Maylandia; species Maylandia zebra. The sequence goes on along the minus strand of NC_135174.1, from coordinate 10,222,801 downwards.
AGAGAGACTGTAGCTTGGTGACACTGACTGACAGAGAGAGGAATAAATGTGAGCCATTAACGCTGACTGCTCCAAGGCTGAAGAAACACACACGGATACACACACACAGATATAGAAGATGCAACAGATAGAGGAGTCTGTAAGTCAGGAAACAGACACATTCTATGTTTTGGTTGACTTTTTGTTCATACTTTTGACAAACAATTCAACAATTCTTCTATACAAAGTATAGAAGACATGTTCTCTGGAGGGAGAAATAATACTTCTGCGTCTGGCAAACCGATTGGTTGCCAGGAGAACTGCACCTCTCTGACTGCACTGTGATGATGATTTGCCTGAATTTGGAAAACACTCTGTCAACTTTACTGTTATGTTATGTTACGACATTAATGTGAAAAATTTATACTTTAAAATATAAAATTTGCATCTGGTAGTTCGTTTAAGCTAGCTTTGTAGCACTTACCTTTGCTTTAATGATGAATAATTTCATGTTCGTTACCTCCCACACAATAAGATTGTTTACCCATCAAGATCAAAAATACATGTAGCTGTCCATACTTTAAACGTTTTCATCCTGGCAGCAGTGGAAGGTGAGCAATTTTCTACAAGATACATAGATGTCACTGAACTGGAGCTTTGGCGAGACATCGCCATTTTTAGGGATTTAAATTAAGCTGTCGGAGCAAAATACGGATCACAAGTCACCAACATTCATAGTTTCTCTTCATATCTTTGCTTTTCCTCCATGGATAGATGATCCAACTAGTCTTGTAGTACACTTTTGTCTTGCAGTACCAGGGACTGTCTACTATTGTCCATCATGATGCTGTAATGTTTTGCTGGCCTGGTTAGTTAGTCGGTCACATGACTGAAAACTATGGATGGATTAAGAATGGATGTCTCTCAAGTTCATATGTGTGTACACACGTGTAAAGGCAGATAACCAAATACTTTTCAAAACATTTTTGACTTGTTTAAAAATACTGAATGCAAAAATAAATGTCTACAACTTAGGCATTCTCAAAAATCCACTAGTTGAGCGTGCACTGAGGTCTGATTGAAATCTTTCCTTAATCTTATGACATAACTGTAATAAACTTGCACCGAGTTAGAAAAAAATCACCCATGTCATGCCTAGTTATTAGCCTCACAACTTTCTCCCAAAATTTCTTCCTTCTTTCTCATGTTGAACTCCTTCCCACCATGCAAAAATTGGATGTTTTCTTGGCTTTAAAAGGGAGGAAGAGGCGAGCTGGAGGAGAGATTCTAGGCTTTTCTTTTGATTTCACTCCTCCAGTAGCAGCACGGGCTTCTAACTTGCAGGCGTTAGCAGTGGTCCTGACACTCTGCTTGGTCAGTTAGGTGAGGCTGACTAACAAAGTATAGGGGTTTGTTATATGACCTTCTTATACTGTGGGTGTTAAAACTGATGCAATATCTATATTTCTGCTTTCTGTCTGTGTGTGCTCATAGTGATGTGTTATCTTATGGCTGATCAGCAAACTGCTGAAAGTGTTATTTTTTGATTCATTCAATAAAAAAAATCTTCCATGGTGGCAAATGGCCAAATTTAAGAAAGTATATATCGTTTAATTCAAGATTTAAGCTCTGCTCTGTAGCAGTTTTTTGTGCCCACTTAGTGTTTCATTGCTTCTCTTACTCTTTCTCTTCTTCTCCTTTAGCTGCCAAGTACAACGGCGAACTGTACAACAAGCGTCGCCTGATGGTAGAGATGCCAGCAAAAGGACTTCCTCTGCAGCCCATGGGCAACTCCCGACCATCCATGGCGTCCATGGGCAACATGTCATCAGTGACTCCTCAGATGACCACCAACCCCATGGCTTCAAACCCTATGAGCGCCAACCCTATTAACCACGTCATGACCCCAATGACTTCAATGACACCCATGACCTCGCTCACCCCAATGACTTCTATGACTCCTATGACTTCCCTCACCCCTATGACCTCCATGACTCCTATGACTTCTTTGGGTCCACTGACTCCAGAGCCAGTGGCCACTTATGTCACCGAGATGCCCAGCATCTCCTCTGTCTCAACCCTGCCGACAGAACGGCACATAGCCGCTGGAGGAGGAGGGGGACACAAGCCAAACGGCCAGAAACCCAAAGTCAGCCATGGTCACACTGCCCACAGCTCTCACAGCTCTCACAGCTCTCACACTCATCTTCACAGCCACAGTAGCAAGCCACCAGGACTAGGGGCTACCTCCCTGGCACACATGGCGGGGACCATGCCAGGTGGCACATCCCTGGGCATCTCCAGGGCTGCTGAGACTGTCATTGGCCACGGCTCAGCTACAATGGGCCGCCCACTGGCGTACAGTTCCAATACAATTGCGTCCTCACATGCGATGGGGCTGGGGCTGAAGGGCTGGGACGGGACTGAGACGGTGGGCCGGAGGAAGACCTACGGGCACAAGAGGCCTCAGTGTACCATCCTGGAACCGAACCAGCTCCACAGCACTAGAGGCCACAGCCACAGCCAACACTTCCTCCCCACACAGCCCTACTTTGTGACCAACAGCAAGACAGAGGTGACAGTGTGAGAGAGAAAGACAAGAAGAAATAAAAAGAGAGGAACAGGATGCATGTGGAGTGGTGACACGAGTAATCTCTGAGTGGAGATACAGTACCAGCTCTTGAGATGTTCAAACGTGCAGATCTTCACGTGTGTTTGTGTGTAGAAGTCGAGGGTCGTTGGTTTACTATGTCCGAGTGGTCCTTGTTTCACAAACAAAGTTCACGACGAAATCTCTCTAAAAGACCTTTGCTGTCAAAAGGACGGCCCCCGAGTAGGTGGCATCTGTAACCATACTAACAAAGAGCCTACAGAGCAGGGATGTCTTTACACTTGTGGTGATATTAGAATGTTGTCTCACAGCTAATATCTACTCCATAATGATACCGATATTGGAGAATTACAGTGCGACTGCTCTCAGATGGGAAACTGCTGATTTAAAAAAATGGATTGGTTTAACAAACCAAACCTGAGAAGCAATATAAGGGATCAGCTGTAGGCACTGAAGCATCACGGGTAATGAGAAATACAGCAATTACCCATAAACCTCGTGACAAGAGGTGTGCTCACCTGTCCAGCAAAGTACTGAAGGGTTTGGAAGAAAAAACACTTCCTCGTGATTCACACCCAAATCTCCCGAGGGCTTTCCAGCAGACACACACGATGAGGGCCCTGGGCTTTGGACTGCAGACATGAAGGCTTTGTACTGTGGCTTTTCACACGCACCTCCTTGAGCTGTGCGGCTGAAGGTCTCCCTTTTCCACAAGAAACTCCAGAACAGAGAGCGGATGCTGTGGCACTGGTTTTATTTTGTTCTGATCTCGTCTGCGTGATGACAGCTGACCCAGGGGAGGGACAGGGAGGCCGGGACGAAGCATCTGCATGATGAAAATGCACACATTCAGAAATACACGGACACGCAGAGTTACCACACAGTTGGGTTTTTAATTATTGATGCCAGTGAATTTAACTGGCATCAAAATTAAATAGGTTTGAAAATGCTCTTTTACGTGACACTTTTGACTTTTAGTAATGGCAGCTACATCAAAAAGACCAATGTAATCCATGCACACACAGGAAACATCTTTAAGTTTTCAAAAAACATTAAATTGCACATTTAAAAAACATTTTAGACAACATGCTATGTGGTATATGAGAAGACTGATGCCACCTCTACATGTCTCTGTGTTAAATTTAATGCTAGAGGCAGCAGATAATTAACCTAGCCTAAAAAATAAATAAATATATGGAATGAATGTTAGAAACAGGAGGGGGAACCATTAGCCCAGTTCTGTGCAATCGAACAATAATGAAATTGCCTTCAGGGACCTCAAAACATCACTAATTAAGATGTTACATCTACTTTATTTATTCTGGAAAAAAAGAAACCTAAGAGTAAAAAGGACATCCTGTGGTTTTAAGTGGGGGGGTATATGTCAGACTTCACATTAGGTTGCCAGGCAACAAACTGTTGAACTATTCCTCTAAAAGAATTAATAAATAGTGCAAAAAAAACCCCAAAAAAACCCAACCGTGTTCTAATGTAGCCGTGGTGAGGATGATCACGCTGGAAGCAGACAAAATGACTAATTTAATTTAGACTTTGTGTGTGTGTTCCTTTTTTCTGAGTGTGCAAAGATGAGACATGCCCAGACATTTTTACAAAGTGGACCAAATGTAAGAGTTTTGACCTCTCATCGTGTTAGAGTTTACAGAGCTCTGGGATTTAAAAAGTCCTAAAACTGCCACAAAAAGAGCGCAAAGAACAAACACCTTGCTGTCGCCCGCGAGGCACTGCCACGAGAAGCTAGTCTCGATCAGATCACTAACTGTACTCAAGCTCCAGCTGAAAAAAAGAAACCCGGCACAACCAGCTGTAAGAATCTATCTGGGTTACATGACTCAAACATAAAAATAAATCCCCTTAAATCTGGCAAATAGGCCAAATCTTCTAAGGGATTCTCAAAGCCTATTTGCTTGTTTTTTTTTCATGTAAGATATATTAGCAGCAGCAGCCACTGTTATCATGTAAATCTTGTCTTCTAAAGTGCTTCATCCACCTCTATTAATTCAACGAATTAAGATGATTTTTAAGTGATCAGACTGCACTAAAAATGAGAAGCATTTGGCAGAAGCGTAAACACAGTTGACAGCAGACAGCATCCCACTAACAAAGACAGATTGTGAGGGCATTTTTGGATAGAGAACAAGGAAGAAAAAAGCCGGGGGGTGTTTAAAGTAGGAAAACCTGAGAGGGAGAGGGCCACGTGACAATCTTGTGAGAGTAAAGGATATGAATATCAGCGTATACCTGAGACAGTTTTTTGCCGGCATCAGCTGCACTGCAAGCAGTTTGGGCACGTTATGGATGGAGGTGTAAAAGGAGAACCTAATACTGCAGTAATACTGCAGGTTCTAAGTCGGACACGAGAAGAAACACCTAGGCCAGCTGAGCGCATAGATAAGGGGCTCTGAGGGAATATTTTTCCCCTCATGCTGTGGAGCCCCCTGCTGCCTTCACGATCACGTGACTGTAACCCGAGGCCAGATTGAAGGCATGGAACAGGATTTAATAAGTCATCAGAGCATTAAAATGTGTCACCTACACACTTAACACACGCACACACACACGTGCGCACGCATGTCGCGAACACATTACAGGGTGGACTCTGCTTTCCTTGTGTTCCCACAGTGCCGAGCGGCAGGTGTCATCACAGCAGAGAGACCAAGAGTCGGTACTGTTACTGCGCCTGTTGTACATGAAAGACTGTGAAACTCCAGACCATGGCCCTTTGTAGCGATAACTGATATTATGCTTTTTATATATAAATATATATATATATATATATATATAAATTTACATAGCCTTTCTCTCTTAATCTATTTCTTTTCATCCTTTCCTCTTCTACACTTTTCCCCCTCCTCTTATCCTTTTCTCTGTCAGTCTAAGGAGAAAGACCTTCAGAGTAAATATGTGAGAGAAAACAAAAATGGGGCTGCGATGAATCTTTTCTGTAACAACAAAGTTCAGGCACGTGACGTGATTGGTTTCCCCGTGCACACTGCACACATTTCACTGTTCACAAAGTGTGTGTGTGTGTGTGTGTGTGTGTGTGTGTGTGTGTGTGTGTGTGTGTGTGTGTGTGTACATCCAACCCAGGCTGATGATTTTGTGATTATTGTCTTTGAAGGAGTCAAATTCAAACAAAGTCATATTTAAAAGGGATTCAAAGGAATACAAATACATATATTTGTGTTTGGTGATGCTATGCAGGATCCCCCCCTTATATGTTCCTGTTTCCTGGCAGATTGTGTTGTTTAGGACAGAGTTGAGAAACAGGTCAGTGTTCGCTGGACGTACATTATCAGACCCAATTGGCTTAATCCAGCAAGGCAGAAATGTGGAAATGTGAACCCTCCATGCAACCTCTTGCTGGCAAATCTTTGAAAGCTCATCCAGCTCTGCGAAAGCAGCCAGCGGAACAATTCGTAGGACGGTGGAAACAGTTGGCAAACAAAAAAGCAACCAACAAACCCCCCACCTCCCCCATTGCTCATTGTAACAGCCAAATAAACCTGATATAAAGGAGGGAATTTGTTTGAGCTGGCTGTGTCATGGTTGATAGGGTCAGGGCCACAGATGAGTGCGTTCAGGAGGCAGTCATGTCTGACATTCCTCATCAGACGAGTCAGCCAGACAAAAAAATGCCAGAGCAGAAGGACACAGGTAGTCTGCAGGCTTAAAAAAGAGTTCATTTATTAGTGCATTTTTTTTTTTTACAGTCAGTACTGGCTTAACATACTGCAATAATCTATACGGTATTAAAACTGCTGCATAGGGAAAAGTAATTCAGTGCAAAGTGTGGAAGTTTTCATTAACTTGTGGGTTGATGGTGCTGACCAACAGAAAGCTGCACAGTACATCTTTTGCATGAGAGTTGTACTCTCATTTCAAATTCTAATCCTAATAGGAAATTGTACAAAGGTATTTCAAAGCAAAATATTTTACTCCCTTGCCAACTGCATTCGCTACATTTGTTTTAGACCTGCAAATTTTCGCTGGTCTTGATAGACGGCCATTGTTACAGTAAACTACCTGTGTCAACTGCTTTTTATTAATGAATGCATTGTTAGCGTTCTACCCAGCCTGCCCTGTAGGCCTGGTCAAAAGTTGTGCAGTGTGACATCAGTGCTGCATTAAACTAATTTATTGATGAACTGACAGTAAACAGCAGCGAGCAATGATCACAAGAACTAATATTGATAATCAATCTCCAACCCTTCACGCCCAACTGGTCGCAGCAGATGGCTGCCCCTCCCTGAGCCTGGATTTGCCAGATGTTTCTTCCTGTTTGAAGGGAGTTTTTCCTTCCCACTGTCACCAAGTACTTGTTCATTGTTATTGTACTACTTTGTTATTGTAGGGTCTTTACCTTACAGTATAAAGCACATTTAGTGGACTGTTGTTGTGATTTGGCCCTATCTAAATAAAATAAAAATGAATTGAATTGATGCTATCGTGTTGAAAGGGGCTAAAGGAAGAGCTGACAGGCAAGCAAAGAATAACTTACCCACTTACAAAATAACCTAGAAAAGTATTAGCAGCCACAAACTGAGTATTATAAGAGCTTGGGCCACACATGCGTCACTGAAGGACAAAAGGAGGTGAATGCGTCTGGGATATAAAAATTGGGGATTAAAGCCCTCCCTCCCCTCTCTTGTTTTTGGAGTTACCTTAATAACAAGTTCTCCTGTTCAGCAGAGCAACCAGAGTTTTAGATAGAAGTGCTCAGCAAAATATCTACAAAGGGTATTCAGTAAGAGACAGAAGAGGAGCTGCACTGGGGCCTGTGGCCAGGGGGCTTTATTAGTTCTCACTGTGGTCTTTAATCACCAAAACCCAAAGAAATGTGGGAAGGAACTTTGATGCTGCAACAGGGACTCCACAGTCCACAGAGGCGCACAAAGACAGAAGAGGGAAATTAATGTCAATAGTTGGGAGAAGCTTTGAATTATTGATACAGTAAAAATGGTGGTGCATGAGTGCTAACAGCTGTGAATCAAAGACAATTTGTTGGATCTCACACACACAAAGACACATACATATACACAATCTCTTCTTTCCAGTGTTTTGCGTTGCTCAAATTATTGATTATTACTGCAGCACATGCAGCTCGATAGATTCTCGCATCAAAATCGGCTATGTGTATGCACTGGAACATTGCGTTAGCTCCTTTGGGCTTTATTTTTACACTGTGTCCTATTTAAGCTGAAGATGTGAAGCATGGATTGTTCTTGATGTCAGTCTAAATCAGGAAAACGCAGCTGTCTGTATATATTAATTTCTTAGTGGCAAAGTAGTAAAGAAAGACCGCCCCAACCCCACCCTTTAATTAGAACAGATAAAAACGCGACGTGCTTGTTTCGCCGAAGAAAAGACAGAGCAGGGTCATCAAGACTGCAAAATGGGATATGTACAGTTCATCAGAATGACATAAAAAGGGCTTAAACACAAGATACGTTTTTCTCCACTCTTTAATTTCTCTGCTCTTTACTGTTGTTATTTGCTGGGCTTAGTAGTGTTGTAAACATGACAGCTAATGGAAAAGCAGCATCTTTGTGACCATACATCCCGAGATTACCGTGTTATCAAAGACGGTTCTCGTCAACTATGTTTACAACTTTGTATAGCATCAATCCTTATGTGCAGTGTTTTCTCCACCTGGAGCTATCTACTTATGCACAGAAGCAGAGGAGATGCGGTGTTTGTTGTCCAGTAACGCTCAACATTTGTTTTAAAGTGGACCAATTACGCTATTCCTTATTTTATGTCATGTATATACAATTCTCATATTAAACCGGGGCCACGTATCAATTAATGAGGACAGCATATGTGAAAGTAATCCCTGTAAGCCAGCTTTTTTTTTTTTTTGTATGACGTCAAAAAAAAATCAAATATCTAGGGCTTACTGAGGGCAGAGAAGCCCCTCCCACCTGCTGTTGTTCTTTTATTTGGGAGAAACAGCCAATCAGAAGAAAGTTAGCTTACAAGGGAGGCTAGCCTTAAAGAGACAGGCGCTAAAAAGGCTTGTTTCAAACAGTAGATAAACTGGGGGCTCATGTATTAGCTGAAAATCAGATATGTATTGATTATTTGAGCTGTGAATCATGCTACTCTAGTGAAGTCCAAGAATAAATACATGGAGCCTGAAATGAGCACAGCAGACCGTTTTTTCTATGGCTTGCGACTATGGTGGATTTCATATGTAGGGTTTTTATCAGAAGGTAATTTTAAATATAATCTAATTGCTATTAGGATTCAAAGAAATACTTCAGTGACAGTGCATTTAAATGTAATCTGCATAGTGACTTCTGCTAGGGCCCAAAGTTAAAGGGTCTTCCATCAGTTTTGAAGATTCAACAAGTTATTTGCAGTAAAACTATGATCCATTAGTATATCCTTTTATAGAATAAGTCACTGATTAACTCATTTTAGTGTTAATCAAGCAGTACATACAAAGTTACCTATAGGAGGTCCGGTTTTCTATTTTTGATGTCCAGACCAGTTTGTTGTACTTATGCATATGTGTTTATGGATAAGTAGGGCCCCAACACTGCATTTATGCGTAACGTAAAGCATATTTTTAATGGTAGAGCCCCCATCTCCCACTATTGTTTGCAGAGTAGCTTATAATATGCACCGTGATGCCCCATTGTCCTTTTACTGTTTACTGACTTTATAATTTGTGGAATTAAGTTATGAAAAAGCTGTATTTTGGTACTATTCAGATATTGTTAAGAAAAAAAAAGAGAAATATAGCAGATGTATTGTCCCAGAAATATATTACCATAGTGTTGCTATGACTGTCTATTTTTCCTCTTTTTTTTCGCAGGGGGGAGGGGTTGATAGGGATATTTTTGTTCTTCTTTTGTTGTTGATTTGCCATCTGACAGTACAGTATATCACCATTGTTCTATATACGACTTTCTTACGTGGCAATAAAAGATGACTTCTGTAACAGCGCTCCTCTCTTTGCCTTCCTTTGGTGTGTCTTTTTAATTCTCTTTTGTTTCCTCGTCTTTTGTCCTCAGGAAGAGATACTGTACAGTGCCTCAGCTCGTCTTTATTCTCCCATGCTTCTTTTCTTTATAGTCCCCCTCCCACTTTCCTCCTGTCCATTTCCCTTGGCTCTCGCCTTCCTAGCAAACATTTGATGTTATTAGATGTTGTTAGGACACTGAAGGCTAACTTTAGAAATGCATTTATGCTGTATACACGACAGCAAAGTAAAAGCTGAAGCAGCGCTCATACATCAGCATCGGTTGTGGCTTTGTTCCTGAGGCTGACAACTGAATTTCTCACAGATGTCAATTTGAAATAAATCTGTTTGTCTATTTCTGTCAGTTTAATGCAGCTTAATTAGCAGTTTTCTCGTCACAATAAAAAAAATTGACATGTGACAAAGTGGCTCAAGAATGACATGCAAGATCTGGTTCAAGGCTCTTTTTGAGTTTAATAAGTAGTGATTTTAAACATATATACAAACATATATTATGAATCTCCCTCCCACCCCCCAGGAGGTGGTATGTGTGTGTGCTCTTAAAGCTGAGCTCCTCTATCAGAGGCCTGTGATTTTGAAGGTTCAGCACAGCATCTTAACTGTTCCTAGGACTGCACCCCTCTGGACAGAGACCTCTGATGTCGTGCCTGGAATCTGCTGGAGCCACTCTTCCAGTCCTAATGCTACTATTACCACTGGGACCACTTTGGACTTTACCTTCCACATCTGCTCCTGTTCCCCTCTTACCTCCAGGAGCCACTATTGGAAAGTGTTTACCAGAACTGTGCATTATTCATCACTACCAGCCTCAGCTGGCCAGAGTGGTGGCCCTAGATTCATCAGTTCAAGCACTACAGTATGAATAATGCAAATTTCCATAGGCCACATCTTTATAGTGAACAACAGCACGTAGGGCCATTATCTACAAGTTTATCCTATGCACCTCACTAATAAGGTTCTCTTTAAATATATATAGACATCAAAAAGCTATATTTTAGCATTTTCTGTCATAGATTTTCATCCTCTGATCTTATGTTGAGTTTTATTTAGCAGGGCTCATTCTAAATCTTTCCATACTTGGTTTGATTTTCAGGGGATTGCAGCTAGAAACTGTAGACTTTCTAACTTTTCAAAAGCTCTTAAAGACAAAACAGATGGAATTTATTATTATTACAAGTCAACAGGGACCTGTAATATTCAGTCATGATAAAATGAAAGCGCACCATCTGTCAAATTTAAGGTTTTGCACATCAGGACATCATTTAAAAAGATCGAGCACTGCCCAGATCTTAAAATGAGGCGAATACGCCCTGCGATAGACAACAGCACATGACATATTTCATTGTTGCATCAATTCATTTGGGTTTGTAGACATATTTATGCACAGTTCACTCAAGATCCTGTCACAGCATTTTAGCATTTAGGGACTAGCGTTTAGGCCAGGGGTGGGCAACTCCAGACCACAAGGGCTCGTGTCCTGCTGGTTTATATCTCCCTGGGTCAAAACACCTGAATCACATGATTAGTTCATTACCAGGCCTCTGGAGAATTTCAGGACATGTTGAGGAGGTCATTTAGCAATTTAATTCAGCTGTGTTGGTTCAAGGACACATCTAAAACCTGCAGGACAGCGGCCCTCAGGGCCTGGAGTTGCCCACCTCTGGTTTAGACTTTGCCTGGACCATTATTTTCTTTTTTAGCCATTCTGCTGCAGATTTGCTGCTGAGCATGGGATTATCGTCCAACTGCATGATCCAATTTCAGCCAAGCTTTAGCACTTGGCCTCCCATTAAACTCCGGAGTACATTGGTGTAGAGACGCGTTTGTGATCGACTCAACTTCAAGCTGCCAGGCCCAAAGACAAGCTCAAATCATCACACTAGGTAGTATACTACCTATCAGTATGAAGTGTGTCTGCTGGTGTTCGGCTGTCTCCAAATGTGGTGCTGTGCATTATGGTCAAGCGTCTCCACTTTGATCTCATCTGTTCAAAGGACTTTTTTCCAGAAGTGCAGTTTGTTCAGATGCTCCGAATGCTCCAGACCGGCTTTCATAGAGGTGCTCACAGTTGCTGATGATCAGTTAGAGAAGTGCATTTGATTAGCAGCAAGTGACTGCTACTAACTCTCTTAATGTCTATGGAAGTAGTAAGAGTTTACTGAGTTTTCACACACTGCTTCTGCATTTTCAGTTTTTGTTAAGTTAATAGTGGCACAGAGTCGTATGTGATGTTTTGTTGTTCATAGGGAGTTGTATTTACCTCACTGCGAGACATGCTAGGGCCAGATGATTTTTATTATGCCTTGATGTGGGAATCATGTTTACCTTTTCTTATGATACGACTATGCATATATTCTTGTCTTCTACAATCAAGCTACAGTCTTTCAGATTTTCACGAGTTCAGACTACTTTTTGTGTTGTTTTTTCCCCGCAGTAATCAGTGATTGAATTTATTTATTTTAATTTTTGGTTGAATGGTCCACTGATCCTGCACATGATCTAAATTTCCTTCCTTGACTTAATCAGACTTACTTCAGCCTCACTCTGTGCTATTCACTCTTTTACTGTATCAGAACTGCTTTGGCTGCAATGATAATCCAGCATTTTCCTCTCCGGTTTCTTTGCATTAAAAACTGGAGGTGGTGAACATGATGTATATGTATTCGTCATAGAGATTAGTGATGATAATTACGATCAAAACAATGAAATGATAAATTGCCCGCAGATTAGCTTTAAATATTGCATGAAGTAAATCCTAACGGGATTAAGCAGCCATACTGACCTGAAGATAAGGAGCAAATGACTGCAAACTGCCAACTGTTTTGTGCTCTGCTGCATATTTGGAAAATTACACAGCATGAAAACAAATTACTGGGTAACTGAATGACGATAAACGGCACATGACTTTCTTCTGACTTTTGGGAACAGGACTGAAATTTTTGGAATATAACCTGAGTTTTAATGTTGTGCTTGGTCTAAATGTCACAAACTAAGGACCACAGATATCCCACAGATATTTAATAATTTTTACATTTGATTTTTGCCTTTTATTAATGATAACGTCACAGATAAAAGGTTCCAGTGTAGATGAAATGTGCCTTAGTCTACAAAGCCACAGTGTTCAGAGAGATATTTAATCACTCTGCACGCAGAGCTGAAGCCTGAGAGCTAATGTGTCCTTTGGCCTTCAGTGGGACGTCGTTGCCAGAGAGAATAAAACCTTCAGTTTCAGTTGTAAATGTTTCCTTTATTGCCTTCAAATGAACTGTGAAAGCAAAGTATAAACAACAAAACAGGTAAGCGTGTTTAAACCACAGGCAAGTGTTGTCTTCACACCTATCCAAATACAAAAACACAAATACACATCATAACCAGACACACCCATTCACACAATGCGAGTTTACACTAATTACTCAGGCTGCCAGTGCTGTTGGCAACGAGGAAACAGTCCAGGGAATTTCACCCAAAACAAAGCAAAACCTGCTTTTCCTCCTGCTCCCCTGCCAATCCCGCTACCTTCTCGAATTCTGCTCAGCAGAGCGGAGCTGTACAATGAGAGCGCTCTGTGTGTTTAAAGCCATCTGGCACTGATCTCTGCTTCAGCCTTTAGGGGCATCGTCACTGTCGTCATCGTTGTTTTTTGGTAGTTGTTCTTGTTTGTTGTTAGCTGCTGCTACTGTGCTTAATTAAGATTGTGCTTATCAATAATGTCAGTAATAGTAGAGTAAAACTTTTCCCCGAGTGCGATCTGCTTTGAGGGCAATAGTCCAGCACACACACACACACAAACACACACATACATACATATATATATATACCACACCAGGCAAGACCCCAGGTGCAGGCTGTGTAAAGATGCCCCAGAGACAATCCAGCACATAACAGCAGGGTGCAAGATGCTAGCAGGCAAGGCATACATGGAACGCCATAACCAAGTGGCCGGCATAGTGTACAGGAACATCTGTGCCGAGTATAACCTGGAAGTCCCGAGGTCAAAATGGGAGATGCCCCCAAGGGTGGTAGAGAATGACCGAGCTAAGATCCTGTGGGACTTCCAGATACAGACGGACAAAATGGTGGTGGCTAACCAACCGGACATAGTGGTGGTAGACAAACAGAAGAAGACGGCCGTAGTGATCGATGTAGCGGTTCCGAATGACAGCAACATCAGGAAGAAGGAACACAAGAAGCTGGAGAAATACCAAGGGCTCAGAGAAGAGCTCGAGGGGATGTGGAGGGTGAAGGTAACGGTGGTCCCCGTGGTAATCGGAGCACTAGGTGCGGTGACTCCCAAGCTAGGCGAGTGGCTCCAGCAGATCCCGGGAACAACATCGGAGATCTCTGTCCAGAAGAGCGCAGTCCTGGGAACAGCTAAGATACTGCGCAGGACCCTCAAGCTCCCAGGCCTCTGGTAGAGGACCCGAGCTTCAAGGATAAACTGCCTGCAGGGGCGTGCTGGGTGTTTTTTTTTTTTTTATAATAATAATAATAATAATAATAATAATGGATACTTTATTGATCCCCATGGGGAAATTACTTGTTTTTCTCTGCATTTGACCCATTCACCCATTTTATATAGGCTTCCACTGAGAGGCCAGTTAAGGACAGACAAAAATGGACCCTAAGTGCATTTCAATAAATTGCTGCACCTATTTTTTATTTTCATAGCAAAATATCAAGAACTGAGTGATGAAATGGTGGGAGACCTTTGCATGGTGCTACATGACCCACTGGTAATATCAGTTTGTGTGTCATTTGCATTACAATATGGTTTTTATTCCAAACATGACAGAAATTTGTCAAAATAATGAATGTCTGCTGGCATCAGAAAAAGCACATTAAAAGATTTGGGTAATAGCAATAGTGTTCCCTTTATCAAGAAGAAATATCTATATGATTGTTTTCCTTTTGGAACTTTCCTGCTCAATCTTCCACAGCGCTGTACATCAATTATATAGTAAAAAGAGCACTCGGCTTTTTAGAAATTGTATATGTTATTCTCATGGCCCAAGGGGGCAAAAATCTGCATCTGTGAAAATGAGCCATTCCCTTCCAATGCTTCAGACCAGGAGGAGTCACACTCTAATCTGTGAAGAGAAAGCGATGTACAGCCTGGAGGGATACGTCTGACAGTGATGCTGGGACTCACTTTGTCGTCTTTTACGCTGTTTGTTTGAACTTTCAGATCCGACGGAGCTTCATTTCGTAACATGGTAATGGTGTCAGTTAGAAATTGGAAATCCTGCCTCATAGTCAAAATCATTCTTCCTTCTTTTTGGACTTTTTTTCCACCATCAGTTACTCCTCCATTCTGCCAGTTCAGGTTTTATCTCACATTTCAAATTAAAAGCCATTAAAAACAAAATAAAGAAAATATAATAACATAAAGAAAATAACATTCTTCCGTAAATTACTGTACATATTTATACATGTAAATAAACAAAAAGTACTTTTTGTTAAACTTGTCTTGAGTAATAGTTCCCCAGGTTTTTTGAAGAAATTTCAAAGTTCTTCTTTGCTTTTTCACGCATTTTCAGTCCAGTCTTTGTACCGGACCATTTTCAGAGGAATGTTTTTGTTTGTTAAGCCACAAAACACTGACCTATAAATCATTCAAGCATAAAAAGCACCTAATTCAAAGAGTGAAACAGTGCTGTGTCTACACACAACAGCAATTGGACCTTTAGGCACTTTGTAAGAAGCAGCACGTCACAAAAACATACAGTTCATTCTCATTTTTTTTAGTTGAAACAAGAAAATATACTAAACATTGCACATTTTACAGTATAAAATATCATTTTTTGCGTTCACCAAGGAGATTATCAACAAGCTCAGGAGAAGAGTGGATGCCAAGAAGCTCTTCTTAAGGAAGGGAAAAGGTGAGAAGACACTGAGGTGTAGAAAATTACATAAGAATTGTGTAATTTAGCCCAATTCATTGGGGCTAAAGGAAAGAAGCACCATTACGCTTGATGTTAGTGAACATGGCGAGGGTAATGTGTACATCTGCGAAGGCACCATCAGTGCTAAATAGCAATTCTATAGGTTTGGGAGCACCATGTTCTCCCATTCAGACAATCTTTGTTCAGCAAAGTTTATACTCACTTGAAGATAGTGCCAAAAACAACATTCTGAAAACAGCAGCATGACTTTGTACCAAAAGAGTTGAGTTGCTAAATTGGTCTGCCTGCAGTCCAGACCTGTCACCCACTGAAAGCACTGGGCCC
Source organism: Maylandia zebra (assembly GCF_041146795.1). NCBI lineage: Eukaryota > Metazoa > Chordata > Actinopteri > Cichliformes > Cichlidae > Maylandia > Maylandia zebra. Next base: position 10,206,975 of record NC_135174.1, on the reverse strand, counting down.
ATTTGGAAACTTGAAATTTTCACAAAGGAAGCCTCTGTTGTTGAACTGCAGAGGAGCTGAAATCCTATATCAAGCAAGAATAGAAAAACATGTCACTCTCAAAATTGTAGCAATTGGTCCCCTCTGTTTCCAAACACACACACACACACACACACACACACACACACACACACACACACACACACACACAGTGTCGTTAAAAGAAGAGCTGATGCAACCGAGTGAAAAAACACAACCCCGTCCCAAACTTTGCGAAACATGTCGCCGGCGTCTCATTTAGAATAAACTTCCTTGCAGTTTCCACACTGGATGCGTTGTACACTGTTTTATATTAACATTTTACCCATCATCCTAACTTTTTGGAAACAGTGGTGACCCTATAGAAAGAAAGAAAAGAAGATCAGCATCTTAGAGTGCATTTATTATAGAGTGCTCTTGTATTACAGATGAGGGGGCATCTTGGCAAATAGAGGGGAAAAAAGAGGCGAGGAAAATGTTGAAGAGGAAGATGTTATGAAAGAAAATATTATGACAGAAATGGGGGATTAAAGAATCCACAGAGAGAAAGCGTTGCATGAGGAGGGGTGAAGAAAAAGGAGACAATGAAGAAATGTCTAATTGAATGCGCATAAATTAACACAAAAAAATCACACACTCACGCCCTACATCACTGAAACAGCTGACGCATGCCCTCTGGCACACTTTCGCCAAATCGCATTTTGTGGCACTCGTGAATCATGACTTCACATGTCACAAAAATCCTTCCCAACCTTTTACCCTCAGCTCTGATTTCTATTTTTTGTGCTCTATCCCAAAGATTCACACGACCAGAAGAAACATCTGCAGTCTGAAACACTCCTGCTCCATTTTATCAGAGTGAATTTAAAGCTGAACCAGAGCAGCTTAACTAACTTTTTAACTAGCTTCAGCTCATTTTTGTATGCAAAAGGCAGTAATATGGGACTATCCTCTACACAAAAGTTCAGTGACTCATCTGGACTGACCTGCCAGGATCCTATCGAGACTCATTCTCTGTCTGTCTCTGTGTTATGATCGCACAGTAGTCAAAGACACAGACAGAGGCAAAGTGGGCTCTGGGCTCTCAGGGATAAACGCACTATACGCTAAGCTGGGCTCTTCTCTATGCTCTTTAGAAGAGGTATAACGTGGAGAAGTAGAATAGATAAGTTCTCTTTTTTATACCTTTCTTTGTCAGACTCTCCCTCTCATTTACAACAGCAGGACGCTTGACTGAAGTGCAGTTACATTATGAGAGAATGTATTGCTCTCCACTGCACATCTAGCTTTGTGAGAACCAGATGATTAGTCATTTTTCTTCATGCGTGGTGTAATATGACATGCTATGTCACTGTTCTCATATCGCCCAAAATGTTCAGGCTGAATATAGAGCACTGCTAGCTATAGCAGTTTAATTACATGATTTACATAATCCACAAAGACTTACATAAAGGCCGTTTCTCAAATTAGAAGACCATGTTTAAGGTATTTATGAATATCTACATATAAATGGCAGAGATAGTAATCCAAGGCTGGACTGGGACAAAAAATCGGCCCGGGCATTTTGACTAGAGACCGGCCCACCAGGATAAAGATTGAAAATGTGACGTCATTCAGGGATAAAACCGCAAAGGATTCTGGGAACTTGTGGCAAGAGGTACTAGCGCACGCAGGCTTTCAATTGAACTCAGTTACACAGCGATAAAAAGAAACCCAAAAAATGGCAAGAAGCTGTTGTATTATTAACTGCAATAGCCGGTCGCATGACAGCCACGGGAAGCCGACGGGTAAAGAGATCGTTTTTTTTTTTATCGGATTACGTCGTTGAAGTGAAATTTTTTAAGCCATGTTTCCGAAGTAAGAGCCGATGGATGGTCTGGATATACCAAATATAACACTCCAGCTCACAGGTTAGTCTGCTCCAAGCATTCCCACAAAGGTCAAAGTTTTGTAGTAGTTAATATGTCATTTTTCTTAACATAATTGGTGATATAGGTTACAAGTCTGGCGCTGAACAGAAATTGTCGCGCTATGCTCCTTTGTTTATTGTGCATAAATAGTGAATTGTCCTGACACAATATTGCGTTTCGCTTCTGTTATAACCATGGTACACTGACAAAACCATATACTTTTATTCACAAGATAAAACAGTTGTTTTGTATCACTAATTGTCCATTGCGATTACAATATACAATATTATTGTCACTGCTACATTTCTGTAATGCTACTGTAACCGGTTTCTGCTTCATCCCACTGCAACAGTTCGGCCCAAACAGACTCCTCGACTCTGCGTTGTGTAGTGTTTTTAAAAAGACAAGGAGTCTCTGATCGATCGTTGCCACTTTATTTCCTGAATGGAAACAACGGTGTATTATCAGTGCACAGGCTCGCCATACACCACTCCGCACAGCACACTCTCGTATGGCTACGGCAGACTGGCAGCGATTACTGCAGCAATATTACAATTTCTAATATACAATAAAATAACAGCAACAACAAATGATGTACCTGAATGGAAACAACAGTGTATTATCAGTGCACAGGCTCGCCACACACCACTCCGCACAGCACACTACGGCAGAACATCTCATTAGCATTCCGCTTTAGCATACAGTTTCACACATTAATAAACAAATGAAAAGTACATAAAACTGGTGTTGGACATGTGTCCACTAAGCACTTATTACACTCGGTGCTTGTCAGCTAATCAAACATGTTTTATGTGTCTGTACTACTTAGCTATATTGTGTGCGGAACAATACAACTCACCTCTCGTATGGCTACGGCAGACTGGCAGCGATTACTGCAGCCAGCCACACCGAGCGGGGGGGGCGCTGTTTCCCCATTACACTGATATTTGTGGCAAGTGGAATAATACCACATAAACACTGTTACACTACCAGAAATTATTTCCACTACTAATTAATTACCGCTGAGCTCAAAGGTTATATTAATAAACTGTTAATGAATGTGTATTTATGAAGACGATTTGTGAGACTGGTAAACTTATGATATGTACAATAGTCTTTCGTTCTACACGGTGCATTTCAAGGTCCTGTACCCATCCGTCGGTAAACTGTACCTGGGCTTGTTGCAGTGACCTGAAGTTACTAAACTTCATGAGTGTATGCACTCACTCCAAGAAGCGTATAATTATAAATCTGAGCGTGGTGAAAGTTGGGCAGCACGCTGACGTCTTTTGTCCACTCTTTCACTCCTTTGATTTTTTCCTCGTATCTTTTCTTTGTCTTTTCGTCGAGTCTGTCTTTGTACGGACCGGCATTGTTCTCCTTTTGTTTTGTACATTCCTTTTTTGTGCGGCAAAGAAAAAAAAAGAAGGTATTGGACCCGGAGAATGAACGTTTTGCGGTGCTGCAAATGTTTGCATTTGATGCGGTACTTGGATTGTTTTGCCACGAGTTCCCGGCATGCAATGCGCGAAAATCACGTGATTGTTGGGAGGGTGCATCCAGCCTCCTCGGCTGTAATTGGTCCAGCCCAGAGTCGATCATGACCAATTGGCCAATCCAACACCTTTCATTATATATACCCTTCCTAAAAAAAACAAAACAAAACAAAACAATAAAAACAAAAAATCGCCAGCGGCCCACCGGGCAAATGCCCGGTATGCCCGATGGCCAGTCCAGCTATGTAGTAATCTGATTACTTTGTTTTAAAGTAACGAGTAAAGATAGGGATTACTATTGCAAAAAAGTAATTCGATTACTGTTACTATCCCGTAAGCACGCTGCGTTACTGCGCTACTAAACTGTGATTTTGTTTGTGAAAGTGTCTCATGACACATGCGACATCCGTGGAAGCAACAGACGTGTGCAGATCAACAGTGGATAATATGGAGTGCGGGAAATTGCTTTGAGTTTGATTCCGTATAAAGTAACAAAAAATTAGCGTCCGCTGTTCACTCTGCGTGGGAAGAAAACTTCTTTCTACAGCGAAAAATTTAACTTCAAATCTGAGCAAGCACCTAGCAAGCCGCCACGGGAATGTGAGATTCACAGAGAAACCCCACCACTGCACCCCCGCCTGACATGACCGCTGCAGCACCGGGTAAACCTCCACCGGCCCCACTCCTGCTAAACAGGTGAAAATAGATTTAAGAGCGAGTAATCTGTAATTAGTAACTAATTACTTTTTTCAAGTAACTTGACCAACACTGGTAACACAAGCAAGAAAAACACAAGCATGCTGGTACGGGGCTCTAGACTGACTCAGTACCTGATGATCACACTGTGTGCTCCAACAAAAGCTAACTACCTTAGTAGGTCAACTGATGAGTTTACAGTGGGTGAAGATACATACACACACACACACAGTAGGGAGCAATGTATTACGCATCCCTATATCATCCTTCCAGAGTTTTTATCAATTGCGCTTTGGAAAGCAGAAAAAGAGCTCCATGGGAAGTCTTTGCACTTTCTGCCATGTTCACTTGTTGTGTGGGACCTAAATGAATTTGTTGGTTTTGGGAAAAGTAATATACGCCCGTCTTACAGCCCGTCTTAGGGACCCAGACATGACATGAAAAAAAGGCATCCACTTCTCCAAGTCCCAAGCAGCCATGGAAACAGTGTGTCTGTTATAGACCAATGCCACATTTATTATTCAGCAAAACGACAAACACAGGAGTATGAAATTCTCAGGGTGAGGATTAAGAGTAATGAGCCTGCAGGTTGAAAACTTCGAACTTAAACTTTATTTATCATTTTAATTTGTCACAGCATAAAAAGAGAAATAAGACCGGAGCAAAGGCAAGAACCATGAACGACCCAGCAGAAGTTATTTAGGGACAGAAACATTAATAAATGGAAAGAATAGAACAAAAATTAGTAAAATCTAGACTCATCAAAATAAACTGCATGTAAAGGATGGACATGGCTACCAATTCAATTCAATTCAATTCAATTTTATTTATATAGCGCCAAATCACAACATAAGTCGCCTCAAGGTGCTTCATAGATACAGAGAAAAACCCAACAATCATATGACCCCCTATGAGCAAGCACTTTGGCAACAGTGGGAAGGAAAAACTCCCTTTTAACAGGAAGAAACCTGTTAAAAGTCACACACTGACATCATTATGTTGGTTCTTTGGAGCCAGGAATGATCATATTTTTCACTTCTTAACCAGTGTTAACTTTAACTGCATCTAAAGAGTGTAGAAGTGCTTTGCACAGACAAATATAACAGCAAATGAGTACAAATGTGTAAAGTGGTTGGGTTCAGTGGTTCATATTAGCAGAAGGGAAGTCAATTAAAGCAACCGTTATCTTAATAAGGTTTAAAGTGTGACACAAACCCGAAATGGAGACAGTTGAGCTTCAAAGTAAAAGCTGCACCTTTTGAAACATGCTCACTACAGTTTCACTACAGGTCACGGACAGTTGGCAACTCAATATTTTACACCCAAGCACTGCAACCTGCTAGCAACTATAGTGAGATTTCTTTTGGTTTAGCATCCACTTTGGTCAGGGAATGCATTTTTCCTCTACTGGTGGTTGCCGTGAGTTACTAAGGGGTTTGTAAGCCTGTGTGCCTGAGGCCGGAGAGATGCCAGCTATTCCAAAGATGGCAGTAATTGTCATTTTAATACTTACTTGTTTATTAATTGTTATATTTCAATAAAAATAGGCTTAAAGGGCTTGATTTGGCGAAAAAAAAAAGTTTAAACTGCTTGCTGGAGAGTGACTTTTTGAACACATTAGCTATATATTTCCCCTTGTAATGCCTATATCATGGACTAACCAGGCAAAAACTCACTTGGTGTGTATAACATGCAGCCACTTTTGCCCTGCTGTAGCATTTATAAGTCTATAAGTAAACATATGTCCTTTTTCATGATATTGCTGTTTTCCTATTTTTTTATTTTTAAGTTTATTTAATTAACTGTCATACAGATTTCTATAAACAGGACTGTTATGAACAGAATTGCCAGACGACCACCATTACCCCAGCCCTCCCAGCTCTTTTAAAATTAGCTTTAGAGCTATCACATTATGTGTTTTTGGTAGGTTCTCTGTTTGTGTGTCCAAATTGGAATAAAAAAACAAAATAGATGGCAACAACAGCCACAGCGGAATCATTCCCGACGATGAGATTACCGAAGGAGACGAGAACAAGCTGCCTCCGGAGGTCAAGTAGATTCCCAGGGGTAGAAGTGACTGGAACAGACAGATGTCCTTACGAGGATAGAGCTAACAGGAAAGAGACAGAGGGAGAAAGAGATAGTAATGCACCTGGACAACAGATGGTTCATCAGCAGGTCTCGCTTTGTCCTCACTGACAGGAAATGGATTGCTGAAGGCCAGACTGTTACCTAATTACTACAGGGCTACACGCACACAAACAGAAAACAAGCACTGAGAGACTTACAGTCACATAAACTCACACACATCTGCACACACACACACACACACACACACACACACACACACACACACACACACACACACACACACAACTATATATGAGTCATACTATACACAAAGCAGCAAAAATACACACATGGCCACTCTCATGCTTTTATATGTCAGGGTTCACCCCGCGGACTGAAGCACAGGGCACAGTGGAAAAGTACAGAAGGTTCAATGGACAGAATTGTCCAATTAGGACAACAAGTAACTTTAGCAAAACTTAGACTGAGTGTCTTAAAACAGTGTCTTCACAGGTCTTCAGCAGAGGCCAAACACAGGTTCTATTCTGTCCCCTGCATGCGTGGTTCTGGTACACGAAGTGACAGATAGCTAAACATATGCCGTAAGCACTGAAAGCGTTGAATGATGAGTCAGGTGTGAAAGTAAAGTTGAGGGCTGTTTACTTGTTTGTCTTCATCAACGTACAACTTACAGTGATTTCCCAGAACTTGTGAAACTACAAAAAATACAAAAAGAAATATGCTCAATAAAGAATTATGCATTTGCTTCACATGGCGAACAGATCTAGGCATTTATATAGGGGCAGGGATAGCTCAGTAGGTAAAGTGGTCGCCCCATGATCGGAAGGTCGGCGGTTCGAATCCACTTAACGGCTACCCTGAGGTACCCCTGAGCAAGGTACCGTCCCTACACACTGCTCCCCGGGCGCCTGCTTAGTGGGCTGCCCACTGCTTCACTGAGTGAATGGGTCAAATGCAGAGAAAAACAAGTAATTTCCCCATGGGGATCAATAAAGTATCCATTATTATTATTATTATATATACATCTCTCCAAATATGCATAAAATCAATAAAATATACAACACTCACTACTTATAAAGATGAAACACAATTCAAACTTACAAACAAAGCTTCTCCATGGCATAACACAGGTGGATGCTTAAAGGTCAGTGGATGGATGAGGAAGAGATAAGACCAGAGGCGGGCAAGAGCCCAGCAAATATTGTTTTTATATTGCATGCTGAATATGGTGATTTGAATTATCATGGTATCCTCTCAGCAGATGCACATTCTGCCTATAAACTGTGACTGTTTATCTCCAAAGTTATCATTTATTAAAGTGAGATTATCTGATCTTTAGATCAATTAAGATTATCTCTAGAACTCATTGATTAAAAGTTGAGTCCTAGAAAAGCAGCTGTTTGAATAATTTTACAGCGTGGAGAGTCAGAAATGTTATGCTCCTTCACAACCACATCGTGGTTTGGTCATGTCATGAATAACCACAATAACTGAGGTTAACTGAGCAGAGACACACATCGAAATATATATATGTGTTGTATATATTTGTTGTAATGGTTAATGTAGAATTTGATATGCAAGATTTAATTGTGCTAAAAAGTGAAAACACAGGAGAACAGATGGGAAAGAGACACACACAAAAAGAGGAAAGTGAAATTAAAGAGTAAGACTGTGCTTAAGATCAAGGGAAGAGAATAGAAGAGAAGATGCTCAACAAGCTGCCACACTGTTTTATCACTTATTAAAAAACACAAATAAACAGTAAACAGAAAACAAAAAACCCGACATGGAATCCATTATCCTTCATTTAGCGTTCAAATGAAACGTTCTCTGTTTGACCTTTCAAAGAACAAAAGAAAACACACTAAAGTGGAGTTTAATGACACGCAACAGGTATCCTTGGTTGAAAAGCTGTAGTAGTGACTTGACTCATTTTGCCCTTTCGGCAGTGAGTCTTTAAACCAAATCAGCCTTCATTTAGAGCGGAGGAAGGAGGTTCGATGACACACTGCTGCCTCCAGCTGAGTGTTTCCACTGTGTCGCTGCTTCCTTGGCCAGCAGTCTCTGTAATGTGGCAGCAGCTTTTCTCAGCTTACACTCCTGGATTGCATGGTGACGCAGCCCGTTATAGCGTGTCAGCAACATCTCTCACTGAGAAAGTCTAACACAGTTTTCCATCAAATACCAGAATGCACATGCAAAAACCACCAGTAAAAAGCTGCAGGCCTTTCAGCTTGCCCAGCTCCAGTCATTGTTAACTAGAGATGGAGACGCCCTCAAAATAGAGAGAGCTGCCGTCTCTTGTGAAATTAAAACAAGCGCTGCTTTAGGTGACAATAACCGACTGCGGCCACAAGATGAAAGTAATATAAAGGCTGGATGTGCACATCAAGTGACAGCAAGGAGCTTTATGACACTGAGGTGAAAGGAGAGATAGCTTTACTTATGTATGTTTTAATTTCTGTCTATTTTTAGATTTAATAAGGCAAGTACTGCTTGCGTATTACTTATCTTCTTTTAGGTTTTAAGATTTTGGTAAATGGACTTATTCTTATAATCACTTCTAAACCCTATTTGTGCTCTTATGGCACTTTACACAGCATGTCTCATACTACTTTTTATACAAGCACAGCTAAGTGCTTTCTATCTAACATTCACGAAATGTTGCATAAAGTGCAAAATATTCCTAAGCCTAACCTGCATGTCTCAGATTTTCCTCCAAGTATTGTGAGAATGGAGAATTTGTTTTTCCCGACGGGAGCAGGCAACATTCAAATGTACAAAAGCCTTAGCTATTTGGATAATGACAAATTTTGTACTTTTCCCTCTGTAGAGAATCACAGTATAATTAATTCAAGCTATTGAGCTCTGAATGAACTGCAGGTTGTCAACTTTAATTTAAGGGCTTAATGAAAGTTGTGCATTAAACATTTTTATACATATCCTTCCATTTTCACACGATGAAAAGTAATTGGAAAAATTACTGGCTAGCATTTTCATGATAAAGTGAGGACTTCAGTTCAATTCAATTTTATTTATACAGCACAAAGCTTTGAAGACCTAATTCAATTCAACTTGCATTTGATAGCTTTTTACTAAAATTGTCAATATGAGCAGTAAAGATATGCTGATGCAAGTGAAGGGGGCCATTATTAGGCTGATAAACTAAAATAAGCCCATTATTGAATCACTAATTTTGCACAGTCATAAAAAGAAGTAAAGTCTAGCTAAAGTAGACAATTCTTTTTTGGTTAGGAAAAAGTGCGTCCAGACCACGCTCAGGGAGGCAGACATCTCACTGTCAAAGTCAACAATGAAGACAAATGAAACTAACATGAGATTGTACCTGAATCGTGCGAAGATCGGAAGAAAAACAGAAATAGCTCATAATCTATAACAGTATGCCACATTATGGGTCAAACATGGCAGAGGTAGTGTTATGGTTTGGGCATGTATATGGCTGATAGCTGAATCAGGCCACTCGTGTTTACTGATTATGTAACAAGTGACAGAAGCAGCAAGATGAAATAGAAGCGACACTATACTACTATATATTATACGATGCTCAAATTCTGTCAAATGCTGCAAAACCGATCAGACAGTCCTTCACAGTGCAAATGAATAAGGACCCAAAGCAAGTCAAGAGTTTCTCAAATGAATAGAAATGGCACATTCTTCAATAGCCAAGGCAATCACGTGATCTTGATCAATAGAGCATGTTTTCCTATTACAAAATACAATGCAGAAAGACTGAAAAACAAGCTGCAACTGAAGATTCTGCAGTAAAGGCCTGGCAGATCATCAGGCAGATCATCAGTATTTAGTGATGTCCATGAGTTCTAGACTTCAGGCAGTTATTGACTGCAAAAGGATTTGTCCAATTAATTTGGAGCCTCTAAAATGTGGGGGGTTGTGTATAAAAATGTCTGTAATTCTTGAACAGTTAATGCAAAATGTTAGTGCCATTGTCTTTTATACCAAGAGATAGTGTTATAGAATTTAACTGTCAAATAAATCAAAAAGTGTTTATTTGGTTTGCTGCTGATATACATACGAGAAGATGCAGTTAAACACAGAGTGCATACATATGATGAATAAATATAAAAGCCTGAAGCTTAAATATAAAAGATCACAGGAAGAGCACACCTGTCTGATAGTCATAGCTGTGACTGTGTGCATGTATTATATATATCATTTTTTTTAAACAGACACAAACACACACACACAGGCTACTTTTTATGCAATATTATTCATAGTTTTTAGTCATGGGGCTGGCACAGAGAACTGGAGAGTAAATACATCATTGGAACATACTGGGGACTTCACAGAACTGCAGCACAGGCCTGTCAATTTCCCATCTGTTTGCAAACTATGAATATTTAGACAAACACACACAAAAAGACTGAACTTCCTGCCATGGTTCAACCTCAGCAATGCTTTACATGCATTTTGTGAACAACCCCTCCCCTGAAAGTGCCACCAGGATGAAAGGTACAGCTAGGTTTATGTATTATGAGCTTAATTAATTCTGGTGTAGGAGAGGTGAGGTGTTAGCTAAATAGCTAATCCATTGATTGCTAGTTTTAGGGGGATCAGTTTAAATGATCAGGCACCAATAACATGAATTGCCCCTGAGAACAGAGAGGTGTATGGATTTGGGCATGATGGAATGTTATTACTACCCAGGAATGCATCTTCATTTTAAAGTAAGTGTAAAACGTTCCTTTTTGATAAAGCTAGTCGGAGGTTACCATGAACCATCTCTTAGTTATGCTCCTACATGCACAGACTGCTGTTGGACTTCCTGTGATAAACTGTGCACTCCATCTCACCTCTTCACTCCTAACATGTAAAAACCACTGCAGCACGTCATTATATTTTCATGTTCTCTCTTACTTACACTGTTTCGTGTCTCCCTATGCTCTCATTTGCTGCCCCCCCCCCCAACTCTGCTTCTGCTGGAGGTTACTTCCTGTTAAACAGGTGTTTTTCCTTCCTACTGTTGTTTTCTCCAGAATACTGTAGGATCACCTACAGTTCACTCTATACTTTAAAGCACCTTGAGGCGACTGCACTGAACATACCTGGTAAACAAAAAACAAAAAACAAAAAACAACCTGGTAGCAGAAGAAAGCTGTGTTTCATCCTCTATGGCAGGTTTTACTGTAATAAGATGACACTTCATAAAAGCTTTGAATGAAACAGTCTAGTCACTGATCAATCAGTTAGGAATTTAAAACACTACTCTGCAGCACTAATGGAAGCCAAGAACTTGATAGGATGCATTACATTTGCTGAGATTAGTTCTAATGGCTGTTTTTAAAAAAAGAAAGAAATAAAAAGCTGAAGATAAAAAATTATTAGCACACAGCAGAAGTGATTATGGGATATTTGCACAATGTAGAGGAGAAAAAAATTAAAGGGTAATTTTTAAAATATGCAGTGTTTTTGCACTTTTTCCCCTTAATGCATTTATCAGTGTTATGCTTTTTTTGCCGGATTAGTATAGTCAGACTAATAACCATAATACATTATTTTTAGTTAAAAAAAAATAACAAAAAAATTATAATTGTAAATGAGTGCTTTTTCATAATGCCAGTTTGTCAAATGTGTGAGTGCCACTCAGCAGGTGTATTTTGCCTCCTTGGCATCCCTTTTACAGACGTACAACGGTCACATTAGGAGGCTGTGACATAGAAAGGTGAGGTCACTTGGACCTTTCCGTTTTACGCTTTTTCTCAGAGGTTGCTGGAGACATCTCGTTTTTCATTCTGACGGACAGAGTTGTTAGAAATTGTGTTGTGATGTCATTTTACTAGTCATTTTTTTATTTTAATGATAATGGTATGCGTGTAATGCCTTCCATCTTCAAAAACATCTTGATCACAATAACTAACAGAAAAGAGAATACATTTATAAGGAAAAGAGGAGAAAACAATGGTCGGTTTATAGTTGTGCGAAAACACTTCAAGCTGAGAAGTCATTCAAAGTCACTAAAAGTCTCCTACAGGGCAACTTTACAATCCTGCAAGCAAAGAGGAAATCCAGAAGTAGGAGCTCCTTCTGCATGAGGGAGCAGCTACACCTATGGCCCTGTGTAATGTGTAATTAAAAGAGACCCTAACCCTTATCTGGCCGACACTGCTGGCACTATTCTTAAAGGTATGGCATGCGATTTTTTTTTTCTTTTAATGGTACAGCAGCTAAACCGTCATGTTATCTGTCATAATGCCACAGAAGTTTACATCCATTCTTCATGGGCATTAATGTCACTGTAATTTGGGACTTTAAATCGTTTCTTTGAACTGTTCTTTTTCCAAGTTGGAATGATTGCACAACAAAAGTCTTTAAGTGGAAATATTATCTGAATTTCAGGAGTGGGACCACACTTCATTCACGCCCCTTCTGGCCTCAGGATATATATGGTCCCTTCACCAATACCTGCTGTTCTCATTTTCACGCCCCACCCTTCTCCCTCCCCTTTTCCTTCTTTCTTCTCTTCTTCCTTTCCTTCACTTCTCGTTAGTACATGGGGATCTGCCCGGCCCGGGAGCCACTGCCAGTCCCCTTCCAGGCCTTCCCCAAACCGCAGCACCGGTACACGGTCCCTCATCCATCATTGCTCATCGTAACTGAGCCTGTGGTCCCAGCTGGTGAAAGACTTTAAAAAACACAAGTTTGAATTTATTTTGAGTTTTCTCTAATCCACACAGTCAACAAATATATATATCGTTAGCTTCATAGCATAATTGCCTAAGTCATTTGACTAAGTCAATGACTTAGGCACTTATGCTATGAAGCTAACGATATGTTGGTCTCTTCCACAGTTTGCCTTTTTCCCCATCTCCATCCCCTCACCCCCAATCGGTCATTGCAGAGGGCTGCCACTCCCTGAGCCTGGTCGTGCAGGAGGTTTCTTCCTGTTAAAAGGGAGTTTTTCCTTTCCACTGTCACTATGTGCTTGCTCACATGGGTTTGCTGCATTTTGGCATTTTCTCTGTATTATTATAGCATCTTTACCTTACAGTATACAGCACCTTGAGGTGACTGTTGTTGTGGTGCTATATAAATATTATTGAATTGAACTGAATGTCAATAAATTCTGTATGATGAGGCATGCAGACCTTGAGCTGTGAAATCAGAGGCTTAAAAGTTGCAGAGAGAAGAGTAGTCAATTATCCAGCCAGAATTATGTCAGAAACTTGCCGATGGCTAACAAAAGAGTCTGGTTGCGCTGCAACAAGCTGAGGGCCATTTAAGCAAATATTAATGGGTGTGCGTGTGTGTATACTTTTGAAAGAAAATCCAAAGTAAATGCAAAGTTCTGCACCCAGTTCTTCGTTTTTAAAGTCATTAAAAATGTATGTTATATGATAATCCACTCTGGAAAAAGAACAACTCACAGAAATCTTTAAAAGCCCAAAATTACAAAGACATTTATCTCCATCATGAGTGTATGTACATTTTTGATCACAGCTGTATTTATGGACACAGGATTTTTCTATCAATATTGAAATAACTGTCAAAATACTCAGGTAAAGTGGTGAACAAGCTGGTGAATTGTCTTTAGGTGTTAGGTAATGGAGTAAATGTTTGGGGAAAATATGTTCCTTAATCAAATTTAACCCGGCACATTCAAAACTTATGAATTGTGAGTGAAAGACCCATCTCGCTATTGCTGTACCCAGCACTAAGACGCGTCTTAGACAAAACAAAGTTTAGAAAAATTGTGAAACTTTAAGTAGGCTGACATTTGAGCCCTTATACATCAGGTATTTAAATCATTTCTATAATTTGAGCTTATTTAAAGAGGATGTTGTTTTCTAACTTAGGAACAAAGCACATTACATATGCGAGTATACTTGTGATAAGTGAACTGGGCTGTGTAAAATCTTTCACATTTTTCATCATTGTACCCAGCCTGTCACAATAACAGCGAGGATAAGAACTAATCTGTCAAGATGATACCGAGAGACATCCTTTCAATAGTCCTGATATGAAGCAAAGACAACGGGGGAAAAAAGTCCATTGACACTCAGACAAAAGACTTGAAACAATTGTACACTGACACTCATAAACGTGATCAGCTGCCATTGCACTGATGCCAGATTTTGTCCTGGTAAATGTATAAAGTCCCATTGCCTGCCAGGCTGCCAAAACACAATCCCATTAGCATGACATCTCTAAAGTGCATTTTACTCATTGGCACAATACATCCTAAATGTCAAGTCTCCTGTTAGTGTTGTAATAAGCCTCTCAGTTGCCAACTGGCTGCTGCGCCTCGCAAGCGGCGCTCAGTTTCAGCACCAGCTGTGCAGCATTAGCATTTGCAGCAATATCTGTGTTCCACCAGCAGGAGTTTAGCAAGCAATTATGGGCCCATGAGGAGGAAGGTGACATGGAGCCACTTGTGTCATGGTCCTGGGCCATGTTGGCCCAGTGTTCTTAGTTTTCTTGTATGTTTGTATTTTGTTCCTTATTTAGGCCATGTTTTCTGAGTTGCCCTGTTGTGTTGTTCCCTAAGTGTTTTCCCTTCATGGCTTTTACCCCCTGTGTGCCCCTCTGTGTATCTGTGAGCCCTCGTCTCTCCTTATGTTTTATTCCATGCTTCCCCTGCCCATTATGTCCAAGTTCTCCCCGTGCTCTCTCTCCCCCCCCCCTGTGTGCCCTGTGTATTTATGAGCCCTCGTCTCCCTTTGTGGTTGTTTCATTTTTCCCCAGCCCGTTATGTCTGTGTTTTCCCCGTGCTCTCTCTCCTCCTGTCTGAACCTCTGTGCACTTCCTGTTTACTTTGTGACTCTCACGCCCGTACATGTCATGTTCAGTTCACCCCGCCCTGTCTCGTTATGATTATCAGTGTCACCTGTGTTCCCCGTGTGTTCCCACTTTCCTCGTTAACCCTCTGTGTATTTCTGTCTGCGTCTCCCTCTGTTCGGCGTGACGTCGTCCCTCATGCTGTGTGTGGATCTCCCTGTGTCTCCCTGTGAGTTCTTAGTTTATGGTTTCCCAGTTTAGTCTAGTTTGTATGTTTGTTCTACCAGCAAATAAAGCTGTGTTTTGAGTTCACCTCCCCGAGTCTGTGAGTCCTGCATTTTGGGTCCAACTCCTGCCTGCCGCACAGCGATTTGTGACAGTACGACGTCACCACAACATGGACCCAGCAGACTTACCCGGGGAGAGCGATCTGATACGTGTCCAACGCCTAGTCGAGTGGATAACCCACACTTCCAATACAAGGGCAAAGATTGTGGGGATAAATGCTATCGAAGCAATCCTCAAAAGGAAATTCTCATCTCCGCCAGGTCAGAGGATGTTTGGACTTATTGGCCAATTTGAATGAAGCCCGGGAGGCGGCGCGAACTCGGGAAATATCAGACTTGGCCCAGCAGCAACAGACAACAGCCACCCTGGAGCAGCCGCATCAGTTTCACCGGCCGGATGTGGTTTTTCCCGGCCCTTTGGAGCCATCTGCGGGGAAGAAACGTCGATCACGCCGCGGGCGCGCCACCCCACAGCCGGACGTTCGGACTTTTACATCGCCGGCTGTGGTGAATAAGGACTCTTTTTCTGTGTCGAACCGTGGGACTATTCGTTCAGGGGTTGTGTTTTGTGCTACGGATGGTAATGTGAACAGTTTATTAGCTGCCCAGCCTCCTGAAGCTCTCTTAGCTGCCCAGCCTCCTGAAGCTCTCTTAGCTGCCCAGCTACAAGCTGTGTCTCCTGTGTCCCCGCTAGCACAGTCATTAACTCCACCACAAGCTCCATTTTCACCTCTACCATCGCTTCAGTCATCAGTTCGGTCTGCCACTCAGTCGCCCTTAGCTCCATCATCCACACTACCACCTGTTTATCTTCCACCACAACCGTCACTACACCCAGCCATTCAGGCTGCAACTCAGTCAGTCATTCAACCCATAGCCCTGCCATTAAGGCACTCTGTAGCCGAGCCATTAGCCGCCCAACCCGCAGCCACTTCAGCCACTCCTCCACCCGTCACACCTCCACTACAACCATCACTGCAGTCTCTAGCGCAGTCTCCTGCAGCTCTGCTTTCCCCAGTGCAGTCTCCAGTGTCCCCAGTGCAGTCTCCAGTGTCCCCAGTGCAGCCTCCTTTAGCACAGTCACCCACTCAACCACCAGCACCACAACCGTCACTACCTCTAGTTCATTCCCCTGTGAAGTCATTAACTCCACCACCTACTCCACTCTCACCACCACCGTTACTACAGACATCAGTTCAGTCCCCTGTGCAGTCGTTTACTTCTCCACCGTTAGCAGCTCAGGTCCCCGTGTGTCCAGCAGCTCAGGTCCCCGTGTGTCCAGCAGCTCAGCTCGCACCTGAACCTTTGGCCCAGTTCCCCGTAGCAGTGCAGTTTTCTAGCCAGCTTAACGTTGAGCCCGGGGTCCCAATTCTCTCTGGCTCTACATCGGCTCCTGCTGGAAGCTCGGATGAGCTCATCCAGCACTCCGCGGCTCCCGTGTCGCCATCTACCTCGTCCGCTGGGGGTTCCAGTGAGCCCAGCCAGCACCTCCTCGTCTCCGCTGGAGGGTCCGAGGGGCCCGTTCAGCCACCCGTCTCCGCTGGAGGGTCCGAGGGGCCCGTTCAGCCACCCGTCTCCGCTGGAGGGTCCGAGGGGCCCGTTCAGCCTCCTGTCTCCGCTGGAGGGTCCGAGGGGCCCGTCCAGCCTCACGCCTCGTCAGCTGGAGGGTCCGAGGGGCCCGTTCAGCCTCCTGTCTCCGCTGGAGGGTCCGAGGGGCCCGTTCAGCCTCCTGTCTCCGTGGAGGGTCCGTGGGGCCCGTTCAGCCTCCTGTCTCCGTGGAGGGTCCGAGGGGCCCGTTCAGCCTCCTGTCTCCGCTGGAGGGTCCGAGGGGCCCGTTCAGCCTCCTGTCTCCGTGGAGGGTCCGAGGGGCCCGTTCAGCCTCCTGTCTCCGCTGGAGGGTCCGAGGGGCCTGTCCAGCCTCACGCCTCGTCAGCTGGAGGGTCCGAGGGGCCCGTTCAGCCTCCTGTCTCCGCTGGAGGGTCCGAGGGGCCCGTTCAGCCACCCGTCTCCGCTGGAGGGTCCGAGGGGCCCGTTCAGCCTCCTGTCTCCGCTGGAGGGTCCGAGGGGCCTGTCCAGCCTCACGCCTCGTCAGCTGGAGGGTCTGAGGGGCCCGTTCAGCCTCCTGTCTCCGCTGGAGGGTCCGAGGGGCCCGTTCAGCCTCCTGTCTCCGCTGGAGGGTCCGAGGGGCCCGTTCAGCCTCACGCCGCATCAGCTGGAGGGCCCGAGGAGCCTGTCCAGCCGCCACCTGCGACCGCCTCGTCGTCGCCTGGTCCGGCTGCATCCGCCTGTGCTTCTGCTACGCCTGGTCCAGCCTCTGCCTGTGCTTCTGTTACGCCTGGGCCAGCCTCTGCCTGTGCTTCTGCTACGCCTGGGCCAGCCTCTGCCTCTGCTTCTGCTACGCCTGGTCCGGTCTCAGCCTCTGCTTCTGCTACGCCTGGTCCGGTCTCAGCCTCTGCTTCTGGTCCAGCTTTGGCTTCTGCTTCTGCTCCGCCTGGCCCAGCTTCGGCTTCAGCCTGTGCTCCCCCTGGTCCAGCCTCAGCCTCTGCAGCTCCGCCTGGTCCAGCCTCAGCCTCTGCAGCTCCGCCTGGTCCAGCCTCGGCCTCTGCAGTTCCGCCTGGTCCAGCCTCAGCCTCTGCAGCTCCGCCTGGTCCAGCCTCAGCCTCTGCAGTTCCGCCTGGTCCAGCCTCCGAGTCTTCGTCCTCGTCTGGTCCAGCCTCCGAGTCTTCGTCCTCGTCTGGTCCAGCCTCCGAGTCTTCGTCCTCGTCTGGTCCAGCCTCCGAGTCTTCGTCCTCGTCTGGTCCAGCCTCAGCCTGTGCTTCGCCTGGTCCGGCCCCCGCATCGCCACCGTCTGGTCCTGCCTCGTCTGGTCCTGCCTCGTCTGGTCCTGCCTCGACTGGTCCTGTTTTCTGAGTTGCCCTGTTGTGTTGTTCCCTAAGTGTTTTCCCTTCATGGCTTTTACCCCCTGTGTGCCCCTCTGTGTATCTGTGAGCCCTCGTCTCTCCTTATGTTTTATTCCATGTTTCCCCTGCCCATTATGTCCAAGTTCTCCCCGTGCTCTCTCCCCCCCCCCCCCCCCCCCCCCGTGTGCCCTGTGTATTTATGAGCCCTCGTCTCCCTTTGTGGTTGTTTCATTTTTCCCCAGCCCGTTATGTCTGTGTTTTCCCCGTGCTCTCTCTCCTCCTGTCTGAACCTCTGTGCACTTCCTGTTTACTTTGTGACTCTCACGCCCGTACATGTCATGTTCAGTTCACCCCGCCCTGTCTCGTTATGATTATCAGTGTCACCTGTGTTCCCCGTGTGTTCCCACTTTCCTCGTTAACCCTCTGTGTATTTCTGTCTGCGTCTCCCTCTGTTCGGCGTGACGTCGTCCCTCATGCTGTGTGTGGATCTCCCTGTGTCTCCCTGTGAGTTCTTAGTTTATGGTTTCCCAGTTTAGTCTAGTTTGTATGTTTGTTCTACCAGCAAATAAAGCTGTGTTTTGAGTTCACCTCCCCGAGTCTGTGAGTCCTGCATTTTGGGTCCAACTCCTGCCTGCCGCACAGCGATTCATGACAACTTGTCTCTCCACCATCGTGGTGGATTTTTATCAAAAAGTCAAACAAGTTCTTTGAGAGTCAGCCATCAGACCAAACAATTTCAGCCTCACTATTAATGTTAAACACTATCACAAGTAGTGTCCTACTTGTTTTAGTAAAAAAGTCTTTTAGTTTGTGTAACTTTTTTTAAACTATTACCAGGTTACCATGTTGCTAAAACTGCTTTAACATACCAAGGCATGAGCTCTGTAAGAACATCCCTTGTATTATCTGGCATCGACACACTAGCAACTGTAAGTTCTGTAAGCATCCCAGATCAGACTAGTTCCAGCACATGGCCCAAATAACTACTGACCCTGTCACTGATCAGTAATTTGTCTGTTCTTGGAGTACGGTAGGTGCTCACCAATTCTGACTGGGGGACTCTATAACCATTACTAAAATGGTGCAAAGTAGTCACAGCCAGGTCAGTGGGTCACTCAGATTGTTGCACATGCCTGTTTTTTTTCCACACTCAACATACTAACTTATATCTCTTACCATGTAATATACACTCACTTTTGTTAGGTGTATATCTGTCCATTAATCCAAGTATGTAATCTGACAGTCACGTAGGAGAAAGCTTTTAGGTGTGAACACATGGTCAAGACAATTTGGCCTGTCTGAGTACATCTGTAACTGCTGATCTACTTGGATTTTCCCATGCAACCATCTCTAGGGTTTACAGAGAATGGGCTGAAAAAGAGAAAATGCCCAGTGCCTCATCAATACTAGGGCCTAGACTGCTTTAAACTGTTAGGAAGGAAACAGTAATAAAACAACTACTTGTTATTTACAAGGTATGCAGAAGACCATCACTGAGCGTTGAACACTGAAGCTGATGGGCTACAACAGCAGAAGAGCACACTGTGTGCTTCTTCTGTCAGCCCAGAACAGAAAACTGAGGATACAGTTTTCACAGATTAACCAGAAATGGACAACAGAGGATTGAAAAACCATTGTCCAGTGTAATGAGTCTTAATTTCAGCTGCAGCATTTGTAAGATAGAATCAGAATTTGACACAATGCAAATGCATGGCTCTGTCTTGTATCAGCGCTGTGTAATGGTGTGGGGATATTATCTTGTCACACTTTGGTCCCTTGTTACCAGTTAAGGATCATTTAAACACCATAGCTTATATGAGTATAGTTTCCGACCATGTCCACCCTTTATCTTCTGTTGGCTGCTTTCAGCACAAACTGGTTTCTTGAACATTACAGTGAGTTCACTGTACTCACATGGCCTTCACAGTCAGCAAATCTCAATCCAACAAAGCACCTTTGGGATTTGGTGGAATGTGAAAGTCGCAACCAAGCAATTCTGCAGCAACTGTGTGATACTATCATGTCAATATGGACCAAAATCTCTTAGTGGAAGCTGCAATCTGATGAATTTAAAAAGCTGTGAAGGTTAAATTTCATTTTGGAGAAGACGACAGACTTAACGAAGCAAAATCTGTGGAGCAGAGAGTCTGGTGAGCAAAGATTACGTTTTTACTCCGCATGGAGTCTCATGACACACCACAGTTTAGGTCACATGTGCCGAATGTTTTCTCTCAATTTGTTACAACCTGAGCCTGAATTCATTATTTACAATCCAAGACTGTTAAAAAGAAAGAAGAGTAGCATTTTTAGTATTTTCAGTCCTCTACCAAAAACTGCTCTTACTGAAGGTCTTAGCTGGAGAGCCAGCATTTATTACAGGAGATGAAATGATATTAAAGCTAGGTCAGTTAGGTCAAACATCAGTTTCTGAAATGAAGAAGGCAATGAAGCTGGTGTTTGAGGTTCATGGTTAGATCACAGAGAGACAGGCCACCTGTCAAAACAGGACTTCCAAGAAGCCTTTAAATAAATACAAATAATTAAAATGCAACACAAAGTGTGGATTGGCTGTGCTTAAAGAAAGTATGGTTTTGATTTTTGTCAGCCATGATACCTCATATGTATCAAAAATGTAAAACAAAACTTTAAAGTTAACCCTTAACCCTTTAGTCTATTGAACCTTTTTAACATTTTTATTAAATTTGAATTTTTTTATAATTACTTAATAATTCAATTTTAGCTTTGAGTTTTAATTTGTATCATATTTGTTACATTTGTTTCCACATTTATTGCCTAAAAATGTATTTTGCCATTTTTTTTAGGGTCTTCAGGGCAGACTTTAAGATTTCTACATCAGCACAATAATGCAGAAGTCTCAAAAACTCACATAAACTGGTGTATCAAATATGATGCACTAGATATTAAGGGATTAATAACTTGTCACGGTGCTTTTGTTATTCCTTTAAGTTCCTGCAGTTTCTAAGAACATTTGTCTTCTACCGTTTTAGTTTGATGGAACAAACCTCGATGTTATCAAAGATGATAAAGGTCTTCTCTAATCATTACAGCCCAGTTAATGTTACATTTAAGGCTTTAAGTGCTGTAGCGAAGCAAAACACTGCAGCTTAACAACCACAAAAGCTCCGAGTTGGCCCTGATAAGCTGCATCAACATTTAAGCGATTTCCAACCGATGGATAGCCTCTTTCTGACCGTGGTCAGTACAAGCCGCCTGGAGTGGACCGGAAAGAGGTGCACTTCCAACAACAGCCTGGAGGAAAGCCAAGCGTTGCCACGGTGACAGAGCTGTGAAGAAAATCTCTTTGTATTGTTACCAAGGCAACAACTGTGGATAGGTGGGGAGGAAGAGAAGGATAGATGGTTGGCAAAAAAAAAAATCGTGGGGGGGAGTCAGGGAGGGAAGAGAGAGAAAGAAGGGAGGAAAGGGAGTCACTGGGCAGAAGAGGGAATGTAAAAATAACAGGAAGGAGGTGAAAGAAAAGGTGAAGCATGATGAGCTGTTGTCTGAGGGAAGAAGGCATGAGCTCACCCTTTATTGTTCCTCCATCTCTCCCTTGTTTGGGCAGGATGATTCTCGACTGCGTGGGAGAATTTACAGTTTGCTGTAACCTCATCCCAAACAAAGTTACTCAGCAGATTCTTTTGAGTCAGATGGATGCAGCAACGCTGCTTTGAGACGGAAGCTCAGATAGGACACAATGAGTCAATGGTTCCTTTACCTGGAGGCACGTTTAGCACCTCTCCGCTATGGCTGTCTTTTCTCACTATTGCACGCCGCTTCTTCCTCCTTTCCATCTCCTCTTGCTCTCTTTGTCTCTCCGTTTTCCACACAGCAGAGAATTGAGTCCAAGATTTTTTACATTTCTTTTTGCTGCGACTTCAAAACATTTTATTGGAGTCATTTTGATAACTTTTGAACTGTGTTGCTCCAGGGTTTCACTAATTCCCACTGTGTTTGAATAGATTGCATAAATCTAGCAGGGGGAAAAATAACAGTGCTTCTTCTCAGCATTTCTCAATTCAGCATGCATGTGTGAATGGGTGTGAGGCACAAAATAAATTAATAAATGGAAAAAAAAACAGTCTTTTAAGGGGCTCCATTGCAGCTTTAGCTGCACCATAATAAATATGATGAAGAATGTAATAATTTTACATTGTTGCGAGGCCAGAACAGTCCTCAGTCGACAGAAAGACTTGATAGGGAGAGGATGAATGACTTTATTCCGCTATGCTTCCAGATACATTTGAGTTATGTATGCAGATTTATGCAACCCTCCCTCTTTGAGGCTGCTCGTCACTCAAAGGTAACTGGAAATCGCCCCAATTCTGCACTTCGTATGCAGAGCCTCGCATTATAATGTGCATGAGGGAGCGATTAGAGGCAAATTGAATCAAATCAAACCCCCTGAAATTGCACAGAGATTGAAAAGATCCGAAAGGAAAGGTGTGCGTTATCCAAACAGCAACTTCTGCATCTCATCTTTACTGATGGACTGAAGACAATCAGTGATTTGGCAGAATAGAGGACCTCTGCTTGTCGGCCCCTTTTATAAATCTGCTGGTACAAATTCAAACATCCATCGCTTTGTCCACACGAAACGTGTCCTTTTTTCCCCCCCACAAAACAATCAGGCCACTGGAGTGACAGAAGCACAGCGGGAAAGCAGAGGAAAAGCTGCCTCGGCTCTATAATTGACATTCAAGGTAAGAAGTCGGAATATTCAAATGTGAGTAAGCTCTGTTATCTCACTTGGGAGTCGGCAGAGATTAGGGGATAGGTGAACGAGCGGCGCCCGGGAGGTATCACACTGCTTAAACTCCTCGTATGCAAACACACAAATTTGCACGAGTGCACTCATGCGTGCTCTATCACAAACATGCACACGCGCAACACCAGACTGGCAGTCCACCACACTCCTACAGAGACGTTTCTCTAACACACACACCTGCACTCAATCACAATAGAAACTTAAATGAACACACACTTTATCTCTGTATTCTTATTACACATAGGCTGGTGAGTGAAGGCTATTAGCTCAGCAGAGTCTTTCCTGCTGTCTGTTTGGGCTCAACTACAAAAGAAGGATTGCTGTTTCAAATCGATACCGCTGTGGCTGGATGCTGGCTTTTATAAAGAGAAAAGTTTGTATTACCTCTCATCTAATATCCCATTCTAACAGACTCTTCCTGCTCTCGCTCTTGTGTGTTGACTTACTTAAGTAAATACATAGTTATTATCCGCACAAATCAGACTCAAAGCTACTTTCAGCCGCTCCCTTCTTCCCAAGGGGTCGACACAGCGGGTAACCCCATGTGTTTGATTTGGTTACCGTATGTTTTTCCATCTTCATTTCCTCAAAAACAAGCATTCTTTTGCCAAAATGACCCTGCTGTGGAGAGCACAAACTGAAAGCGCCTCTCATCGCCCCTCTCAAACGCTCACGCACGTGCAGAGGCTGCTTGAGGCCCATCTTCTCTGCAGGCCATGAAACTGATCCGCAGGCCATCCCAGCTTTTGAGATGCTCACACAGTTCCACCGAGGCTTACTGGGAAGACAATGAAAGCACAAATAATCATGCAATCGTGCAACACACACACTCTCACACACTCACACACACACACACACACACACACACACACACACACACACACACACACACACACAGTGTAAACACCTCAGACCTCCTACTACCAATGCACTACAGGAATATATGGTTTATTCCTTCACATTGTTTTTGCTTTTCAGCTGTTTGAATACAGGAAAAAATTTGCACAAATGAAAACACATATTATATATTAATGCAAAGGTGAGACAAGGAATGTAGCGCTACATGATGAAAGCATGCTAATTTGCATTCTGCTGGTTGTGTAGTTCTTCAGCGTATGCCAGGAGCCTTAATCGTGTGGTGCAGTATGTGTGCATAGCTGGTTTCTGCTTCAGCTTCTCCCCATAATATGCAAAAATAAGGCGTAAGGGAAAAGCTGTGTGAAGAAAATAAAGGTGTTATATAGTAAGTAATTTCAGCTTCTCAGTTAGGTTTACAAACACACACTGAAGGACTGATGAAAAGATTGGGTTCTCAAATTTTTATTAACTAAGTCCCAATTTGGGCCAGCAAATATAAAGTAAATGTGGTTTATCATTGTTTATAAAGTGTCTGTGCAGAGAATCATTATTTATTCTTTCATGAGTTCTGTGATGCTTGTCAGGGCCGGGGTAAGTTGGGTTACTCTTCGGTTTTGGTTTCTTTCAGTGAATCTAAGTTGCAGGTGGACGTGGATTCCTTATGGTCCTGTTCTTTTTGCACCTCCTGTGAATCAAAACGGGTAGCCGTCAGATCATCTTGACTTCTGTAGCAGTAACAGGGCTCATTGAGCTAGCAACCAATATTCCTGCTTCTTTGCTCCTTACCTTCTTTGTCCATCTGCCTTCCAGTTTTTACCTCTGTGTGCTTGGATTCCGTTCCGTCACCTGTTCGCTGCTCCCAGGTGATCTGCACTGCCTCAAAGGTTAATGGCTAAAGAGAAGAAATCACCTGGAAGACTTACCTGCACGACCACTCATTTAAAACCCGCTCTCCACCAGACATACCCCCTACTTTGCCTTTGCCTTCCTCGCTACCAAATAAACCGATCTGCTCCTTTCCATAAACACCATGTGATTCCACCTGGACTGCAGCAAATCCTCTCTCTCTCCTCCCTCTGCAGAGAACCTATTGTTGGTCCCATTACAGTGAACTCAAGCTCCTCTTTACAGTCGCCTTTGCACTATTATCTCCAACCATACCAAACATGACCCTCCTCTATTATAATATGACATTAACTGTGCACGATACTGGAGTGTTTTTGCAGGCAGTTTTTTTAAAACATGATGCCAATGTGTAAAACTTAAATGTTCAGTGTTGAAGTCTTGACAGTTTTCTTGTAGTCTGATTTCCTGCCCAAAAAAAGAACTTACACTGACACTAGGGGAAACAGCAGTTTGAGATGGTGGTGTGACCAAAATTATTGAAACAAATTTGCAATCTTGTTGTCTTTGAAATGGTTACATAGATGACAGAGACCAGATTTGCGATCACTCGCAGTGGTTGGTGTCTTCAAAGAGACTTTGGTGCATCAAGACAGCAATTACAGCAATCAGGTGGAGCTGGTTTGTGATATCACAGTGATTAACTGTGATAAACTGGTATAAAAGCAACTCTTTTGCCACCTAGATACAAGGAAATTCACACTGAACACAAACCCACATTACCTACTTACATTCAGGAACAACCAAAACCTGCAGGATGGCAATCAAACTGCAAAATTACAGAGGTGCTCGGCATGATTAAGCTTAATCATGTGTGTTGAGTGCCAAACCATAATCATAAAAACATAATATTCACATTTAATTTTAGTTTAGATGTGAATATTATGTATGAGCGAGTGGTGAGTTGTTGGGGTTTTTTTTAATGTTTTAATATACCCACCAAAATTGGATATGGTTAAATTATTTCTTATTCCAAGTTAAGCAACAGTTTAAGGAAGAAGTATTAACTTGGAGAGAGGTGCTACTGTAGTCTCTAAGCATCTGTCTTCAAGTACTTCTACTGAATTCAGTTGGGAGGCAAAATGAAGCAAACAAACCAAGCAACGAGGTATGAAGTGTCCGGAGTTTTGATTCTTGTTAAAAAGGTGAGAGGACTGAAGCACCCACGAGTTACCAATTAGAGTTTAAAAAAATTACTTCCTGCCACGACAGCAGTGACAACAACTTGTGCACCACAATAACAGGGAAAAAAGTAAAAACAGCAATAATAACATGAAACACACCGATGACATTCCACATCGAGTCTGACAGAAATATTTCTCAGGTCTGGCTCGCTGTGAAGAAGTCCGACTGTGACTTCATTGTTGGCCTGTTTTAATGAGGTTTGCTGGTATCGGGGTAGAAAGTGCAGGTAGATCCAAAGATAATGAAGGCCCTGTAGTTAGCTTTAATTCAAATGAAACCTTAAATGAAAGGTCTGTGCTCGCGGTGCGGCGGGGAGGAGAGAAATTACAAATGACAAGAGTCACAACAAACAGGGTTAGATGACATTTTTGTGGAGCGGCTCATTTTGAAAACTGTGCTTCGAGCTATTTAACACAGTCTGCCTGCTTTTCATCACTGCCATCACAGCAAATTTTAATCTTGGAGCAAAGAATTCAAACAAATCCTCCTGAGTGTCTGGAGTTTAAAAGCACACCTTTCATCATTCTCACTCAGATATTACTCATGAAGTAGTCAGTTGCTCTCTGTGTCCTCACTTTCTCACTAAGTTGGTAATTTACTGTCAGTTTTTGCTGGATTGTGAGTCTACACAGACATACGATGTGCGACTATATTAAGGCCGTGCTGTGGACACCGCTGGTTTCCGTTTTGTCTATCAGGACACTCTACAGATTCATAGTCGAAAACAGTAGGGCTGTGCGTGAAGCCTGTGCTCTGCCCATGTTGCTATTGTGCGTTTGATTTGAGAGTGAAGGCCATTACACATTTTCCAGTTTTTCATATGCAAATACATTTGCCACAGTGTCTATCAGCTCTCTGAAATAGTGGTCAAAGTGAGCTTTGTGCAGACTGTAATCAGCTGACCTGTGCCGTTCCTGCTGCTGCTCTGAAGTTTACTGCTCTCTGTAGATTTAGAGTAGAGTAGAGCAGAGTTAGCATATCTCAGTTTGTTTTGCAGCACATTTCACAATATGAAAAAATATAACTCCACATCTTATGCAGAGCCAGTATCAGATATCAAATGTCACTGAGGAGTACCTACCGTCTCTTCTCTCTCTCCTTTCTTGTCTTTTTGTACATCTCTTTTTCCATCTCTGCGAAGAAGTTATCTCTCATTCCTTTCTCTCCCAGCTGGGCCTCCAGCTTGCAACAAACTGCACACAAATACTTTGTGCGTTTGCTGATATTTGTTGAGCTGATAGAAATGTTCCATTTGAAATAAGCTGCCGCTTAAAAAACGTTTTATGCTGAAGTACCAACACAGACACGTGTAACACAGATCGTTCTGGCTCACTTTTACCCCGGAGCGCACTGCTATAAATGATTTGTGTATTTTTGGGCCAAAGACCCAAAATACTGGGTCAACTCAAAATCTTCAGTTTATTTTGTATTCATGATTCTTTCCGTTGCATTATGAAGACATTTTAAGTTCAAATTTATACAGATTAGTTGGTTTAGTTCTTTTTATGTGTCTGAATTTATTTGGATTTCTGCTTCATGTCTTCTTGTCTTTGTCACATCTCTGCGTCTCCTCAGTCTGTCTCATTGCCATGTCTGTTTCTCCCCCGGACCCGGTGTCAAGCCCGTATGTCTTAGTCTGCATCTCAGTGTGTTTCCTGTTTTATTTTGACAGCCTCTCGTCCCTGTTCATTTTCACTTCCCCCACCTCATTATGTTTATTCATTCCAGCTGTGTTCCCAGGTGTTTCTACTTTCCCCAATCACCCTTGTGTATATTTATTCCCTCAGTTCCCCTTTATCAGGTTGTCTGTTCTTCTTGTCTCACGTCACAGGTGTTCATGTTCTATATCCATAGTGTTTGGTATTCAGTTTTCACTGTTTGGGTTCTACTTAGTTTAGTCTTAGTTTCCTTCTGCCTAGTGATGGCCAAATGAAGCTTTCCGAAGCACTGAAGCTTGTATTGAAAAACGGTTCATTACTCGAAGCTTTTCAACACAGTCCTCTCCGGTGACATCTGGTGGTGAAAATTTTGAAGAGCAGCTTGAATCTGCAAAATAAAACGGACTGCTCAATTATCACTGCTCACTCAAGAGTGGAGTTCTCTCTGATATTGGGCCACCGTTCCGTTGCTTTGAACATGTAATTGGTTTTGTTTTCTCGATTGGGGGGCTGAAAAAAATGTAATGCGTATCTGCGTAATACATTTTGATCAATAAACTTTCCCTATTTAAACATGCACTATGGTGTGGCCTTTCTTTGCTCATAACTCCTTGATGTTGGTAAATACAATAAGTGAGCAATATATATAATATACATATGAGAATGCACAGCACATTATGGAGTATGCCCCTGCTGTGAAGTCCTGCCTCCATCTACTTGTCGTTTAATCACTGGACAGCTGGACAGGTTCATACAAAATATTAGATGAGGCCAATTGTCCTATACATATTTTTGACCTAGGGGTGGGATTGATTGTGAACTGGAAAGGGAAAATGCTTAGGGAGCTGAGTACGGCTGCATCGTCACTGATTTGTAGAATCATTTTGATTCGATACAGGATCCGATTCAATTTGATTGGAATCTGGAAAGTTTTGCCTCAGTCAGAAATATTACAATTCTGATCATTTAACAGTATATATCCATAATTTCGTATCTATTAAAAGAAAGCTGACACATGTGAGACTTAATTAGAGATGTAAACAGAGAGTTATGAAACCTGCAGCTGCAGAAGCCAGCGAAAAAAAAAAGAGGCAAACACAGCGCGGACCCGCCGACACACCAAAATCTGACTCTGACGCGTCGGGTCCGCGCTCTGTGTTCACGTTTGTATGCAGAATCCGTAAACCCAGTTACTGTTTTAGCTGTATGGTGTTTGACGACATGTTGTGAGGTTTAACCTGAGATGCTGGCGTTTCAGGCATAATAACGTTAATTTACAAATCGACACGGGATTTTAATGAATCAATATCACTTTATTCAATTTAGCATGGATTGTAATCAGAAAGGCGATAATCAAAACCCACCCCTAATCAAGAACTTGCAAAGTAAAAACATGCTCTATGTCAGGTAGCCCTTTTGTTATTTACATTTAAAAAGAGGATTAGTGTTACTGTGCGCTGGCTGAGTCTGTTTCTTTTCTTAGAAATAGTTTCTCCTGCCCTGGAGAAAATCCACTTGCATGGAACAGAAGAGGCTGTGGAGTGCAGGAACTACACTGCAAGCTGGTAGATATGCAGGTATTCCTGGGTCCTGCAGACTATCACCTAAAAACAATAAACAAAATGATTTTCTAAACTGTAGCAATGTAATGTACGTATAGTGCCAAATACATTTTTGTAGTCTTCATTAGCTTTAATTCACATGGAAGTGTTCCTAAAGTCATATGCTGTAATGATATTTACATTATGAAAACATGATTTTGGACATTTCAAGTTTTTCACTTCGGCAGATAAAATGAATTGAGCAAAATCAACTCAAAATATTCCCACACGCCAGAACGTCCTCTCTTCCTCGCTGGCTCCATATCTGTCAGTGGAATGATCACCTCTTCGCTCTCTGTCACCATCAACACACTCCACGAATCCCGTGGATGATTCACTTCCTTATATCCGTTTGAATCGGGTACCGAAGCAGTTACGTGCGTAATGAAGCTTCGGACGTCACTGGTCACGTGACTTTTGCCAAACAAAGCAAGCCTCGACACAGTGCTTCTGAACCAGTGTGTTGTTTTTTTCGACACACGCTCCGGAGCGTCAGCTTCAAGCGGGCCATCACTACTTCTGCCTTTTATTTTTGTGCTCACTTCTGGGTCCTCACCACAAAATTTGATTAGATAGAACTTTATTAATCCCTCGGGTGGGTTCCTCTGGGAAATTCGATTTCCAAAAAAGCACAGCACCGACAGAAGTTACAGAGTTATACACACACACATATATATAAATACAGAGACAATATAAATAAAATATACGAAGGGGATAAATAGAATAAATAGGAATAAAAATAAAAATACAAGTGAAAAAATACACCACTACTATTCTGCAATGCACTTTGGTGTTATTACAGCATCTCGTGCACCTCCCAGTTTTTTGTAACTTGGATTATTTGCATGAGGATTCCGTTATTGTACAGAGTACTACATCACCTGGAAAAAACGAGGCGAAACATGATCACTTTGTTTCTGTTTGGACTTCGTCTATTCCCTTTCTAGTGCTGAAGAATTTATGAGTAGCCTGCAGCCAGTCAAGCACTCCGCACGCAGGATCACAAAAAGCCCAAAACAAAATGCCTCTGAATGAAACTGGATATCCTTACAGCAAACCAGATCAAGAAAACCTCTACTGTAGTTGTGAGTGATGACAAAATATCAGTATTGGTGTGTTCAATCTGCCCCACATTACATAAACAATTAAGATTTGTCTGAAACAGGCAAGCCTCATTAAATCCTTTTCAACATGGAGGGTGGCATCAGTGCATATGAAACACGAGCTCTCAGATTCATCTGATTCCAAGGCCGGAGGACGACTACAACATCCGAATATCTGCCTTCTGAAGCTTTAACAGCACATGTTTTAGGGAACAGTTTATTTAAACATTCAAGAGATACAGCACATCACAGGAGCTTTACTCCCCTTGCTCCCAGACTACACCAAGTTTCATGAAATTCTCTTCTTGGCAGAGGAACAATCAAAAATCCATGAAAATATACACGCCTCGGAAGAAGAACTAAGCTCAGCCAAAAGCTGATTTTTTATTTATTTTATTTTTTATCTTTTTTTGGATTTAATGAATTCCCATACAGCCAGGTTAAATATTTCAATGGAGCTAAGCATGACTGACCTCACTCTTTGCACTTAATGAGCGGTGTTCTTAACAAGCACCTTAACTCCAACCCGCTTAAATCTGCTTGTTATAAAAAAGCAGAACAATAATAATGGATTAAAATCATTAACATCTTGGTGCAAAGGCAGGATTAAAGTCAGCAAAGAGAGAACTAAGGAGATAGCTGGGAAGCGTGACTTGACAGACAGTGAGTGTCAACAGTTCATTACATAAACTGACACTAATTAGCAATGGGGAGCAGCTGTGTGGGCACAGCACAAAGTCAGGTGACAGGTGAGAGCAGCAAACCAATCAGTGGGGACTTGTGGACAGGTGGAGAAATTCCAGCGACAGGAGACAGGTAGAAAAAAATGACACACAGGAGTTGAGGGGGTGAGTATTAAACCATGACCACTGGGTCTGCATTTTATTCCACTCTGTTCTCGATAATCCAAAAAATGGAGATCCAATTTTTCCATAGAGCCTAAAAACTCGTCTTTTTTGCACTTATTTACTGCATATGTCTAGAATGCATTCCTATCTCTTCCCAACAAGCTTAAATTTGCAGGGAAGAGGCTGCTGTTTGGTGCAGGCTGAGCTCAAATAAGCGAATCCCAAACATGCTCTCGTTGACTCAACTCACTTATCTGCTTATGGATTTTATCAGCTATTAACTCGTTTTTATTCACTATGTCACAAAAACACACAGAGATAAACACAGACACACACACACACACACTCGGGGTCCCTAACTGCTTGTCCGTCCTGTTCCGGGCACGGTGCCAGAGCTCGCAGATGGCATTAGTGGAAGATGAAGTGCCCGTCTCTGCAGCCAGTGAAATGTGAATGCCAGTTAGTACCCTAACTGCAATGTGATCAGCCTCACTGAGTGTCAAAGACTTGTTGACAGAAAACAAAAGGAGCTACAGGTATTCTGCAAATATTTCAACAGTGAATGTCAGACTTTGTATGGATTGTGCAGAGGACGTGAGGTGTGTCTCCTAGGTTTGTTGTTGTGACGATACTTTTTCAGCGGCGCTTTTTTTTTTTTTTTTTTACCCCTTTTCAGTTCACATGTAAATTTCTGGCAGGAGAGCCAGATACTTGCACAGGGTTTCAATGAATATTATTACACATACAGTTGAAATTAATTTGCCATATTTGCAAACATGTCTCGTTAAATCACTTCAGTGCTTCAAAAGGTTAAATTGCTGCATTTATTATCCATTTAATGAATGAATGAATGAATATGAATATTCTTTATTGTCATTGTCACAGGTACAATGAAATTGAAAGATGTCTCTGGTCAGTGCAACATCACAAAAGATAAATACTTAAAAACTATAATTAAATACTTAAAAACTATAATGATAGGATATAAAAGATAGAAATACATATAAAATACAGTATTCTGATACCGTAGATACACCCAAGCAATCCAGGCCTAAGGCCCCATACAGACACTCAACATACGACCTAGTTGATATATCACTCAAACAATCAATCACTCAATCAATTTGTTAGCGCATCCAACAAAACATGTCTGAAAGCATTCCAACATCAAGGGCACAAATGACAACAGGGGCAATGAAAGTCATCTACTTTTAGTAGCATTGAGACATGATATTGCAATTGGGTAGAAACTGTGTTTGAGTCTGTTAGTCCTTGTGTATGTTGTTCTATACCGTTTACCTGAAGGCAGCAGTTCGAACATGGAGTGTCCAGGGTGTCAGGTGTCCTTTATGATGTTATGGGCTCTTTTGAGGCAGCGGGAACTGTGTAGGTCTTTCAGTTTGAGGAGAGGGCAGCCGATTGTCCTTTGGGCAGCGTTGATTACTCCCTGGAGTGCTTTCCTCTGAGCCACTGTGCAGCTAGCGTACCATATGCCTATGCAGTACGTTAGTATGCTTTCGATGGAGGCTCTGTAGAAAGACACCAGCAGTCTCTGTGTGATGTTGTTCTTCCTAAGCACTCTCAGAAAGTACAGTCTCTGTTGTGTCTTTTTCAGTAGCTCAGAGGTATTCACACTCCAGGATAGGTTTCCCTCTATGCTGACTCCCAAGAAGCGGAAGTCTGCCACCCTCTCCACACAGTCGTCGCTGATGATTAGTGGTTGGATTTCTGTCTTGTGTCTTCTGTAGTCAATTATGAGTTCTTTGGTCTTTTTCGTGTTTAGGAGAAGGTTGTTATCCTTGCACCATGAAGACAGCCGCTCCACCTCATCTCTGTAGGCAGACTCATCTCCCCCAGATATGAGCCCCACCACAGTAGTGTCATCTGCGAACTTTACAATGGCGGGGGTGCAGTCGTGTGTATAAAGCGAGTAGAGCAGTGGACTAAGCACGCAGCCCTGTGGCGACCCAGTGCTTAGATTTAGGGCTGGAGATGTGTAACATCCCACTCTCACTCTCTGTCTGCGGTCGGTGAGGAAGCTATTGATCCACTTACAGGTGCTGTGAGGAAGCCCTAGGTCTTTTAGCTTGGCGTCCAGTTTGTATGGAAGAATGGTGTTAAATGCCGAGCTATAATCCACAAAGAGCATACGCACATAGCTTCCTTGCCTCTCCAGATGTGTTAATGCTACATTGAGTGCTGTTGCTATGGCGTCCTCTGTCGATCGGTTTGCTCTGTAGGCAAACTGGTGTGGGTCAAGGCTGCTGGGTAGGGCTGCTGTAATGTGGTAACGCACAAGTTTCTCAAAGCACTTCATCACCACCGGGGTTAGTGCCACTGGTCTATAGTCATTTAGGCTAGAGATATGAGATTTCTTGGGCAAGGGTATTATGGTGGAGGTCTTGAGGCAGGGTGGGACGTTTGACTGTTCAAGGGATTGGTTAAAAATCCTGGTGAAAATATAGGCAAGCTGGTCTGCGCAGTCTCTCAGCACACGTCCTGGTACGCCATCTGGGCCGGCTGCCTTCCTCGGGTTAACAGCCCGCAGGGTGCACCTCATTTCATGCTCCTCCAGAGCGATGATGGTACTGCTGCTGTGGGCTGTATGGTGTAGCTGTTCCTCTGAGGCATAGGGTGCAGTGACCTCAAAGCGTGTGAAGAAGATGTTCAGCTCCTCCGCCAATGCTGGGTCACCTTCAGCCATACCTGATTTGGACTTGTAGTTTGTCAGCTGCTGGACACCCTGCCACACCAGCCGGCTGTTCTTACTCTCCAGGTGGTTCTCGATCTTCTTCCTATAGTCCGCCTTGGCCTTCTTAATGCCTTTTTTCAGGTTGGCTCTAGCCCTGCTGTAGCTCTCCCTGCTTCCGGACCTGAAGGCGCTGTTCCTCTCTTTTAACAGCTGCTGGACTTCCCGGGTCATCCATGGCTTTTGGTTGGTGTAAACCCGGATCTGCTTGTCTACTGTGACAGTGTCTATACAGTGTTTGATGTAACAGAGGACACTGTTTGTGAACATTTCCAGGTCTTGATGTTGGAAGATATTCCAGTTGGTTCTGTCAAAGCAGTCCTGTAGCTGTTGAGAAGCGCCCTCTGGCCATGTTGTTATAGTTTTAGTGATGGTCGACGCAGTTTTCCTGATTGGGGCATATGCAGGAATTAGGAGCAGGGATAAATGGTCAGATTGGCCCAGATGTGGTAAGGGTCTTGCCCTGTAGCCCTTCTTGATGTTGGAATAGACTTTATCTAAGGTGTTAGCCCCTCTCGTGGCACACTTCACATGCTGGTGGAAATTAGGGATAGCTGTTTTTAAATCCACCTGATTAAAATCACCCGCTATAATGTGCACTGCGTCAGGATATTTATTGAGTTTATTGTTGATGTTCGTGTGCAAAAGCGCTAGTGCCACTTTAGTATTTGCATCTGGCGGTATGTAAACAGTTGTTATTACCACAACAGTGAACTCCCGTGGAAGATAGATGGGCCTGCATTTGACAGTCAGATATTCTATGTCCGGAGAACAGTGACGGTCTATGATCACTGTGTTTGTACACCAGCTGTTATTCACGTATATGCAGATTCCCCCTCCTTTTCTCTTACCGGAATTGTTTGTTCTATCCTGGCGCTGTGCGGTGTAGCCTGCTAGCTCAATAGCAGAGTCCGGGATGGACTGATGCAGCCAGGACTCAGTGATTAGAAGAATACATGAGTTTTTGATGTGATTGTCCGTTGTTATTTGTAACCTTAGTTCGTCCATTTTGTTCGCCAAGGATCTGACATTCGAGAGATATAAACTCGGGAGCGGTGGTTTGAAAGGCTTCCTCCTTAGCCTGGTTAGCACGCCAGCCCGGCAGCCTCGCTTCCTCCTTCTCTCTCGTCGCCGTCTGCGTCTCCCTCCCGCCGGAATAGTAATCCAATGAGCGCCCGGTCTCCTCGCTACTTCCTCTGGTATTTTGTGTGAGTGGATAAATTCCATGGTCACGCTCACACGGTAACTCACTCCGATCTTAAGAAGATCATGTCTGCTGAAGATGTTATTCGCTTGACTGATCGCGCACAAAACAAAACACAAAACGTACAAAGATAACCAAACACCACACTGACCAGTGGTACATCGAGCTGCTGCAACTGTGTGCGCCGCCATTGCCT
The DNA here is from genome assembly GCF_041146795.1 of Maylandia zebra. Taxonomy (NCBI): domain Eukaryota; kingdom Metazoa; phylum Chordata; class Actinopteri; order Cichliformes; family Cichlidae; genus Maylandia; species Maylandia zebra. The sequence goes on along the minus strand of NC_135174.1, from coordinate 10,171,729 downwards.
TACAGATACAGGACCAAAAGCATTTATATGGTACTCTCACTCCATACAACAGGTCACATATCACAACAGACCCTTTGACACCGGTCTAATCAATAACACTATTACTGCACACAGTTTAAGTCAGTCACAAGCAATGTTGGTCAAGTTACTTGAAAAAAGTAATTAGTTACTAATTATTGTTTACTTCTCCAAAAAGTTACTCCAAGTCCCGTTTCTTTACTGATTGCTTATTTTCAAAAGTAATTAGTTACTTAATTACTTTTCAAAAACATGACACAACCTGAAAAAAGCAACAGACCTTTCAGCCCAGTTCTATCCGGTCGTTCAGTCTGACGTCACTAGCCGTGTCTGGGCCTAATCCCCGCTGCAGGTCCATATATCAAACGATCACTATGGCATTACTGAGAGTTGAAAAACTGTCTAAAGTCTTTCATCTTTAATAAAATGATCAGCGTTCTGCTCTACCAGGTGTAACAATTGAGTTTAACATCCAGGCATCCATGAAAACGGAATTTATGAAATTTAACGGAGTTAGAAGTTAGCAGGAAGTTAGCTCGCTAGCTTCTATCTAAATACAATATAGCATGTCCTGACTGCGGGGTTTTGGAAACAAATTAAAATGTACAGCTCTGCTATCACTTCCAGCATAAATGAAGACAGAAAACTAAACAGCAGTGACGTTTGTAGGGTTACTGAAGTTTGGCTAGCTGGTATATAATGATGTGTTACGTGACCGCTAGCGACACAGCTATATTAGCATAATATAAACAAGCTAACTTTTTTTCCACTCGATAAAAGTTAACGTGAGTGTTCTCGGTGGTCAGGTACAAATGTAATCGCATGGCAGGATGCTGTAAAAGAACCAAACTTCAGCCAGGAGGACAACTGAGATAATCCATCCACAATACGAGGTTAGTCATTCATATACTGCTGCATGGGCTGGGCTGTAGCTACATCCTAAGGTTTTAAAAACTGATCTTAAATAAATGATTAGCGGTAATAAAAGCCGAGGGAGGCCAACAGTGTTTTCGTGTTTACGCTCACTCTTTCAAATAGATGCAAGTAAAACACAGCAAAAAATAGATAAAATCAAAGATTAAGCGACACATAGTCCTGTCGCTCTTAAATCTATTGTCACCTGTTTAGCAGAAGTGGGGCAGGTGGAGGTTTGCCCGGTGCTGCAGTGGTCATGTCAGTGGAGGGATCCACTATGTTGGGGGTTCAGTGGCGGGGTTTCTCTGTGAATTGTGGCTTGTAAGTGGTTGCTCAGATTTGGAAAGTAACAGTAATCCAATTACTTTTTTGCAATAGTAATCCCTAACATTACTTGTTACTTAAAAAAAGTAATCAGATTCTCTGGTCATGAGAGAACATTAACTTTTAGGAATGGCTTTTAACCACCTTCATCGTGAGATGCAGTCAGCAGAAATCCTCCTCACTGTAATGAGTATTTATAATTTACTGAATTTCATGTCATTGACTGCACTGCAGTCATTTATCATCATGCATTACTTCACATCACTCGTGTGTGTGCGCGTGTGTGTATGAGTGCCATTACCTAGCCATCCATACGTCCGGTGTACTTTAAACTTGGGAGGTGCATCACAGGGGACCCAATTAAAAGGCACTGCTGAATTTGAGGTATTTCATATAAGGGCCTCATTATATGTCTGTGTGGGTTCTCAGTCATCCAGGTCACTGTAGATGAAAGCCACTGGACTTATTTTAGATTAGGTTAGTTTTAAAGATCTAAAAACAGATGGAGAGTTCCCGATATTTGATGTAGGTGTGAATGTTTTGTGTCTTACACGTGACCCTTTACTACTCACACTGAGTCAAAGACTATTAAGACACACTGGCATTTTAGTGCTATGTTCCAAATATCTTGGATAACTTGGATATCACATCTGAGTTGGCATGATCCAGAGAAAGTGAGGAAAAACAGGATTTGTCTCTTGAACATTTGAGTTTTAAGCGCGGTAGAGCCATTCCGGTATCTGAGTCAAAATGGAGCAATCCCTGTTTTGGGTTTTTCTCATTGCTCTGTCCATGACGTCTTTAATGAGTCACAAATACACAACAGTACAGAGGCAGTACAGATTAAAGGTTTACACCGTGTCAGTAGTGTTTACGTTCAGTGCCGCCATTGTGGTTTGGTAACTCGGGCTCTTATAGTCCCTATAAACAGGTCTGACTCACAACAATAGTGTCTGCCTGCATCAGTAACACTGCACTAGCACATGACACGGAGCCAGAAAGTCCACAGAGGCAACAATTATTCAGTAATATCTGCACAGTAAGCAATCAATATGGCCATTATCTTTTCCTTCAATACAAATCCATTTGACCATTAAAACATGTTATCAGGCAGATGTGAGGCACCTATGTTTATCTTGCAGAAGTAACTATATCTTATCTTATTTACTGTTTCTAATGCCACAGGCTTATGCAGTGTCAGTGGTAAATTACTGAAGGGGGCTCGCAGAGATAAGAGTGCACCCAGCAAGAATAATGATGCTGCTCCAGCTAGCAAAGATGGCCTTCTCCAATTATTTTGAAGCTAATAATAACAACAGTGATAATAAGGCTGTGCATTAAAAAAAAAAATCCAGACATAATAGTACACAGAAAATGCTTCCAATGAACTCTGGCACTGGGTGCACTGACAAAAATCATTAGTAGGATGTGTCTCTTATTTCATTTTTTTTTTTCAATGATATGCAATGGTCAAAACATTGGGTTGTCTGATACAGCACTTCATTTTTTTTAAAATTTCATTTCACTTTATGTGCTTGACGAATGCGAGGCCAGCATTAGGAACATGCACACTTGTGATTGTTGTACATTTTCACAGTCGTGTGAAAAGTGAGTCAAGGCAATTGGGAAATGACTGTGACTGCCAGGCACAACCACTAATCAGTGCAAGGCGGTCCTACTTGCAGATGAGAAGTGGGCTGTTTGTGGTTCTAGAGCAATGCGATTGGCTACTTCTCTTTTATTCCTTCTATCTCTGCTGGTTAATGCCTGATTATGCGTGACTGCGTGGGCGAATTTACAGTTTGCTGAAACCACGTCTCTCCCCCCCCCCCCCCCCCCCAAAAAAAAAGTTGCTCAGCAGAATAACGAATCGAAAACATAGACCAGCAGTGCATCTTTGAGGCAGAAGCTCAAAAAAATAAAAATACAGTCTGAGTGTGTGCTTTTCTCTCTCTCGCTCTGATTCAGCATATGTCTCCAGGTTGGCTGACAGATTATGTGAGATATTTATGATGAAGTGTACTTTTTTTTTTTTCCCCTCTGAGATGACTGTGTCTTCACACTGTCAGAGATCTTCTAATAAATCCACTCATTCTAGAAGGTCACTGATTGCTAATTACAATGGCCTCATACAAGAACTGATCCCTTCACATTACAGCAGAGCATGAGTCTTTTCCACTTCTGCTCCAAAACACACACACACACACACACACACACACACACACACACACACACACACATGTTGCTATGGCAACACACACTCACACCTGGATAGTTTCAGTTGTTCAGCAGCTTGGCAAAAACCTTCCGGATGGGAATGGAATAATACACTAATAAGGCAGGAAGGCCATGGAGCCATGTGGCCAACACACACAAATACACAGATTCCACTGGTCCAAACACCAGAAAAGCGAACTTCTGATTAGATTGGTGGTACCTATTTTTAACCTATTTCCCGATTCCTTCGTCTCAAAGTTGTAGGTGTTCAAGAGAAAAACCTGAACCTTGCGGATTTATTTAAAAAGAAATGTATAGTCTCTCTTTCTGTTCTCCTATATTTCTCTCCTATGTTGGAATTTTTATTGATCTCTCACAGCACTCTTAGGCTTTGAAGGTGATGGGTCACAAGAACGCTGGCAGATAAGACGGCTTTCACTTTTCGAGGAAATTGAGCTAAAATTACTTGTTTGAACTTTGTACCGAGTGCACTTCTTCTACTGCTCAGCTCTCCTGCCGACTCCACACAGTAATGGCTGAATACAGAGGTCACCCACCCAACATCAAATCTATCTGCCATAATGGTCTCTCAGGTAACCTCCTCACCACCTTCACATAAAGGACTTTGGTTAAACCAAAGAGCGGCAATCTATTTTCTAGAGCCTACTGGTTTAAAAGTACAGCAAGTAAATTTTTTAAGGTTATTTAACAGAAAAAAGGAATGTTATACTCATAAATATGCATTGATTAGTTTATATAACTTAGAATTAATCTATCAAGAATATACAAGAGCTGGCGCTGGTTTGCAGAAGCTAACATGTTGCCCTTAATCCAGAGGCATCGATGTTCCATCTAATCTCTAACACACAAAAGCATACATAAACATACTTCCCTATATTATCATAATCATCCACAGATTACAAGGTAGCAAAACAACAAGTTAATTGTTATAAGCTAACATTAAACCAGCTAATGTCAGACTGGAGTGTCCTAAAAATCACACTTTTGATAAACTGTTTGATTACATTGTCACAATGAATGACAGTTTATTCCCCAAGTGTTCAACAATGTAAGATCTATTTGAGAGAAAGTTTTACTAACATTGACAAACATCAGCTAACACGTTAACAGCAGCTAGCAAATTAACATTAGCTAACAGTGGCAAAAACAGCAGTGCTGCTTTCAAACAGAAAAACTCAAGATATCCTCAACAACTCCCATCAGCATTACTGTCATTGGACAGAAGTGAGCTTCACTGACTCATCAATGACTATCGGACTCCTTTTACAAAGTTATACATACTCCTCGACAGTAAATAGCTGTGCACACATATTGGCAGCTAGGTAAACAGTCGACTGACAGGCTAAACCTAGCCAACGATGTCTGTCCTACACCAGTGACCGTATCTAGTAGTGCTTTTGATATCGATCTGATACCAAGTAAATACAGTCATCAAATCAAGCCTGTCTTAAACCAGAGACAATGGTAAAGGCATGTCACCTGGGCTAAAAAAGAACCGGGTTGTTGCTCAGTGGTCCAAAGTCCACCTTTTAAATGAAGGTAGATTTTGCATTTCTGAAGGAAAACTGGAGAGGCACAGAATACAAGGTGTTTGAAGTCCAGTGTGAAGTTCCCACAGTCTGTGATTCTAGGTGCCACAGCCTCTGCTGGTGTTGGTGGTGGTGGTTGGGCCACTGTGTTTTATTACATCCAAAGTTGAAAAGGTTTTCAAGCACTTCGTGCTTTCTTCTGCTGGCAACCTTTATGGAGATGCAAATTTCCTTTACCAGCAGGATTTAGCACCACGGTGCTAATCCAAGTGAGAATCCATGGCTTATTGTCAAGAGGAAAATGTGAAACAACAAATACAGACAAGCTAAAAATCCAAGACCATTAAAGCAACCTGTGCTTCAATAACACATCAACAGTGCCAGAAGCTTATTATCTACATGCTACCCCACAGTAATGCTGTAATTTGTTGTAAACTTTTTAGAAGTCAGATATTGTAAATCATTTTTTCATTAGGAATTCTAGTAATTTGAAATGTGCACATGGCTGATTTTCATGAGCTGTAAGTCATAATCATCAGAATTAAAACAAAAACAGACTTGAAATATTTCACTTCAAACAGGATGAATACAAAATACATAAAAGATAAATGACCAGAATACAAAAGTTAACCTTCGTTATATTAAATTCCAAAACGGAAACTTTTTCACAATATTACAATCGTTTGAGATCCTCTGGTATAGTCCTTTTATAAACCTAACAAAAGCAAGCAGATATCAATGTATGAATTAATAATTTAACCCTAAAATGAACTTATTATCCACTCTGAAGCGTTAAGCGTAAATTCAGCTGTCCTGCACTGAAGAAGGGCACTGAAGTTTGGTGCATACTGCATTGCTTGGCAGATGGGAGCAGAGGGAACAGGATGGATGGCTGGATGACTCAACTCCCTGACGTCATCACTGCTTGGTAGATGTTCGATCGCTCGGCGGGTTCTCGGCGCATATATTCACATGCTGGAAGAATATCCCAAACTCTTACTAGACTAACTGGTAGTGATGTGCGGATCGATCCTGAAATATCGATTCCTCCGATACCAATCATTTATGTTCTAGAATCGATTCTCACATTAAAATATCGATATTTTAGTAATTTAGAGTAAATTTGTAGTTTATCATTAACAGGAACACAGTGGAAAGAAACTATAACATTCGGATTGCCTACATTCAAAGGAACTACTTCCTCTTCCGCCTTTCATAGTCATGTGCGAAATACGGCTGTATAAATGTCTCGCAGCCCCTTGGCGTGCGCACTCACAACAATGGCTGAGCGTAATTGTGCGGATGTATTTTACCTCCACAAACAGCTGAGCCGTGGTTTGCAATAAATGTGGCAAAAAAAGTGAGGTGTTGTGGCCATACTTGCCAACCTTGAGACCTCAGAATTAGGGAGACATTCAAAAGGGCTGTTTGGGCGGATAAATATATTTTACAGGGTTTATTTATCGGATAAAATACGTTAAATGTCACCGTTATTATTGGCCGGCCCGGAAACAGCGGGGGTGTCCAAATTCAGAGGCTGCTTCCACCTGAGGACCGGCCTTCGCGGTCTAAAGAAAGCCGGGTAGTACGTCACGAGCTCCCTCGGTGGAGTGAAACTCTGCCGTCTGCTCCTTGCTGTCTAAAATATAACCGGACACTGACGTAAACTCTTCTGTTTAATCAGTTTTCTGTTTGACGTTTATTCAGCTGTGTGAAAACCCCGGAGGAACCCTCCCGAGGGAATAATAAAGTTTAATTTAATTTAATCTAATCTAATAACTTTAATCTCAGCCAAACCGATTTACTCACGAACAAATAAAACACTGAAAAAGCCAAACAAGAACATTTTTAAGTTATCAAAGTGACTTGTACATCATGTTTAACCCGAGTGGTGAAAGACCGCGGGGGTTTGAAGACGATGTGTCGGTCGGCTCAGATATTTGAAGTTTACACAGCTACATTCTCACCTGAAAATATGTTAAAAGTTTTTTTGCGACCCAGAAAGAGAAATGAGAGTGATATTAAAACTAAGTCGCTGCCGTCATTGTTGGAAACTGGAATTGGCTGGGCCACGCTATGAATTCTGCGATATGGTTTTTCAACTTTGTTGTCCGGGTGGAAAATCTGGAGAAAGGTGGGATTCTCCCGGAAAAATCGGGAGGGTTGGCATGTATGGTTGTGGCAACATCACTAACCTTGTCAAACACCTCAGAGTAAATCATATCACAAAATATGACGAGCGTATGTTGAGGCGAACTGAAGAGGAGGAGAGGGACAGGTGCTGCTAGGGTGAGAGTCTCTCACGGAGTCCTTTAGTCCTCCAGGCAGGCAAGGTGTTCAAATAGCGCACAACTTTAGTTTTTTTATTTCTATATGATGAACTCTGCATTATTAAGTGATAAGAAGAAGGTATTCTGATGTCCTGTAATCATTATGACGCTATAATTTGAGATACAATAAATAAAATCCGTTTTGTACAAAGTATTGGTATCGGATCAGTATCGTCGATACCACCCTGAATATTACTTGGTATCGGATCGGAAAGGAAATCAGTGGTATCGCACATCACTACTAACTGGACTCACAATCGAAGCAGTTTTATGACTTTTCTTTAAGAACCAGTGGCAACATCTGGTTTAGAGGCTGGTTTTAAAATCTTTAACATGTACAAGCATCCAAGGTTTACATTCTGATTGGAAGCAATATTAAGACGTGTCCATGTGTAATCTAGTCCACTCGGAATGATGAATTTTTAATGGGATCTTGCTGTCAAAATAAAGGTAAAGCCAAAATATGCCTTTCTTTGTACAGGCAAAATTGTCAAGTCAGGTTAGTCGATTCTATTTTTGAAAAACTGGGTCTTCATAAGGGTTTCTATATTTTACACATATCTATCTGTTTTTAATTAAAGTTTTACTGGATTTCTCCTAGAGTGCATTCTGAAAAAAAGCAGGTAAACACCCTTGATGAGTCATTAGTCTGGCGCAAGGCCCACAGACAAACCAACACACTCATTCTTAGTGGTGATTAAATTTTTGACATTCACCTGAGTGCAGGGTTTGGGATATGCAGAGACTGATTAATGCAAGTACAGTGGAAGTTTCCAATAAAGCTTTGCTGTGTTTTTTGTTTCTTTTCGTTCTTCAAATGCAGTTTAGTTTCACACGTATAGGCTAACCAAATCTGTCTACATGTGTTTGGATTCTCATGACTTCCCTCGTCAGCACAACTGCAACACAATCAACACTTAACACAGAATGCTATCAATATAACGGAGTCAGGCGCAGAATATTACTACACAAGCTTTCACACTTTTCATTCAAATGCCATAAGGACTGGATTTAGTGGAAGTAATTAGTGGCAATATTCCAGCGACGCACACACACACAAAAACATACAAACACGCACATGCACTGTCCTAGAAAAGTAAGTCTTTAAAAGCATTGTGTCTGTTCTTCAGTGACATATTAACTCTTTATTTTTCCAGAGGACGGATTTGTGAATTACAACCAATAATGCTTTGATCGATGGGAGAAAAAATAACGGCCCCATTTTCCATCCGACAGAAAAGCAGCAGCATATGTCAGTGTCATGGCATGTTTCGTAATTCCACGGCTCTGAAAATAGGGAGGAGAAAACATTTGTTTTGTGTTGTCTTAGAGGTGTGTGGAGTCACCGGTAGAAAATAAGTCTGGTGCAAGAAGTATCAATTTATTAAACAGGAATATGGAGCAAACCTTTGCTAGATATGCACACACACACACAATTTATTCGCACATTTCTGTAATATTGTATCTCCTCCAAGAGGTATTCTTTAATTATAATGTAACAGGATGCGTAAATATGAAAAAATAAAACCTTTTCATGTCTTATAAATCCTCTTGGCAAACGTATTCACTCACCCATCAGTTGTTTAATTTCATTGCTATTAAATATTCCACCATCAAATGTTAAACCAAAGCATTATAACAAAGTGGAAGTGATTGGGAATGACAGCAATTCAACCATGAAGTGATTGGCCGTGTAAAATTACAGAGCGGGGTCATACTCCCAACTTTGTAGGAACAGTTTGGGGATGGCCCCTTCCTGTTCCAGCATGACTGCACCAGTGCACAAAGCAAAGTCCATAAAGACATGGATGAGCAGGTTTGGTGTGGAAGTACCTGACTGGCCTGCACAGTGTCCTGACCTCAACTCAATAGTACACCTCTGGGATGAATTAGAGTGGAGACTGTGAGCCAGGCCTCTGGTCCAACAGCGGTGTCTGACCTCAAAAATGTGAAGTTTTCTAAACCGTGTGGAAAGCCTTCCCAAACAAGTTGAAGCTGTTATAGCTGCAAAGGATGTGCTGATGTGAAACTTTTTTCTTTTTCTTTTTTAACCTCTTAAGCCCCAACGCCCCCTGATACGGGGGGCAAAAGGCAGGAGATCAGGTAGGCTTGGGGCTTAAGAGGTTAATATATAATGTATGTATGCACCTATGACCTCAGCATCAACTGAAACTTTTGTTCCAGTAAATACAATACATAGATGGACAGTCAAAACATTTGCCTACTAGCTTTGTGGAGCGTTTCATCACATCTTCAACATGAGCTTGAATCTGCAAAGGGTCCATTCGTTGCCTGTGTCAAAGACATCTTGCCCCACTGTGGCCCTAAGGGCTGCAGACTCATGACACTGACATCACACATCATGAAGACCCTGGAGAAATACAACCAGCTCCATCTCATGGTCAAGCCACAGATGGACACCCTTGGAGCTGAGGACAACATTCGCTTCAGCACCATCAGACCAGCTGTCCTGGTTAATAAACTGAAAGCAATTAAGGTGGCTGTGTCACTAGTGACTTGGATAGTTAACTATCTGCCTAGCAGACGATACTGCGTGCGCCTGTAGCACTGCACATCGGATCAATATCACCACAGTCCTGCAAGGTGCCATCCTGTGTCCCCCTCTCCTTGCCCTGCACAGAGATCAGGCACCTTAAGGAGTTTTCTGATGACCCAGCTACACTGTTTGAGGAAGACCAGAACACCAGTGATCTCCCCCCCCCCCCCCCCCCCCCCCTTCGTTCCATCGATGCGGTCTGTATTAAAGTAGTGAATGACTACAAATACACTGACAACAATCTGCAATTCACTAAAAACAAAATGCCTTCAACAAGAGGTTAAAGCCATCTCTGTTATAGCTGCTGAGGTCTTTGAAAATATGCTCAGACATCAGCAGACTCAGGAAAAACAAAAACTACAAGGCCAATTGCATTGTGGGTGTGGAGCTTGACTCTCTTGAGTCTCTATCATGTGCTTGAGAGTTACAGCAGCACATTGAGTAATTCATTCCACCAACATGCACCATAGAAAACCACAGGAAATCACTCCTACTTGTGACACCTGGATTATTTTCACTGCCATTATCTTGTAGCTGTACATAATATTTGGGGTATTTATTTGAACATACTGCGATTTATGTTTTTCTATATTTCAGAATAAATACTCTGTAAAGAATGTAATTAGGATACTCTGTTTATGACTCTGATTCAAAGCAAAAACAATATTTATTTTATGACTTATTGCGATCAAAGGGCCAACTGTCTAATTTTGCTTCACCAGCAGCTGCTTCTCTTGCACTGGTTTTTAGAAAACAAGACCACCGTGGCCCCAAGTAAGGAACAGACAGTTAGCCTATTAGCTTGACTGCTCAGTAAGCCACAGTATGCTGGAGCACAGCTTCTGATATTGTAGCAAGGGCAGAGATGCCAGTGGAATATGAGGTGGCAGAAGATGAATATGGATGATACTCGAACAGCTGCACACAGTGGAAATGTTATTGGCATGTGCTGCTTAGTGTGCCAAAAAATGCTGTGAATAGAAACCACGATGTGGCTCATTGTGCCAGTTGGAACACTGACTGTGCGCAGGATGGAGATTTTTGTTGTTGTTGTTGTTCTTAACCCTCCTTTTTAGTTAATATGTCTAATAAGACAGCTTCTCCTGACTGAGCCGACTGCGCTTGACTGACGTCTCCCTGAACCATATTCTAGTTTGCATATTACCAATCAAAATAGAACAAGTTGTACTTTTCAATATACTGAGCACCGTGACATCAAGTAATTTCGAGGGTACGATCGTGCACCTTCAACCGATGCAGAAGCTTAATTAGCCGGAATAACTGAAAACACTTGAGCGGGTGTGAAGGATCCACACAAGTGTTATTAAAGTTGGGAGCTCAACGGCGTGCGTACGAGAAGCTGTTTATGGAAACAAATGTTTTGGGGTCACAACTGAAGCTTCATGTATCCTCCCTCTGAAGTTCCTGACTTCTATCTGCAGGATTTTATTGGTCCGACATCATGATTGGCTGATTAAGTATTTTCATTAACATAGGCATGTGCACACATTTCTACATGCTAGTTTAAAAAGGACGATTGTTTAATCTTCTCTTAAATCAATTTGGAGATGTGTTGCATCTGGAAACATTATTCTTTTTACAGCTTAATTTATTTGCTGTCTAATATATATATATATATATATATATATATATATATATATATATATTAGGGGTGCAACGATACACAAAATTCACGGTTCGGTTCGATACTTTGGTGTCACGGTTCGATATTTTTTCGATACAAAAAAATGTTCATGCATTTTTAATTTGTCATTTATTAAAATTATAAATATATATTTTAACTCAAAAGTACAGTTTTTAAATTTAACCCTAACCCTTGTGCGTGTTTTTTATTTTGACAGCGAATGCGCACCTGCGGACCACTTATGTGCAGCCCTGGTTATTTAGCTCATCATATTGCAGCCACAGAAATTCTTTTGTCCATGAAACCATAAAGCTGCACTTTCTTTTTGCCTTATAGTCTGATTTGTCATAACTTCTCCGTTTTGTGGTAAGCTTTTCTTTGGCTGTCACTTCTTCACCCTGACCTGTCTTATTTGGCTCAGCAGAACTGAAATGCTTTTACACACGGACTCACATAAGCTCAGCGATTCTCTGCGCGATCAACCTCTCACATGTTTAAGCTTGCTGTGGGAGATTTCACTTGTCATGTTTGCATAGTAAGCTAACGATTGATAAGACGATGTCAGAGGAATTGGTGCACAAATTATCATCACTCACAGATCAGTGCTGTCGCTCTCTATACACCGTTCGCACGATTGCAAAGTGAAAGCAAAAAACAAGCGCAAATTCAAACGCGACTTCAATATGTCATATATTGACAGTGGCTCACCGATGCCAATGACATAATTACCCAGCTACATTTCTGAAAGAATGCAAAAGCATTGACATATATTTTTCGTACAATAGCCCAACGGGCAGGGAAGAGATAGATTTTGGTAGCCCGACTGAAAAAATCGCTAGCCCCAGGACGTCAGGCTAGCGATATTGCAAGCCCTGTATCTGATTGAGGAATCACTCATCTTTGGAAAAGAGAGTTTATTACAGAGAAATGGCTCTTTCCAAAATAAAAGCTATACTATCCGCTTCTTCTGGGCTATATTCTCAGCAGCATAAGGAGAATCATGTGCTAACAGCTGTCTAAATGACTCGGCTAAAGTTAGTAGCATGCTTGTTGTTTTTGTCTTTGCACTAGGATGATGTCGGCGTAAACGTGCAGTCATATTCGTTGTGTTCCCACTAGTGCTTTCAGGTTAATCTCGTTGAAATGACCTTAACGCCACAACACGGCAAATCTCCGTTAACGAGCTACCGCCGATCGCCCCGTGCATGGGGCTAGACGGCCAACACGTTAACGAGCTAACTGCGCTAACACACTAGTTCACACCAATGTAATTGAGCATTGCATGGCACATCCAACATACTGTTTTACTTTAGTCCATGACTCGCTTACCTTCAGGGTCATACGTCACATGAAAACCAAAATAATTCCAAACGCCAGATCTGAATGAGGTTCAATTTGCCTGTTGCAAGTAGAGCTTAACTTCTGTCTCGCTAGCTTGCCCTGCGCTCTTCCTTCTGACTATGCTGTCTGTGTTGAGCGCTCAGTGGATCTGCGCTCGACAGTGCAGCCTAGGCGGAGTAGTCGAACGCAGATTCACTGAGCGCTCAACACAGACAGCATCGTCAGAAGGAAAATTGATAAAATAAATTACAAATGTTGTATTGTTCGATACATATGCGTACCGAACCGAAAGCACTGTATCGAACGGTTCAATATCGATACGAATATCGTTGCACCCCTAATATATATATATATATATATATATATATATATATATATAATTACTGTCTACTTATTAAAGTTTACTTTTTTGTTAATTCTTTTATCAAGACCTTGGCCCCTTGCGTATCCATGGTAGATCCGGTTACAGCGTTTGATGAAGTTTTCAAATAAATTTGAGCTCACATCAAAGAGATTCTGTAAATGTTGGAAATTATTCCTTGACACCGAGCGCATGATTACTCCAACAAGTGGCTCTCATTCACTGTCACACACTATCAGAGGTGCTCCTGATCAGTTTTTCCACGTTGTAGCTCTTTGATAGTACAGATGTGAAGTGAGAAAGGTGGTTTTCATAAACCAGTGCAGGGCGAACACACGGCTGAATGATGATGAGTCGCAATGTGACGAGGCTGACACGAGTGACTTCAAAGCCACCGGAGAGGAATCTACATTAACTTCCTTACAGCATTTCTGCATACGGCTGGCTGTGCACTGTGCAGGCGGGGCCGCGCAAGAATTGGCACGCGCACGGGCGACACATGCTCATACCCACGGAAAGCAAGAAACGGGCAAACAAACAGATACACAAGCGCACAAACACCCATCAATCTCCTTCCTTTCACCGCCGTGTCCCGTCTCTCCAGCTTGGCTTTTCCCCGCTCCATTCTTGCTTTCACATACAAACACACAGCCACTCAGGTGAGGTAATTAAATGTGACAGCAAATCCTGAGAGGGTTGTTGGCGGGTTATCAGGTTAACCTGTGAAATATAACCCACCTGACACCAGCGGGATGGCTCTGACACCTACAGCAGAAATGGTTGAACCATTCCAGCAGAGACTCCAGGGTAAACACGGTGGGTTCCTTTTCTTCAGCAGATGTATTTTCACTTGGCCCGAGTTCACCGTAACCTCCGAGTAATAAAATTAACATAATCAAGTCCATCTTTGCCATAAAATGCTTAAAAATGGAATCCACACTAAGGCCAGCACACAGACCGGAGTACAGCACCAGGAAAATTACATTCAAGCTTTAAACAGAAAAACAGATATTTAGTTAAGACTTCAATAGCCAATAGTTCTGACACTGCATTCTGGCAAAAGCAGGCCCTTCTTCCTCTGCACCAACTGTTTACCTGCATGCAGCCAAAGCCTGCTCAAACATGACTGGTCAACAGAAGTCAGATTAGAAGCAAGATCCCAACAGACGCTAGAAAGCTTTGAGTACCATTAGTCTTGTGGCTTGCCTGGAGATACCTTTTGACACTCAGGCTCTCCATCAAAGGTCCACACTGTGTCACAACAGTTTCATAATCATCATCTCGTCAGGAGTAGGAGTGAATTAGGTTACTGGTATGCTCTGCGCCTGTTGCTCTATAGCTCTAATTAACAGGTCTTTAGTTGAGTACTCCCATGTCAAATGCTGCAGTCTATTAGAGGGCTTTGCCATGTAAGATAGGCTTACGTGGCAAAGTTGTATTCTCTCCACTCAAATCTTACACCAGATTAAAGGAAGCACATGCGTAGCCTGCTGGAGGTCATTTTGGAAGGCTCTGGCAGTCTTTTCCTGTTGCTCTTCACAAAAAGGAGCAGATACCGGTCCTGCTGCTGGGTTAATGCCCTTTCACGGCTCTGTCAGCTCTCCTTGTGCAATGGCCTGCATTGCATGATCTCCTCCATGTTCTTGAGCCTGTGCTGGAAGACACAGTAAAACAAAGAGCATGTATTGGATGTGCCATCCTGGAAGAGCTGGACTACCCGTGCAACCAGAATGTTCTGCAAGTGCTGCTTCATGCTAATAACAGCAACTAGAATAGAAAAAATCTGAACTAGAGAAACATCAGTCACCTGGGATCAGGAGAGAACAATGGTGCGTGCTAAACCGTTCCCTTTTTTAGGGGTTGTCTTGTTGTTGCCTCTCCAGTACATGTGCACATAAAAGATTTTCATACTAACCTCATTCAACAGGTGGATGCTTCTTTATGTTTTCCAGAGAAGTAAAAATTCAGCAAATTTATTTCTCCTTTTTTTTTCCTGTGGTAAAATCTCTTGAGGAAGGCTTACGTCATTTATGTATCTTTCCAAGTTTGTTCCCGACATAATCAGAGACCCGTGAGTGGGAGCGATTCCAATCAATGATCAAGGCCGCATAATCAACTAGTTGCAGCAGAGCACATGTGTCTGGTGGCCACAAAATCAACCAAGATGTGGGAAAACATTAATCAAAATTCAGGAAGGAAGTGTAGGTCATGTGCGTGGAATAGCATGAGAAGTGTGAGAAGCGGCCTTGATTTTATTTGCATACACATATTAACGCCTTAGAGACTGAGGGTTCTGCACAGCATTCATGCTGTTCTATTACTGCATTCTTCTCAACAGATATTGCGTTGGGAATCTGCCGGAGCTCCTCTCCCACTTTGCTCCTTTAATCTCTTGCATGCTTTTAACTTCACCTTTCACATCTAAATGTGATTTTGAGTATGGTTCAATCACAAGTTATTAATAATCTCTGGCTCTCTTCCACAGCATGTTTTTTTTGTCCCGTCTTCCTCCCCTCACTCCAAATAAGATGCGGCAGATGGCTGCTCCTCCCTGAGCCTGGTTCTGCCAGAGGTTTCTTCCTGTTAAAAAGGAGTTTTTCCTTCTCACTGTCGCCAAATCATCTGATTGTTGGGGTTTTCTCTGTTTTTTTTTTCTGTAATATTCTTGAGTCTTTTCTTGAAAATAATAAATCTCCTTGAGACTACTGTACATGTGATTTGATGCTACATAAATAAAACTGAATAGAATTGTTGTTTTTTTACTCTGAATTTTATCGGAATTTAGAATTTTGTCTAAATTTGTAATGTAAAGATTTGAAAATTTGATGGGATTTGATCTCACTGTAAAAAAAAATTTTTTAAATTTTATGTGTACTAGGTAATAAACTTGGTGTGTTTATTTATTTCTTTTCTTTTATTCTGAAACAGAAGAAATGCCGTTTCCTCCTCTAAGCACAATACTCCGGTCTCATGCATATTAAATCCTTTTTGTGATGTTCAGTGCACTTCGATAGTAAGCACATACAGATGTTGCAGACAATATTGCTCAACGTCAGCATTTAAATCCCTCTTGTATCTGCTGTATGTCTCCTCCATTGGGGAGAGGATGTAGGTAGAAAGGGATTAGGGGCTTTATGCCTGAATTTACAGTGTCAGAAACATAAAGAAATGCTTTGTGAGAAGGGATGTGGTGAAATCTCAATTGTGATTCTTGCTTGGCAGCAGAACAATGTAACAGTTTACATAGAGTTGCAGTTGTCCTTAACTGATGCAGGAGTGTGGTGATGTCTCCTGCCATAGACAGCCATCGCGAGTCAGAGACCTGCCACAGTGTTATTGACAGCTCGAGATTCAAAAAACACCCATAACCAGTCAGTCAGCAATTGTCATTTCAACTTTTAAAATCTATGCGCAAGTCTGCTGCTGTTTAACTGATACCAACAAAGCTCACGCATGATGAAATGCAGCGCAATCGCCAGGAAGGTGGTACGTTCTTGCTATCAGTCACTTCTTCGACACAATGAAAGCGTTTTAACTCTTAGGGCCACAAACATCAGTCAGTGGTCTTCAGTCGCTCACTGCGACTTTGATCTGCAACGATAAAGGTGACTTTGAGGCTATCTGCACGCAATCGTCGCTTGATAACACAACGATGACTGACAGTGTAATGACAGATGACGATCAGGAGAAGGAAAAGATGGAGGGTTGAAAGAGATAACTTTGCTGCTGATCAAAGCGTGAGGGATGTGAGGGATAGAAAAGTAAGAAAACGGCCAACCCCCATAGCCCTACTTTTCTACCATTCAACCCACGTGCTGTTTTGTATTCACTGTTGGAGCCAAGTTTCCGTTCTGCCCCACATTCCCTTTGCCCGTATATCATGCAGGAGGATAAGTGAGTGTTTGATCGGGATTATATGATCATGCTGATGGTGCTCATTACAAAGACAGTGAATCCTGGACTCTGAGTTCAAGAGAGAAGTCTAAACATGTTCATTAAACCACACTAGGGATAGGGATATTGATCAGTCGCTTAGTCTGTACATTATTTCGGCCCTGACTGAAATATTTAAACAGAAACTGTATTCAGATTTTATTCATGTTCTCTACAAAGAGTCAATGTTAATCACATCTTAGTAAATGGCCTGCATTTGTATAGCGCTTTTCTAGTCCATAGGACCCCAAAGCACTTTACACTACATTCAGTCATTCACCCATTCACACACACATTCACACACTGGCAATGGCAAGCTACATTGTAGCCACAGCTGCCCTGGGGCACACTGACAGAGGCGAGGCTGCCGGACACTGGCGCCACCAGGCCCTCTGACCACCACCAGTAGGCAAACATGGGGTTAGTATCTTGCCCAAGGATATTTGACATGCAGCCAGGATGCAGCCTGGGATCGAACCACCGACCTTCTGATTAGTGGCTGACCTGCTCTGCCACCTGAGCTACAGTCACACTAGAGTAAAGCTAGGACAGCAATCTCCCTACTACTAGGAAAAAGTAGTGGTTGACTGATAAATGTATAGAGCCATCCATCCATTTTCTTCGCCTTATCCTGTGCCAGGTCGCAGCGACAGCAGCCCAAGCAGAGAAGCCCAGACCTCACTCTCCCCAGCTTATCCGGGGGAATACCAAGGCGTTCCCAGGCCAGCCAAGAGATATAATCTCTCCAGCGTGTCCTGGGTCTGCCCCGGGGCCTCCTCCCAGTGGGACATGCCTCACCCAGGAGGCACCCAGGGGACATCTTTGTCAGATGCCCGAACCACCTCAACTGGCTCCTTTCGATGTGGAGGAGCAGCGGCTCTACTCTGAGCCCCTCCCGAATGGCTGAACTTCTCACCCTATCTCTATGGGAGAGGCCAGCCACCCTTCGGAGGAAGCCAATTTCTGCCTCTTGTATTCGCGATCTCGTTCTTTCGGTCACTACCCACAGCTCGTGACCATAGGTGAGGGTAGGGGCGTAGGTCGACCGGTAAATTGAGAGCTTCACTTTTACACTCAGCTCTCTCTTCACCACAACAGACCGGCACAGCGTCTGCATCACTGCTGCCACTGCACCAATCCGTCTGTCAATCTCCCGCTCCCTTCTCCCATCACTTGTGAACAAGACCCCGAGATACTTAAGCTCCTCCACTTGGGGCAGGGTCTCGTCCCTGACATGGAGTGGGCACTCCACCCTTTTCCAGCTGAGGACCATGGCCTCAGATTTGGAGGTGCTGACTCTCATTCCCACAGCTTCACACTAGGCTGCGAACCGTTCCAAGGCGAGTTGGAGGTCATCACCTGATGAAGCCAACAGAACCACATCATCTGCAAAAAGCAGAGATGAGATCCTGAGACCACCAAAGTGAAAGCCTTCTGCCACTTGGGTACGCCTAGAAATTCTGTCCATAAAATTTATGAACAGAATCGGCGACAAAGGGCAGCCCTGGCGGAGCCCATCACCCACCAGGAGCAAGCCAGACTTATTGCCGGCTATGCGGACCAAGCTCTTGCAACCGTTTAAGTTTAAGACTGAATGGCCCGTAGCAATGGGCCAGACACCCCATACTCCCAGAGCACTCCCTACAGGACCCCCCGAGGTACACGGTCGAATGCCTTCTCCAAGTCCACAAAACACATGTAGACTGGTTGGGCAAACTCCCATGCATATCCTCCTTGAGTATCCTCGAGAGGATAAAGAGCTGGTCCAGTGTTCCACGATCAGGACGAAAACTGTATAACCATATAAATGTATAGAATTTCTTTGAATTTGACAACTAATTGCAGTTAGTTGCAGACTAACTACCTGGTAGGTAGCAACCAATCACTCAGATTGATGAAGGTTTACAAACTGCTATCTAACTCATTAACGCAGACAGGTTGCCAACATATTGCAATCAGTACGAGTCAGTTGGTTGCCATATGGTTGTAGTGTTTATATTGCAGTTAAATCTCTGTCATGCAGCAACTACGTCACTATTTATGAGGAATTTATGGTTCATATCTATAAAGTTCTGGCAGGATTCAGAATACAAGAAGTTAATGTGAATTTCTGTGTACCGACATGGCAATAGATTAGCAGTTATGAAGATTTTCAACAGTTAATTGTCACTGTAGGAGCCTTAGATGCAGTTTGTGGAGTTTATATGATTAACATAATTTGGATTAATAATTCAAACTAAGTTATGGCTCACTTGCTTAGATATTGGAAGTAATACAGATTGACATATTAAGAATAATGGAATATGTTTGTAACTTGATTTCTTATGCTTAAAACCTTTATTTTGATAGTCTGGTAGAGACAGGAAGTTAGGTGAGAGGAGAGTGGAGCCACAGTTCTTTAAGCTCTCAATCTCTCTGCATCCATTTGAACTGAACTTTGTAAGCCTTTGATAATTCTGGATTCAGTTACAAATGTGAAAAACAGGCATACTGTGAGTTAATATTTAAAAACTATATCAAGGACTCCTGTCAATTTTTGGATAAAGAAAAAAGGGGCTGGTGGAGCGACATTCACTGGAGAGCTACAGTCACAATGTCAAAACCAAATTTGGTTATTGTTCTTTAATCCTGCCCTGTCAGAGTTGTTGTGAGCTATGAGGTCATCATGGTGGTCCTGAACTTGGTACTGCAATATGAGCAAAGAAAGATACAATAGTACACAAAACACAACGGTTGTTGAATAAAACACAAGAGAATTAGGGGGGGAAAAGTCTCACGAAGCACATCTGAAGTGTTTTTTGGGAGATGTTAATATGACGGAAAAGCTGTGGAAGTGACATGTTAAGGATCACAATGCGATATACTTAAAAAAGCGGAGGATTTTTCCATGTTGTGAGGGAGGAAACAATGCAACGTATTGTATGTTGTATGTGTGTGTGTGTGTGTGTGTGTGTGTGTGTGTGTGTGTGTGTGTGTGTGTGTGTGTGTGTGTATTAGAAACTGTGGAATCACCAAGGGAACGCACCATGAACACTAAGCAGTTTAAATCCATGAATATAGAGAAAATGATTGCACAATATGAGTCAGCTGAACCGGTTTATAGAACATGGCCAGATCAGCAGCTCAGTTTAAAGTTAAAGTAATTAATTTGTTTCTCTTCTGTTTTTTAGCATTGAATAAAGTATCTGGTGATCTATATGTTTTTTATGCTTTGTTGATGCAAGCAGGTTATTTTTTATGTTATATATTCTAAGGCAAATACGCTCAAACGCCACCAAATTTGCACTTTGCCAACTTAACCCCATTCAATCGCAAACTAATTAACAGACAGACTCGGCCTTATTGCCATTATATTGACATATTGATGCACCAGGGTCACTTTGAAGATGGCAACTGACTGCGAGTGGTTGCACACCTGATCCCCCGTCTTCAAAGCAACCATTTCAAAGGCAAAAAGATAACAAGTTCATTGCACACAGTCGCAATTATTTTGCTCGTGTTGTAATCTGTTACCAAGTGTGACTGCAACATAGGTGATAGCGTACAGGCTGCCAGTCCTGCTTTTAACTTTGCACTAGTATTAGCATGATGTCAACCTTAGTAGACAGATTCAGCATTTGGTCACCACGTCAATACTCTCACCTAACAGTGGTTACACATAATATATTCTACATGTACCCCCCGTCATGGCCGCGATAGCCATGAGTTAGAGGAGTGGACCCAAAACAGATACGGGAGAGAAAACGAAGTATAACAAAAAGCGAGCCGTTTATTAAGGCTGATATCAACAAAAGAAAACAAGGCAAGGCAAACTGGGGAAAAACTGAACTAAAACCTAAACATGAAAACTATGATATGGACCGTTAGACTTGAAGTAGCACGACACAAGACAACACAAGCGACACGACACTGAACAGAGGGAGACAGAGTGGAAACACCTGGGGAAACACAGCAGACGCAAATGAACATGACAGGGGAAGCAAAAGTAAACACAGTGAACATGGAACACAAGACCTTCAAAATAAAACAGGAAACATGGAGAGACATACCCCGGGACGCACAAGCTTGACACAAGAAGGAGCAAGAGAGGGAGAGGGAAACTGAACGACAGGGGACATGAGAAAGAAGGAACGAGACATGACGGGCAGAGGAAACATACATGGATACACGCAGACATGAAATGCATGACAGATTGGGGAGACACGGAACACAAGGAGAGACACATGGGAACATATAAGGGAAACTTACACAGAGAACAGACAAACACTCATGAGTAAAGAGACATGGATGATAGCATTGACTAGACTAAGCCCTAACTGAAAATAACACAAGAACTTAACTTTATTCCAATCTATCATAAGAAATCAAAAGTACAAAATAAACTCAAAATGCTGGGTCACAGACCCGGCCCCCTGACACCCCCTTCCTAATGTAGTACCTTTGGGCATAAATTTAAGGCGCTGTATTGTGCCTTAAATTTATGTTTTTTAAATCAACTCAGGTGTACATTACTGCCTTGTATGTGTAGAATTTTGCTGTAATTTTTTCCCCCGCAAAAGAAGTCAGTTCAAGCATTGACAGTTTACTTAGTCTAATCTCTCAGCAAAATCAGTGGTGGGCAGGTATGCTTGAATAGGCAGCAATTTAAGTGTGTGTGTGCATGTGCGTGTGTGTGTTTGTTTGTTTGTTCCTTTGCAATTAATATTCTGGTTTCCAAATGCTGCTGTGAATCCTTTCATAATTGTGCATTTTTGTTAAATAAAAAGTGGTTATGACCTCTGAATTATAACCAAAAGCTCAGCTGGATCTGGTCTTGCTGATCAGGCTATACTTAAATCCCTCTTCACAAATGAATGTGAGCGTTGTGACACTATGATATTTCCTCCAGTTCCTCACAGGAGCTCGTGTCTGATAGTCATTGATGTGAGCTCCAAAGAACAGACTGCAAACTTTGTACTGGAATGAATTCTCTGAATTTATTTCGGGCTCCTTTTTCTGTGCATAAAGGAATTGGGTATTTGAGAGTGGATCACAGGTGTTTGAGAGATAGATATGGCTCTTTAACACAATTCCGTACTTCCGTACTTTGCGTACACATACATTAATGTGTAGCCAAGGGCAGCTGGCTCCATTCCTATTCAACAAGCTATTGGTGGCTTTGAAGAGCCATGTGGATTTTGCATATGCATATGTAAACATGCACTCACAATGCAATGCTGATTAAATTTTATCTGCATTAACAGTGGCTTACAGATACTGCGTGGAGCTCCAGAGTTTGTAGTTCTGTGTAAATATACTCACATCGCCTTCATTTATTTGAAACTGCAGGTCTATTGTTTGTCGTAGATACTGCAATTTGCCTAAAATCTGACAGACTTTGTTAGCTTTTGTGTTGTGTTTTTCTGCGCCCACATGGGATTTTGCATATCTGTGTCCTTTTTCTTTAGCACATTTGTGATTTTGGGATGTTTTGCTGTGAAGCTCCTTGCCTGCTAAGATGCACTGATTACATCTATATAATATAAGGCTACAATATACTATAAAATGGATCATTTTTATTATACTAAGTGTTATTTTATTCCTCTTTCAAGCAAGTAGTTTCATACAAAGCGTTCAGCTCCATAACTAATTATAAAGACATTATGTCGTCCTTCTACCCCTGGGGCTAGTGTACTGAATATGATCCTGATCAAAGTCCACCAAGTATCTTGTAGCTTGATTTTCCAGAAAAAAACAAGATTTCTGATAACATAGTATTCATGTGATTGTTGCAGAATTAGGTTTATACCCTGTGGGATGCTCACATGAGAGCAACTGCTTCCACATTACTGTACATAACAGACAACTATAGAGGAGCACAGCAGCCTGCGTGGATTGCCAGCTTCTTTGTTTTGGCTTTGATGTCCATGTGAGGCAGTACTCCCGCAGGACATGCTGCGCTCACTCCAGTGTGGATTGGCATTTCTGGCAGTAATATACACAGAATTATTATTTTGATTTCCACAGAGGCAAAGGGAAAATGGAAATATCCATGTGTCTATATAAGGTGGACAGACTTTATGTTTGTTTGTACTTGCATAAAAGAACGTGTGAGTATAGGTTCAAAGTAGAAGCAATAGACTCAGCAGAGAGCCTTTATGAGCCATAGAGTGCAGAGACACACTCCAGGGAATGTACAGATGGAGTATTTCTCTGTCCTCTGGGATTGACACACATGTAACATGTGCACTACACTGTCTAATACGGAATTTGTTGTGGAAAGATTCAAAAGGCTGTTCTGAGGTGCTTCATAAAAAGTAAGTTGACGAGTAAGACTTGGAAAATCATCAGTAAATTATTCATCCACCAAGAAAGTCTAAAGAAGTCAGACAATAATCAATAATCAATCCTACTCTGGGTTTAAACCAGCGTCTTGCTTTTTTTTTCATTCACACTTAACCTCTTTCTCTTGGTTAGTTAGTAAGTTGAAAATTTCAACTTACTTTGAGAAAATTTTGAGAAAATAAGTTAAAATTTTGAGTTAACGCTGCCAATCGCAAAGCTAAATGACACCATGTCTTTGTTATCCAGAAACAAATCGCACAGACACACTGAAAATCAGGTAGCAAAAGCAGCAGTGAGCTACCAATGTATAGTAAACATGAACAAACTGCATACAGTCGTTGTAAAATGAAAGTACATCCTCTTACATATCAGGACAGAATAAAACATTAGCTAGTCCATCCCATGTCTTAAAATTAAGTCAATACATTACAACCACAGATAAACAAATACATATTTATTAAATAAAAAATGAGCCCCACTGCAGAAGCATTGCTTCGGTTCATTGAGGTTTGCAAGTATTTATTCATGAACAGCTCTCCTAAAGTCTCTCTGGACTTTGACTCGGACATCTCAGCATCTGGATTCTTTTGTTTTTCAGCCACTCTGCTGTAGATCTCGTACTATGTTGAGATCACGGCCCTATTTTAATGACCCAGGTTTTAGCTGCCAGGCAGATACCCTCACAATTGACTCGAGAATAGTTTGGTACGCAGAGGAGTTCACAGTTGACTTGGTGACTGCAGGGTGCCTAAGTCTTGTGGCTGCAAAATAAGCCCAAATAATCACCCTTCCACCAACCAAATTGTTTTTCTTCTTGCGGTTTGCTCAGATGCAATGCTGCAAACCTAAGCTGTGCTGTTCTTATAAGAGTGAAGAAGCTTTCTCCTGGCAACGCTTCCAGACAAGCCATACAGGTCTGTTTCTAATTGTACGTTTAACATCCTAACTGAGGCCTGAGCTGGAGATCTGAATTCCAGGCATTTGTTTGCCTAAGTTAAAATTATTATTTAATTATGATTTATCATTTCCATATTGTTTCCCCCAACATTTTTTAAAATGTTTTTAAAATTTTGCTGAAGTTACATTACCATCGTTGTTCAACCAATTTTCCTAAAAGTTCAAGGTGGCAGTGTAATCGCTGCCTGAATTACTTTAATAAAACATTAAGCAACAGCTGGGATGTGCTGTGATAATAAAAAAGCACAGCTCTGCTTTGTATCCTATGCTAAAAATAGCTTAATGTATGTCAAAGGTTGAATCTGCACACAAAGAAAAATGGCAGTCTATGTCAAAGTCTGAATTTCCACTTCCTAGCATACAACAAGATCAGAAAGAGTATAAAGCATAATACCAGAGTTCTGGCTGCATTTCAAAAAACTTCTATGAAGTGTTGGAACATGAAGCCTAAAGGCAGGGAGTTATCTCGTTGGGTGGAAATAAAGGAAGCACTTGTTCTGCTTTGCTCAGTGATGAGACCTGTCACAGTGATGTATTGCTCTATAAGGAGTGAATTGGTGATGCTGGAAAGGATTACTTTTGTGATGATGCATTGGATAAGGTTCAGGATAGAAAGCCAGAGCGTCTTAAATGATTCAAAGCGGCACTAAGCATAGCACTAGTCCAAGTCAGCTTTATCACAGTTATCATTAAAGTTAGGTGGGTGCTGTGTTGGTCTTCTAGGCGAGGCTGGACTAGGCCATTGGCTTTGAGGACCAAACTAGTTAATTTAAAGTGTGTTATAGACTTCTGCTGTTTCAGTAACACTGCCCCAAAAACCCGACTGTGCACAATAATATGCTACTTTAATAATAGAGTACCACTGTGCCTTTATATCGCATATAAAACGGTTGTTAAAGAAAGAAAGTTATTAAAGAAATACCAAACATTAAAAGAAAATTCAGTTTACAGCATTCAGGTTCCTTTTTGGCATTTTTCATCAAGAGTTTTGCGAGATGTGTAAGGCATGCTGAGAATTAATCCATATTATTTTGTTGAAAAGAGTTGGGAAATTCATCAGCAACCAAAGTCAAATTAATTATACAGACTAAGACTTTTGCAAAACAAAAAAGACGTATAACCTCTGAAAATATTCACTGGTAAATGAAACGGCAGCTGCTGTAATATGTAATCACACAGCGAAAACACACAAGGAGCTTCAAGTATAATCTAATTAGTATGGGCAGAAGATCTCAACACTTAATTAATCTGCGGTCAATTGCATATTGTATTACAAGTATTTGTTTTGATCAGCGTATAAATAATGAAAGGGACCAGATCATAAAGCCCCCAAACGTGTTGAAAATAATGTTCATTTTGTAGAGCCGCCAACGCTGATCTTTAAGGTATTGAAAAGCAATCACTTCACTGAAAGAGTGTGGAGATCTGTCATGCTTTATAAAGAAAAAAGGTATTATAACAGAAAAGTCATTATTCCAGTTTTTTTAATAGAAATTCAATTCAGTTCACTCATTTATATAGTGCCAAATCACAACAACAGCAGTCGCCTCAAGGCGCTTTACACTACAGACCCAACAATAATGCAGAGAGAGCCCCAACAATGGCATGTTCCCTATGTGCAAGCACTGTAGGAAGAAAGAAACCTGCAAAACCAGGCTTGGGTTTGGATACAGAACAAGAAAGCTGTTAGAAAGTAGGATCAGATGACTGATAAGTTACCGAATGCTCAGGGAGATCGGGCATTTGCCTCTGCTACATTAAATGTATACCTATAAAAACTATATAAATAAATAAAAAAAATCAGAGATTCTTTTGTGTTTGGCTCATTAAGCAAAGAGAAAGTGAAAAATTAGCATTATGAATAAGTTTATACATAATTCAATTTGCATTAGGACCTTCTGTGCACAGTGGATTGGAGCAGAGTCAATTTATTGCAGTCCTGCACCATCACTGATTATGCCATCATGGACCGAAACCTCTAACCAGCTATCATCTCCCAACAAGATACAGACACCCTCTGGATCCAAATTCTTATTCTGTTTGGGTGTTCCCTTGAGCAGTAGTCTAAAAAGGCCAGGAGTTATTTCCATTTTTATTGTGCTGCTTCAGTCCCCCGATGAATAAATCAAAGGCGTAGCTAATAGCCTTCTACAGATTCCTTAATAAATCTCTGCTTTAATGCGGATCATTAAGTACTCGCTTGCGTGCGAGGTGGCTCAAAATGCCACAAGTACTTTGTTTTCATTTGCTAAACAGTCACTTCAAACACCTTTCAAAGTCCTTCCTTTCTCTCTTTGACGTTTTTTGCCACGCCTTTACTTCATGGAGGCAGTCTTGGGGCCTTAATCGTGGTACTCTCCCTGATTAAAATCAGTGTACTAAGCCAATTAGCATGCCCACAGGTGGGCAATTAGGAAAGTGAATGTGCAGCACAGAGCTGAAGTGGGTCAGCCAAGGCTACAGGTTGGGGACACGTGCTCCTTTGATTGTGAACACTGCACCAACACCAGCCACAACGTCTGTGCAGCACTCATTAACAGCGGTGCTAAAAATGGCAATTGTTTTCTCTGCTACATGCTATCAAAGAAGCCTTACTTTTACGATTGTCCAGCCACTTTATCAGTCCCATCAGATTTGGCCGTTACCTTGACTACACGATGGCAACATCTGTATCACTGAAATGGATCCTAGCATTAAGTCCTTCACACACCACTGGGAGCACACAGACCTGGCTTGGAAACACTTCAGTTTATTCCAGGAACAAAGGCCTGGATGGTTGGTCCGTTTGGCTGGCTGTAGAAGGCTGCTCTGATGTAGTACATCTCAAATGAGATGCTGGACTGTTGCATTGCGCAAACAGGAGAGAATAGGTCTGTGATTGGTGACAGAGATGGCAGTTGGAGGTCCTAAATTCTCTGTTTGAGTGTAATATGCTATCCTCTGCTTTGCTCCTCTTTACCCATTTGCTCTCCTTTCGTTCCACCCTGTCCTATCAGAATCATTTTCATTTTCAATCACACTAACACACACACAAACACACACCCTCTGTGCGTATGGGATGATTGTTATGGCACATCTGTTTGAGCAGTAGGGAGAGGACAGCAGTCAGGCTAATGCTTAATGCTATTCTATTGGTCCAGATACCCAGCTTGTGGCTTGGCTGAGAGAAAATAAACCCATCGCACAAACCCTTAACAGCCTCTTCCTCTTCTGCTGCTGCCGCCTTCTCCTCCAATACTGGAGGAGAAAAAAAAAGTTTGAATCCACAGCCTTAACTTCCCTTTTAAATAATTCAAGCACTGGACCACAAAAGTTTTTGGAGACAGAAGCTCCTGCCAAGATTTTCTCTCCAAAGTCTCCTGCCGGGAGTCGTTGCGCAGCCTCAGGTATGCACAAAGATGATTCTCAGGAGAAACAGGTTGGAGAAGGGAAGTAAAACTACAGCCACAAACAAGCATCTGCGCTATTCAAAGAAGTGCTCTCCAGAGGACATTAATGTAAACTTAAACTCACGTCCACGTGGTTCAGTATATTAACTTCAACCCGAATCGTCGCTTCTCAGGCGACCGCCAATTTGCTGCGTTTTGACGAGTGCTTCCTCTGATGTGTTCGGTATGATTTAATCAAGCAGAATCCAATTTCCATTCAGCTTCAAAGTGATTACTTTCTCTGCCAGTAAAGTTGGGAAAGAAAAGAAAAAGGTGATTTGAAAAAAAATTTAGCTGTCGCATTAAGGGTGATTGTATCAGCATACCAAAGGAAACCGACGTTATCCTTTCACCAGCAACGCTTGGCACAGCAGACCTGACAGTGTTCATTTGTCTCTATAAAAATCACAGTAGCATGTTTAGATTAAGTCCTCACACATCACAGTTAATTTGAACAGCTGCCTCAGAGCCATATCAGCTCCATGACTGGACAAACAGCCCTCACTGCTGCAAATAACCGTCACCAGGATGACACTGGAAAATTGGCTGCGCTGTGGAACGGACCTCACACAGGCAGCCCACGGATGTTTGCACACAGTGGTGGTTCAAACCTCAGTGGGTTTTTGAATGCTCTCATAGAAAAAAAAAGAAATGACCCAAACTACAACAGATAACTGGCATATGTTCACCTTTTTTAAAGATGCAACAACATGCTCAAGCAGTGCTACAATGCTTTAGTATCCCAATTTTTAATTTACACTGTTTGCTGTCCCATAAAGGCACAAATGGTAACCACCACAACCTACAATCTGTTCCCATAGAGAGACAGATGTAGGGAGTGGGTCAGATCTACCTCAGATCCATATTTTGCTCAGAAACTTACACATGACTGTGGCGACCATATTTTATATACAGTCATGTTAAAAAGACTGTTTTGCTGCAAAAAAACTCATGAATCCTTGGGTGTACTGTGCATAGAATCCTTTGCTTTGGTTTTCACCAGGCTGTAGAGTGGAGAAGCGGTCCCCAACCCCCGGGCCACGGACCAGTACACCAGTACCGTGAGTTGAGACTCGGGTGTGAAATTTATGGTTTTCGGGCCTTTAATCGTTAACTCTGTCTTTTCCTGTGTTGTAGTTGTGTGTCTTATTTTGAAAGAAATATTTTACGTGTTACCATAGCGACCAGAGAGCATTAACGGGCAGAGAGGAGGATGTCACTCTCAATGTTGTTGACGCATTTCAGGAGGACGCTGCTAATAAAGTTACACAATTACAGAGTGAATTCGGGTTTATTATTATATTTACAAAATACCAGTTTTTGTCTTGGTCGTATCATTTATTTTGTTGTATTTATCCGCGACGCCTTAAAGGCCAGTCTGAGAAAATATTGTCGGACATTAAACTGGTCCGTGGGGCAGAAAAGGTTGGGGACCGCTGGGTTATGGGCTTGTTATTGCTTTATGAATTTAGTGTCTCGTGTCTGTTTGGTCTCTATGTTCATCTTTGATCTGTTTGGGTGTCTTTGTCTCAGTCTCAGTATTAGTTATGTTTCCTGTTTTATTGTTATAGCCTCTTGTCTCATGTGCATTATGTTGAGTTTGACTTCCCTTGTCTCATTAGTCATGATTTACTTCCTGTGTTTCCCATGTGTCTCATCTTCCCCCAATCACCCTCCTGTGTATATGTTGTCCCAGTCTTCCCTGTTGTTTTGGTCAGAGTGTACTCTTTAGTTCCCTGTCTTTGGTCTCTAGTGGTTCCTTCCCCAGGGTTAGTTTAGTGCCTATAGTGCAAATGTTTTCATCAGCTGTAGAGTCTATATCTCTTCCAGTTTCTCCCAGATATTCAAACTGGATCAAAACCTTGAGTAAATCTATTGAAGGAGTGTGTCTCAAACTTAAAACACAGTGTTGTAAGTCACCCACCAGCATCCCACCTTTTTATTACTCCGCTTACTTCTCAGCAGTTTCCCTTTCAGACAAATATTTCATAGTTACAACTGGCTTTGGGAACTACTGACCAAGTTTTGACATTCATAAGAGGTGACCAGGGAGCAGGCATTTGGAGGAGCCTTAAATGAGATGACACCATTTTCAATCTAATCACAAATGCCCAACAGAGTATCTGCTTTCCGTGTCCACTAAGTACATCGCGGCTAATTCAATTCTGTCGATCATCACGGTTGACAGCCCCGTGCTTCTGCCTCGCACCACCACGGGTTGCACACAATCAATGAGGGGAAGGATGAAGGAGAAGCGGTCTTCACAGCCACCTGCTCAGAAGAGGATCCTCTATCATCATCTGTCTCCTAGAAAATGTGTTTATACCACTAATTTGCTTTGGCAAATACATTAATGAGTAAACATTAGAGCTCCCTGCCTGAGGCACTGCTTTTCTCAAATTCTGGTAATATTCTTACACTCTGACACCAGAATAAGGCCACAGCAGGCAACTTTGATTACTCGTTGCTCGTAAACTCAGCGCAACATTAACATTCAATCAGAGTCCAAACTGGTTTACACTCCACCAAGACTTGATGGAAATACTTCATTAGATCTATTAAAGCCTTAGATATGTTTTTAGTTTGACAAAAAGAAAAAAACAGGTCATCTTTTGCTCCTTTATATTCTATATATAGCATATTTGTTACTGCCTTTCGGCATAGTAAACACTTTGTGTGAAATAATGCTAAAATTTCATCATAAACATACAAAGTACAGTTTAGCCTGGATGGTCCATTTAGTGACCGAATGCTTTCACAAGCAAGCAGCAGATAAAGTTAAATGTAAACTGTAAAGCAGAAACACTTAAAAAAATTCAAGTGGACCTGATTCAACATGAGCTTTTATCAACTTGTGCTGACTTCAGTCAGATTTCACTAAGATGGAGACACAAGTTCTGACAACTTGGATTTTTTGTTTAACCTTGTGAGGTCACAGGCGCTGTTGTGTTACAGAGTAGTGAAAGCATGCTAGTTGTTCACACAGCAAGTAAACTGGAAGTGCGTCTGGGGCGGTGTGTGGCTTGTGGCTCGGCTGCAGGGGAGGCTGAGACACACCGGAGCTCCATCGGCCAATTACGCCTCCCCGCTTGCCACGCGGACGGCCCCCTGATCCAACTCATTCCTGCCACTGGTCCATGGGCTGGGGACGCAGGTGGTCGTGGCCAATTTCCCCCTCCCCCCATGGGGGTGGGGGTGGAGGGGGGTTGGCTAGGTCGGACAGCTCCCCGACCTAGGTTGGGCGATGGGGTACGTGGTGGGGTGTGGCTCCATCAGCCAATTACGTCTCAAATAAAAACCAAATAAAAACATCAAGCGAACTGTGTGGTTGGTGCCATCATTCGTGTGTCACAACATAATAATATGGAGTTTTATTTTGTTTATTTTTGCTGTGATGCAGGTATGATCAAGGGATCAGGCCTGTCATAAAAAGGGTGCTCCCCTGGGATTTTGTTGTGTTTGTTATTTCTTTCTTCTAAAGAAATACGGCCCAATAATTGAGGTGTTAACATGTGTACTGAAAGCTAAAGTGTGTGTGTGTGTGTGCATATGCAAGTTAAAACTTGTGGACTGGTTCTTATATAGCGCTTTTCTACTCTTCTGAGCACTCAAAGCGCTTTACACAACTTGTGCATTCACCCATTCACACCAGCACATTTTTCCTAGGTGCTTTCTAACTGACATTCACACACATTCATACTCCGATGAATGCATCAGAGAACAATTTCGGGTTAGTATCTTGCCCAAGGATATTTGGCATGCAGACTAGGGGAAGCCAGGAATCGAACCACCAACCTTCCGATCAGTAGATGACCTGCTCTACCACCTGAGCTACAGCCACCCATTGGGGGCTCGTCCGGGATGACAAGGATTTCTGAGTTACACAGACGACTACGGAAGTTTCCCTTGTATATGCACTCAAGTTTTACCAGCAATCAGTTTGATGCTCAGGCAAATGCAAAAGCTCATGCACATCGCACCCCCGCCACAAGGTGGCGCACACGCATGATGCCGTTAACTGCAAGGCTTCCTCAAGGGAAACTTCCGTAGTCGTCTGTGTAACTCAGAAATCCTTGTCATGCAGCTTTGTGCAACTTCAAATTTGTTGGACTGACAAGCTTTTACTTGCTGCCAGTGACAAATATTTATTTATTGAACGTTTTACTGAGACTAACAAATACTAGTTGTCATTTTTACAGTGCAGACCTGATGACAAAATAGTTTGAAAAGTAACAGATTGCCACAGTGCAATTCATCCTAAGAGAAACATTAAACTTTGAATTTCATTCATCTGGTAATTTTTCATTTTCCTCCTACTACATGCTCGTTCTGCTATGGCTGTTTATTACCCACTTGCTTCTTGGATCCATTAGTCTTTTTCTCTTCCACCATCTTTCCCAAATTCTGATCACCACTTACCCTGCTGCTTCTAATTCCTCCCACTTCTGTCTTCTCTCGGTTTCTTATCCCTCAGTCGTTTGCTCCCAGCCCTCCCAAAACAACCTCCAATCCCTCTGTGCTGCCTTCCATCTTCTCTCTCCCCTGCGTTTTCCCACACTGGCTGTTGGAAATGGCAGCAGGTTACATCAGACCTGAGCCAAGTTGTGCTGTTCCAGAATCTGCTATGCCTGGCCAACTGTTCTGCTCTGTTTGGCACACCTGACTGGGCTGGGATCTTTACAACAACCCCACCTTGAAATCCCCATCACGGTCATTCTGCTTCTCCTCCTCCATCTCACAACAATTAAACTGCGAGCCAGTCACTGAGCCCATTCTCAACTGCCATTAGCCTAATTGTCGCACTGCCTGCCTTGTTTTTTACTTACCTGAATGCCAAATAGTAGGGTCTCTAGGGAAAACTCACTGCTGGGCCAATACATCTTATTTATTCTCTTAACAACTCTGATTTTCCATCAGGGCTTTAGCACAAAAAGTCCCATATCTCTCCGTCCATTAATCAGAATCAGAATCAGAATCAGAATACTTTATTGATCCCTGGGGGAAATTATTTTTTGTTACAGTGCTCCATTTTAAACCAACATTAAGACAAGACAGACAATACGCTAACTAAGAATAGTACAATATATACATATATATACATACATACATACATAAGTCACTTATAAATAAATAAATAAATTAACTGATGATTCTCAGCTAAACTGGACAGAACAGCTTTAATGTGAGCACCTCAAAATGTGTAGCAATTACAGCACTCTGATTCTGCTAAATGTAATTTTTTCAAGAACATCCAGTTTTTGCTTGATGCATCTTTGACTTTACATTATTTGTCCACTGCTTTTATCATAAGGCCAGCATGAACGTCTGGACCAAGTTATGCAACAATCTGTCAAATAGTTGATAAGGCATATTTAAAATACATATATAAATAAACAGCTTCATTCCCACTAACATGAATTTCCTAGTCCTGAATTATTTGAGATGTTTTTGTTCCAAACAAAACATTGAAAATAGCTTAAAATATATAATTATTGCAATAATACTTGTCGACAGTAATATGGTAATAAGGTACCTGCAAACATTTTAGCACTTAAAGTAAGTGCAAATGATTTTTTGCTTTTTTTAGTAACCTTATGAATACTTTGTCTTCATGAAGTTAAAAACATTGGTATAGCCTACCTGTTCCGAGCATCTTGGAGAACTTGACACAGTTCCTCTGAGGATTTTACATTTTACGGTTAAATATTCCTTTTTGCTTTCTGTCATATCTCCCTTAGCATATGATGCTCTGGAATATTCTTTAAGAAAGTGAAATAATGCCATCTCAGCACCATCCATCCACATGTCAAGATAACATAAATCTAACTATTATGTTCATAGAGGCCAAGATGGTAAATGAGCCGGTTCTAATATAGCGCTATTCTACTCTATTCCAACACTCAAAGCACTTTATACAACACTCCTCATCCACCCAGTTACACACATTCGTACTGTTTTTTACAGTTAAGTGCTGTCTATCTAACATTCACACCCATTTACTGAAGTGTGTCTGATGGATGCATCTCAGACCAACTTCGGGTTCATTATCTTGCCCAAGGATACTTCGGCATGCAGAACCACTAACCCTCTCATTAGTAGATGACCTGCTCTACCTCCTGAGCCCCAGCCTCCCCATCAAGGGTCAATCCCCATAAAACTTTGAAACAGAGATAAACGTAGGGGAGAGTGAGGTAAGATGAGCCACTTTTTACTCATGTTGCCCTGGATGTGAGAAAAAATGACACAGAAATAGAATGATAACATATTCCTTTATTTCAGGATGTCTCCTTTCAAATGTAATGATCAGAATCTATGTCTGATGACGCTGCCCAAAATAATGACCTATTAAAAAAAAATGCTCCTTTGGCTCAACTTGCCCCAGATTAGGGGTAAATTGAACCTAGTCAGTGGGTAAACTGAGCCATCTTGGGGCAAACTGACCATGTAGTTTTTAAAATGTAAAACTGATCATATTGTGAAAAAAACCATTTTAACAGTTGTAAACCTGTGAGAACAAACCTGGAAACTGGTGGTTTCTAAACAAACCACCAGTTCAAAACCATTTATTCAAAAGAACTATTCAATATTCCAATGATCAAGGTTGCAGGGGAATATGAACTGTTGCTCCCTCCTTGCAGTTCCTCCAGCCTGTTGAGGTTGAGGTAGCTTCTTCAGCACATCCTTGCGTGGGAAAGATGCCTCATCATTTTCCTTGAACACAAACGTGGGTTTCTTACTGCTAGTGATCCCTCGGATTCTTCTGAGAAATCTGGCACTCACTTCGTTGTCTGCAAAGCTGTCAACCAGGCCAATGTAATGGTGGCTCCTGGATTTCATCGCTGGAACTCAGCGTGTCAGAAGTGTACTCAGAAGTGTCTTCAAATGGGATGGGAACATCACTCTCCTCAGAGCTGCTTTCCACTGCAATTTTTGTCTGGGTTTGTTTCCTCTTCCACATTCCTTGCTTTTTGTGGATTATTTCTTTTTTGCCTTTCAGTTTATTTGTCCTTTCTTCATGGGCTCTCTCTCTCAATTGCCTGCTTTTCAGGTGTATCAGTCAGGATTCGTGTCTTCACACGCTTTCGATTTGTTTGTTTCCTGGGCTGCTGACTTTTGGGTAAGGGTAGAATATCAGTGGGAGACACATATCGAGCATGGTTGGGGTCACTTCGTGAACCACATGCATGTACAGGGTCTGGTAAAAATTTGGAACTGCTCTGCAAGCTTCTTGATATGCTCTGCTAGCTCCTTCTCCACCTCCTCAGAGAAGACTCTCTTTGCTGAAGCTGTTCCACTATAGCCAACCGATTTGACCTCCTATGTGTCCCTCTTTTTAATATATCTCCTGAGTGTTGACCTGTCAATTTGTCTTTCTTTAGCCACTGATCTTATGGACTTTCCTCCCTTGACTTCACTCGCTGCCCTTTCAATCTCCTCCAGGGGTGTTGAGCCCCAGCTGGTCTTCCGTCTGTAGGTCCTTGGCATGATATCTTTTCTATAATAGTTAACATATGACAAATACAACAAAAGGGTTCAGTATACTGAACTAAAATACTATTTAATAAGTCAGAGCCTTAAATAAATTTCAGTGCCTTATGGTGGGGTAGGTTGAACCATTGGATCAATTTACCCCATAGCCTTTGGCTCACTTTGCCCCATAGCCACCATTTTGAAAAAAACGGGCTAGCTTAGCAATTTAGGCTAATCTTTAGAAAACTTCTTCAGATGATATTATATTTTAGAAACCCACCAACATGTATAATATATCATCTTAGACACAGATACATTTGTTTTAATATTACAGTCAATTTACCTGATATGCAGAAATTTTACTTTGACAAGCAAAAAACATTTTTTTGTGTAATACAGACTTACCCCTTCTCCAATGTGCTCCTCTTTAATATAGCAGGATGGAAATGATGAGTGCTTCCTGGATTTATGGTCACATGACAAAACATGTACACAGTTACCTAGATACAAGGGGTGGTTCAACTTACCCACTGGCTCATCTTACCTCACTCTCCCCTATGTGTATAAAAAAACATCTTCAACCCGTCAGTTCAAAGAGAACTAATGGCTAAACTTTTAATAAACAAAAAATGATATTTTCACTTCTATCTCTACATTTTGTGTTTACTTAGTCACTCTAACAAGTTGGCTATTCAGTTTTGTTTTGTTTGTTTTTTTAACTAGACTTCTACATTAAGCTGTAACCTGTAACCAAAACTTTAGCCTCCCAATTTAGTCAACTGTGAACTATAGATGCACCACGCTAAGCTAGCTTATGCTAGCATTAGCTGAAAACTTCCCTCCACTTTGTACTAGCAGCACAGCATTCTTTGCTTTAGCCATTTCAACCATTTTCTCAATGATTTGGAGACAGAGAGAAGACATGTAAGCACAGGAGGAACATGCTAACACCACACAGTAAAGCCCTAGCCTGCTAGTGGATGTAAACAGAATTTTCCTTAGGATTTCTTTTTTCATTGATCCCTTTTATTATTTTTCACTGATGTCAGGAAAAAGTTAATGATATACCATGAACCATAAACAGAGCATCTCCTGTCATTTCTTCATTCTGTCTGGTAAAATACTGTTTAAACTTTTTTAATTCTTTTTTAAATCTTGGTCTGCAGATTGAATTTGACACCACTCAGATCTTTACCAGGTGTTGTGTGATCGATAAGAACCTAAACATATAAAGTGCATATAACTTTTCCATAGTATTCTATCATATAGTGGCTGCAACAAAAATATTTGCCTAACACATTACTCTGTATGCTAAGATAATGCATTGTTATTCAGTATTGCGTTAGTCAATGGTATAATTACATAATCTATTTTTAAAAAAATCATGTAAATTACACCATTATATTTGACATTAAGCAGCAGTGTTGGTCAAGTTACTTGGAAAAAGTAATCAGTAACTAATTACTGATTACTTCCCCAAAAAAGTAATCCCATTACTTTACTGATTACTTATTTTCGAAAGTAATTAATTTCTTAGTTACTTTTTAAAAACACGATTTACAACCTGAATAGGTGATAAAGTGATAGATCTTTCAGCCCAATTCTACATTATCTGCATAATCCATCATACAAAATGTAATCAAATGGAAAAGTGTCTTTTTAAAACTTGTTTTTATTAGTTTTAATCCTTTAACTTTATGCATCAAGCAAACATTAAATTATATGCAACATTCACTGACTGGAAGAAATTAGTTTAACATTTAAATCTATTTTCTGCACATTCCAGCACATAAAATAAAATATTTTTTTGTGTTTACACTCAGTCTTTCAAATAGATGCAAGTGAAACACAGCAGAAAATAAATAAAATAAAAGACTCAGTGGTCCTGTTGCTCTATTTTCACCTGTAAAGCAGGAGTGGCGTAGGCGGAGGTTTGCCCTGGGTCAGGTGTGCCGCAGCGGTCACTGGAAGAATCCGCGAGTTTGTCTGTGAATTTCCCATTACGTGGTAGCGCACTGTCGGTACTTGCTCGGAAGTTTAGGGGTTTTTTCGCTGTAAAAAGAAGTTTTCTTCCCACGCAATGAACAGCGGACGCTAATGTCTGTGAAGGTTCTCAGTCATCCAGGTCATCGTAGTCAAAGGAGCTTGCAAAGAAAAGCGTCTGGACTTCTTTAAGTTGCTTGAAGACGTTTCACCTCTCATCCGAGAAGCTTCTTCAGTTCTAAGGTCAAATGGTGGAGAGTCCCAGATATAAACCTAGTGGGAGAAACCCCCCACAGAGGGACAAAAGGACCCCCTGATGATCCTCTAATCACCTGAGCCAAGGTGGGAAACTGGGCGTGGGTCCCAATCAGCCAGAGTTTCGGGTGTGTTCCCAGTTTCCCACCTTGGCTCAGGCAATTAGAGGATCATCAGGGGGTCCTTTTGTCCCTCTGTGGGGGGTCACTCCCACTAGGCTTATATCTGGGACTCTCCACCATTTGACCTTAGAACTGAAGAAGCTTCTCGGATGAGAGGTGAAACGTCTTCAAGCAACTTAAAGAAGTCCAGACGCTTTTCTTTGCAAGCTCCTTTGACAGCGGACGCTAATGTTTTTGTCACTTTTTATGGAATCAAACTCAAAGTAAGGTCAGTACTTCCACGCTTTAAACACTGCACGCTCATACTCTCTCCGCACTCGATATATTATCCATTGTTGATCTGCACACAGCTGTTGCCATGAACGTCGCACTCGCTTATGTCATGAGACATTCTTAGCAACGCAGTAACGCAGCGTGCTTACGGGAAGTAACGGTAATCTAATTACTGTTTTTGCAATAATAATAATGGATTGGAATTATACAGCGCTTTTCTAGGCACCCAAAGCGCTTTACAATACCACTATTCATTCACTCTCACATTCATATACTGGTGGAGGCAAGCTACGGTTGTAGCCACAGCTGCCCTGGGGCAGACTGACAGAAGCGAGGCTGCCATATCGCGCCATCAGCCCCTCTGGCCAACACCAGTAGGCAAGTAGGGTAAAGTGTCTTGCCCAAGGACACAACGACCAGGACAGAGAGCCCAATGATCGAACCGGCGACCTTCCGGTTGCAGATGCGATTCCCAATCCCCTGAGCCACGGTCGCCCCAATAGTAATCCCTTACTTTAATCATTACTTGAAAAAAGTAATCGGATTACAGTGCCCATCTCTGTTAAGCAGTGTGGTTTTACTTAGCACTCTATTACACATTTAACATTTGCAGCACATAATGACAAACATTGTTAGCTGCAATTACAACATGATCATTAGCTACATTAGCTGTTACATTCTATCTGCTGCCGTAATGCACAAGGGATTAGTGTTTTTGCATTTTGTTTTTATGTGTGTGGCGATTCGACTTTAATGTCAGGACTCAAGGGCATCACAGGAAAGGAGAAGCATGGGAGGAGACAGTGGGAGGGCTGGCTTTGACAGGTGGAAGGATGACAACGCTATCTACCTGTATATGAGCCTCTCTACGCTTTGATACACGGCAGACGACTGATTTTCCAACAGACAGATGTTATCATCAACAGGAGATACAGGTGACAAATGACTGTCTGGGAGACGGGACGCGGGTGTGGGTGGAGGGGTAAGATGAAGTGGCACGTCTAGGATGTATAGGCAAGTGAAGCTGAGGTGAAGTGGGAGAAGTTTCAAGGAGAAGGGAGAAGGGTTATGTACATTAGCAGACAGTCCAATAAGTGGCTCAACACCTGGAGGAATACATGTGCACATTTGGTGACAGGTAACTTGAAATAGAGTCAAAAATGACAGAAGCCACAGAGGGAGGATGGGGAAGAGAGTCAGCGGGATATGCCATGCTCGGTAAACTGTGATAACTGGCTGGATGAGAGAGATGTTGTTAGGCAGAGCAGAGCTGCTGCTGTATTGATCAATGCAAATTAAAAAAAACAAAACAAAAAAGAAAATGACATGGGGAAGACAAGAAAATAACAGTACATTCACGAGGCAGAGCAGCCATTTGCAGCAGTTTCAGATGTCATTGATAGTCAGCCAGCGTCTCTCGTCTGCACATGCTGACTGGAGACGTGTGGTAATATTCCAGTTATCCTGAAAAGAAACCACAAACCTGCTGCACTCTTTTACCCTGCGCTGCTGTCCTCTGAAGCATGAGACGCAGCTCAGTGCTTGTGAGCATCACAAAATGCAACAAGTCGAGCTGGACACACACACACGCACACACGCAAAAGCCCTTGTTGCTATGGAAACAAGGCCCTCAAAAGGGGCAAAGAGTTTTGGAGGATGCAAAAAAAATACCCACCGAGGTTCTGACTTGCAGGAAAACAGCAATGTTAGAAACGGGGAAAAAATGTTAGCACTTACGCCATCAGCCGGTTATGACAACGTGTGTTTGATTTATCTGTAAGGTTAGGACGGCTGCTCTGTGGCATTTTTTCCTCAGTGATTATTAGCTTTTCGGCTCTTTCAGCGCACTGAATATGGTTTGGAACGCAGCACGGCAGCAGCCCACTTTGTGTTTCGTTTTTCTCTTCTGGCATTTGACTCGACAAAAGACATTAAAATAGATGTCTTATCCTCCTATGTTCACGTCCTGTCACATAAGCACAGAGGGAGATGTGTTCGCACGAACGCGCACACCGAGGAGAGACATGTAACTTATTCCAGGATTTCAGACAGACCATTGTTATTTAGAGAGCTCCCACCATCAGCCACACCACCCACACGCACACACACACACACACACACACACACACACACACACTCCAGTCATACCCCTCCCACACTGCCGCCCATCATCCTACCTACATCACCACGCACAGAGACACACACAAAATCAATGCATCCTCCAAATATTTCACTCTTGGCAGCGTGGCCAATCCTTCAAAGCAGCATTTAGACATGAAATTCAGAAATTGGGACAAATTTTCAGTTAGTAGCTCTTTAAGAAATATCAACAAAAAACCCGACAACTTTACAATAACCAGGGGAAAATCCTCACACACAGACACACACCAGCCAGACTACCCCTGTTCACCCATCCGGCAGCCAAACAAATTAGCGAAGGAGGCTTGACCCCTGTTAAAAGAGAGGGCATTGCCAGGAAATTGGAATGCAAAACTTGATTAGAGACCCCGCGAGTGCCACGCACAGATGCATGTCACCGATATGCTACATCGCCCCACACGTGTTTAGGGCCCGTAATTAACACACACCACCGATGCTCGTCTGTGACAATGGACATGGGCCAGGGTGAGCAGATTAATTTTTACCCATCAGTGCATGAATATGCAATTGTAATCAAAGCTCTCTAATTACTCTCTTTTGGTCCCGAAGCCTCCGGAAAGGACGGAAAGGCTGCGAAACTCAAGAGTTCAGTCCATGTCTGAAGAGCTGAAATGTTATTAATGTTCTGTTCAGCTGTGTAGGAAGCCAAACAAAAATCTGTTGCTGTTCCGCCCACAAAAATTATTCTCAATTCTACCTCCCCCCCAAAAAAACAACAAAATAAAAGTTCACAATCCTCGTTTACCAGAAAGTGCACAATCAAGCTCTCCATTTTTTTATGTAATGGTTTTGTCAAAATTTTTGTTAACTGCATCTTAACATATACCCTGTTTCCACATTTAGCCCTTTTTCAGGTCATTATGCCCTATTTTGTCAATCTGCAGTCTATTGTATCCATCCCCGCGTCTCTCCAGCCACGTCAGAGTACATAAATGCCAGCAAGCAATGAGGAAGCAGGAGTGTTTCTAAACCCGAACAGACAGATAGATTTGGGCTGCTTATTCAATCCATTCGTCTTTGGATTGGCATTAATGAAAGAGCTATTAGACTGAGAACACATTAGGCTCTGTGTGTGTGTGTGTGTGTGTGTGTGTGTGTGTGTGTGTGTGTGTGTGTGTGTGTGTGTGCGCGCGCGCGCAAGTCCACAAAGAGAGAGAACATGAGATGGTATCGGCCACTAAAGGCCAATAGTCTTTAAAAAAGGAGTATTAGTCCTTATTACTGTTGAGCTTTTCTTTCAGCAGTTCTCCAGGTGCTATTAGTGTAACATATCACATTAATGCTTCCTTACACACTCGGTGTGACTCATCTTCGCAGATGGGCAAAGGATGTGAAGATGGGTCAGGTCTGTTTGCAGACCTGCGCTAATTACAGTCTTTAAATGTTGTAGTATGAGCTGTTTACTCCAGTAAAATGAGCCGGGCGAGGCCAGCTGTTTTCCTGTCACTTTAGATGAACCACGCTGCACTGCTGCTTCATTCCCCGTTGACATTTAAGAACAGATGAACCGAGCTTCCCTCTTAAGAAATAGGCTCCTCTATTACCTCCACCTGACACAGCGAGTCTGCCCGTCCCTGTCTCTGTCTGCTCCTCACACCACTGCAGTAGCAAACTCAATAAACAAACCACTTGTTCCTGTTCTAATCACTATCCATCTTCCTGAAAAAATAGAGTGTGACTTCAGTGATTGTCTCCAGCTGTTTTGGTGTCTTCTTTCCCCCCCAAAACCTAATTCACTTTAGACTTGATGATATGCTTGGTAAATTGGAGTCTGAATTAGGAATGGAAAGAGTGCCGGGTCAGGTAAAACGTATCAGTGATTGCAAAGAAACAAGCACTGTGTTATCTAAAACGGCTCCCATTAGGGCTCGAATGCAACATTCTCAACAACTTTTGTTCAGAATGTGATTGCGCAACAGGCAACCTGTCTCCAAACAATTGCAGTCCAACTTGGACTGATTGCATTCACCCTCAGACAGCCTGGTGAAGGTTTGAGTCTCTTTGCAATTGGGGACACGACTCAACTGGTTGCCAACTTGTTGCCATTTTGTTTCTATTCCTATGTCAAAGCAAGGTTGCTGAGCACTTGTGCCAGCTTAATTGCTATTCTTTAGCAACTATGTCACTCTTTGTGGAGGAATTTCTGAAGTTCTTATTTTTTATGCTTTTTGCTGATTTATCACAGTAAATCAGTCTCACAAAAAGAGTGGATGTATTTGCCAACTTGACCCCATTCAATCATAAACCGATAGCAGACTGTCTCACTACTATTTCTCACTGTTCTCATGCACTAAAGTCACTTTGACGACTTGGACTGACTGTGAGTGATTGCAGGCATGACCCCATCTTCAAAGTAACACTTTCAAAGGCAAGAAGACTGCAAGTTCATTGCACACTGTTGGCACAATTTTCGCCCTGCTGGAGTCTCTAACAACTGTTAGCCCTAGTTTGACTGTAGTATTAGAGATAGGGTGAAGACCTTAGTCATTCACGAGAGGCTTAGAGTAGAACCTCTACTCCTCCACGTTGAAAGGAACCTGTTATGGTCCTTTAGGGATTGAAGTTGGATGACTCTAAGGTGAGGTGCTCTGGGCATGTCCTTCTGGATAGAGGCTCTTTGGCAGACCCAGGACTCACCGGACACCCAAAGAAGAACTGGAGGAGGTGGTGAGGGTAGAGGGAGATTTGTGTATTTGTGTTTAAACCAGGGGTGGGCAACTCAAGGCCTCGAGGGCCGGTGTCCTGCAGGTTTTAGATGTGTCCTTGATCCAACACAGCATATTTAAATGGCTAAATGACCTCCTCAACATGTCTTGAAGTTCTTCAGAGACCTGGTATGAACTAATCATTTGATTCAGGTGTGTTGACCCAGGATGAGATCTAAAACCTGCAGGACGCCGGCCCTTGAGGCCTGGAGTTTTCCACCCCTGGTTTAAACTGCTGCCCCATGACCTGGACCTGGATAAAAAATAAAATAAAATGGATGGACAGTAGGAAGAATTCACTGTCACACTGGTTTTGTAATGAAGGTTACTCCAACATTAAGTCTTTCTTTTTGTGCTGGGCAGCTTTGGTTTCGAAGAAAACTGCTTACTACACCAACTGGACTTGGAAGTTAATGTCCTGGCTGCAAACAGATAACAGCAGGGACTGCTGACATCCTGTCTGTGAGGTGAGACCTTTACCAAACCAAAAGTATGGCTGAATAGAAAGTTTCAACCAGGCAAAAGCACACTGAGGATTGAAATGCCTGAATGCCTTTATAGGCAAATGCGTGTCCTCATAAAACTTCAACAACTCACCAGGCTGTCTGCTAACTGACTTTCTGTGGTATGTCATTGTCAGACTTAATGTGCAAAGCAGTGTCTCATGTCTTACAAAATTAGGCCTTAATGAGTATCTCCAGCCCCCGAAAAAGGTTGCAAAATCCTCCGAAAACTTTCTCCCCTCTAAAACTGCAGACACGCGGACGCCCTCGCTGACAGTACATGAGCATTTGATGAGCTCTATTGTCAAGGCGCTACATGATTTTACAGTGTCTCGCGCTTCCCTTTTGGCAAGCTCTCTTCACCCATCTATTACTGCATGTAACATCATGGACAAGCTGCTTTTCCTCCCCCTCCCTCCCTCCACTCCCCTTTTCTCCAAAAATGCCTCATCAAGGTCTGAGTCAATGTGAGCCTGTGAGAAATTAAATTCCCCTAATTAGGCCAGCAGATTTGCCTACTTTATCCTTCTGCCTCCCAAACCTCCCCTCATCGAGACAAATCTTTAATTAATCGCCGCATGCTGCTGTTGACTATACTTCAGAGGCCGGGCCTCAGTGAATAGTGAAGCTTCACTCTAGAAATAGGATTCTAAAAAAGGCTATTATAATCAGAGCTCTTCTAGTATATATGTGCATATTCTCTCAAGGGTTGTTCAGTGTTTACATCAAAGGAAAACTGATAGATGGCGTAACTGGTGATATATATATATACATATATGTGTGTATGTGAATTTAGCAAAGGCTTGTGCATGTTATATAAACCGTGCCTCCCTGTTCGCGTCCCATCGGCCGTGATGGACTTTTGAGTATCTCTGGAAACACTGCATGTGGACAAGATGGCTTAATTGCAACAAGAGGGCATAAGATGGGGGGATTTCTGCAGATTTCTTCAGCTAATTAAGGATCAAAGTTGCTGGTCCAGACGACTTCAGAAGTTAAGATTGCTAACAACTATGTCATCAGTGCTTCATACTGCTGCTTCAGATCTGCAAGTAGGAAAATAAAATCATTTTCTTAGAGGAAATCTGAGTAAGTGAGTGAGAATTTCTGCTAGTTCAGTTCATGAATACTTCTGCTGGTTTCTGTAGGGTTTTGCCTAAATGTGAGTCATGCAACATACAACAAGTAACCAGTGGTGAGAAGAAAATAGTCCAAAATAAGACACACACTGAAATCTCCTGGCTCAGAAACCTCCAAGTGCAGAAGTTGCCACTCTAACCATTATGACCAATATGGCCAATAAATTTGCCAAATAAGATCTTTGTGAGACCAGAACAGCAGTGTTTGATGCCAGGAGATGAAAATGCATTGTCAGCATCCAGAGTCGTGTTCACTTCATTAAAGACAACATTAGATTTCTAAAAATGTTTATATGTTTAACACACACAAGCAAGAGTGTAAATAGTTTTAATAGTTTTTGCGGGTTGGTTCACGGGTTGGTGGTTGCTC
This sequence comes from Maylandia zebra, assembly GCF_041146795.1. NCBI lineage: Eukaryota > Metazoa > Chordata > Actinopteri > Cichliformes > Cichlidae > Maylandia > Maylandia zebra. The sequence goes on along the minus strand of NC_135174.1, from coordinate 10,126,849 downwards.
TTTTAATTGTATTGTAACGATGGTTAAATGTTATTTTACAGTGACAGGTTGGTTATCTCTGCACGCTGTTGTTATTTCTTTAAGATACATGTTTGTTTGTGCTGCAGGAAAAAGGGAGTTAATGTGTGCAGGAAGGGGAGGGGGGTCCTTGTTGTTGTGTGACTGTATGGGGCTGAAATGAGGTGTTGTACGAGATCAAAACGTCTGGTTCTTGAGAACGTTACGGTATTAATAGCACTCTCTAATCCTGCCACGGTGTCTTGGGCACCAAAATAATTTCTTAGCGGTATCAGTTCTTGACTTCTTTTGTAGATTTTCTTTCAATGTTATTTCTAAACTTCTAAAACATGACCGATCAATCAAGCATAAAGAAAGTTAAACACAGGAACTGCTAAAACAAAACAATGCTAATGTGCAAACTTGCTGAACAAGAGTCTCGACTGAAATCCAGTCCAAGACGTGTCATTTTATTACTGCTTTCTGTAATCTGTACCTGGGAAATGTCAGAGCAGGTGTCAGAGTGCTCTAAATGTGCTGCTTTAAAAATAATTTTTTAAAAACCTTTAACTCCTGTAGAGAATTTAAGAAGATACTAGTCCCACTGATCAGCCAAAGAACCATGAAAAAACCTGTGTGACTTTGATTTACAAGCAAATACAACAAACCAATTCCTATCTTGTCTCTGTCCTGCGTAGCATTTGTTTATAGATGGTGACTATGTAGATATAGTAGGTGTAATGCATAAGAAAAACCAATATCCCATACCCCACCCCATACATCCTCACACACACAACCACATAGAGTCACCTGCTGTTTACCCGGGCACTGCTCCCGTCCCACTAAACCTCAGTTAGAGAGCAATAGAAAATTCATCTCAAACTCTCAGCTAGTCCAAAGCAATCAGTGAGATGGGATTCAGCTAGCTGCTGGCTTTACATATTCAATCTGTCTCTATCCTCTTTAGATAAACATGGCTTGCCAGGGTCTCCAGCTGCAGTCGCAATGTGGCTTCACTGTAATGAGTCGAGGACAGCTGACAGCGATGAGGAAACGGAGACCGTTTCGACTCGTGCACTGATAGAACCGTGTGTAGCTGTAGGTGACTGCTGGACTACACGGGGGGAAATATGTAGGTATACATGCCTGAGCAACTGAAAAATCTGTGTACAGTCAAAGTATGTGAGTGTAATCCATCTTGGAGAGGGCCCATGCATACCCATTTATGTGGAAAAGAGGCACATTTCACCTTTAACCTCCAAACACAAACAGACAAACACAGAGAACCCTGAAGTTTCGCTTGCAGCTGCCGCATCTCTCAGAGGTTAATGCATTTCCTATGAGTGCAGGGGAAAGACTAAGAAAACACATTGTGTAGATGCATCCTTGTAACAGAAACACACACACATGCGCGCTTCAGATGCATGGAAATTGATTTTCCCAGGGGCCGTCTGGGCGTTTCGTGCTGCTCGACCGTAGTGTTTCTGCAGCTAACTGTTCATTCACGTGTGTCGTGCAGGGATCACAGCAGCACTCTGAAGCCGGAGTCTTTGTGAAGTTCTCAAACAAAATGCGAAACAGTGCCGCTTCCCTCTCCCTGCTCATGTGAAAGTCAGTAGCTGTCCATAGTTATTACTGCAGCAACCAATCAGCATCCTTGGAGGTTTGCTGGACATCACAAATCTGATCTAGCATACCGTTAATAAACACAAACAGCACATCTGTTTGATCCAAGTGTTTTTGAGGTCAAAGTCAGTCATTTGCTTGGATATAAACTGGGTTTTCTCATTTTGTCTTAATATCTTCAAACAGAGGGCGAAATTTAATGAACATCAGCGTTTCCATGGTGATGCGCAAAGGAATAAAAAAGCCCTGGTTGCCATGGGGTTTGAGGCGTATATTGAGTTAAAAGCTCCCTAAATACACTGTCAACACACTCAGCAGTCTCCCGGGACATAACAGGGAGGATCCCTCCCTCTCTTTCTCTCTCTCTCTCTCTCACTCACACACACACACACACGCACACACACACACACACACACACACACACACGCTGGCTGACTGACAGAGACACAGAGTGAAGACACTTAAATGCATGGGCACGTCAATCACCAGGGGGACAGACAACAGAACAAATATAATTATTGATTTCCATATAATTATCGGTTTGTTTTAAAGTTGCTCCTTACTTCTTCAGTTCACAGTTGCATGTTATGGTGAAGAGAAAAGTGGGGAAAAGTGTGCCTGTTCTGTAACCTTTATTTAATTGGACAGGAGAATAAATTGCTCCTAACAAATGGCGAATGAAGAGTTTAATTTGCTAAAACAAATGTGAAAAAATTCAAATAAAAATGTGGTTCTCTTTATCTTCTTTCTAAATGAAAGTATCTCTGTTTTTTTTCTATTCTGCGGCTGTTGTGTACTCTTTAACATGCAGGACAGGGAATGAGATATGAAAAAACACTTAAATCCTTCAGTTTATTTCATTTGTATAAATCTAATTCATTTTCATATATATATTTAATTGAACTTTTTATTTTATTTTCTGAGTCGCAGTAGAAACATTTCAATTTTAATTTTGACTATATCCTCTCAGCAGAACTCACTCTTCATGCTGCCAAATGCTTGCAGACATCACTTCTTGCCCTTTTTTAACTGTAAACTGTAGCTATACTGTCCTAACTTACACATTATAACATATGTATTTGTGGTGTTTCTGATTTCTTGCTCAGGAACATTCATACCAATGTCCAGCTGGAGGTCATTTTGTAGCTCATCCCTCTTTGTCAAAGGAGCTTGCAAAGAAAAGCGTCTGGACTTCTTTAAGTTACTTGAAGACGTTTCACCTCTCATCCGAGAAGCTTCTTCAGTTCTAAGGTCAAATGGTGGAGAGTCCCAGATATAAACCTAGTGGGAGTGACCCCCCACAGAGGGACAAAAGGACCCCCTGATGAGCCTCTAATCACCTGAGCCAAGGTGTGAAACTCATTGTGCTCATTGTGAAACCTGGCCCCACCTTATCATGCGAATTCCTGAGGTCAGATGGCCCAGGATGTGAGTGGGCGTTAAGGCGTCTGGGGAGGGAACTCAAAACTGGATTATAGATGATCAAAGATGGTCGCTCACAGTGGACATAGACGGCTTCTTTCACTCCTCTTTCAAACCATCTGTCCTCTCTGTCCAAAATGTGAACATTGGCATCCTCGAAAGAGTGACCTTTATCCTTAAGATGCAGATGGACAGCTGAGTCTTGTCCTGTGGAGGTGGCTCTTCTGTGTTTATCACAGAGGACCATCAGGGGGTCCTTTTGTCCCTCTGTGGGGGGTTACTCCCACTAGGTTTATATCTGGGACTCTCCACCATTTGACCTTAGAACTGAAGAAGCTTCTCGGATGAGAGGTGAAACGTCTTCAAGTAACTTAAAGAAGTCCAGACGCTTTTCTTTGCAAGCTCCTTTGACTACGATGACCTGGATGACTGAGAACCTTCACAAACTCATCCCTCTTTGCACAAAGGAGCAGATACTGGTCCTGCTGATGGGTCAAGGACCTTTTACGGCCCTGTCCAGCTGTCTTAGAGTAACTGCCTGGCTCCTGACATCTCCTCCATGTTCTTGAGGCAGTGCTGGGAGACACAGCAAACCTTCTGGCAATGATACGCGTTGATGTGCCCCCCCTGGAGGAGCTGAACTACCTGTGCAACCTCTGTAGGGTCCAAGTATCACCTAATGCTTCCAGCAGTGACACTGACCTTAGCCAAAAGCAAAAACCTACTGAAAAAGCAGTTAGAAGAGACAAGAAGGTGCATGTGGAACCACCAAAAATGGGGAAAAAACATTATTATTTGTCTATTCACAAGAGAAGAAAAAACATGAGTATTTGACTTGTATTTGATAGCTTGATTTATTTCATCCCATTTTTCCAGTATTGTTAGTATTCCAGACTTTATCTGAGGATTTAACATTTTCGACCTACTTCTTAGGTAGATAGATGTAAGTTTGCTTAAGACGCTCCACCTGTGACTTTCTGAGCAAACACCTCACAGATATTTCATAAAGACCAGGTCAACGGTCCTCCATAATCCTCTTGATTTCTTATTCATTTGTCTTATATCGTTAACATGCTGGTCTGTGGCTCAGGTGGTAGAGCAGGCTGTCTAGTTAGTTGCAGGGTTTGCTGCCGGTGTCTGACCCTTCCTTTCTATAATCTGAGGTATCCTTGTGCAAGTATTAGTGGAAAGTTTAAATCCCTTGGGCAACTGTTCGGGTAAAATGAAAGTATTTATTGCCAGTAAGTGCCTGATATCTTTGTTTTCGTGATGTTTTCTGATGGGCGAAAAGAAAAAGGAGATATTCTTGTTTTTGCCTTGACCTTGTCTTTGAGAGGTACATTTGGGAACTGAAGCAAACCCGAAATAATTTCAGTAATGCACATTATTCCTGCAGTAAATATACTGCACAACACAGGGGACTATCCAGCCTATCCACTTTACCACGTTGCTCTTGTTGACACATCCGCCCACGGCCACTAAGCAACCCAAATATGAATTGTCTCCGACCAGCTGCTTCTTTATCTGCTCTCAAATCCCATGCACCATGTTGGAGCAGAGACGTCCTCTTCCCGCTGTAGGTGGAGCGGTGGCTGTCTTCCAGATCAGACAGAGAGATGACACCCTCTGCCCTGGGCCACATGTAATTACTCCCACAACAGAAATCACAAGTGGGCAGAACAGAGGCTGCCAGAGATTTGTCTTCTCGCTCCTGACTGGCCCACAGTTTTGTCTTTTTCCTGATATCGTCTCTCTAACTTTCTCTCCTATTTTTGTGTCACCCACGCACAAACGTTAATAATAAACAGTAACAACTTCACCTAAATGTCCACCGAGTCCAAAGCGTACACACAACCCGGACACAGTCAAGCGGATTGCCAGATACTAACAACAGCAGCACCGCTGGGAGTGCTGAAGGTTATGGTTCATGGAGAGATTTATGTCTAGGCAAACAGTCCCAGAACAGAAGTGTGCTCTCTGGTGTCACCGCTGGAGCTACTGTACTTCCAGAAAAGCATCACTGTTTGTTTCTGGGAGTCAATACAGATCGCTTAAAAGTTGCTGAGATTTCTAACTTTCTCTATAATCTAGATTTGAATAAACCTTGTTTGAGACGCTCCCAATCCCCCCTCTGGATTTCCACTTGCATTTCAGCTGCTTAACAAAGGAGGATGAGAAATCACTGCCAGCGTGGGATTTAAAAAAAAAAAAGTTTCTTGCAAACAGAAAGAAAAGAAAGTGCTCTGGGATATCTACTTTCACTGCTATAATGTGGATGTATTCATGGGTGCTAGATGTATAGTTGCCAGTCTGCATGGAGATGCCACCTGTTCTGCAAAAGCAGCCACAAACTCGCTAAAAATGGAAGCGAACAGCTAATCACCGGCCGTGAAAGACCTGTGAAAATGAGGCGAGCGGGCTGACCGACCCGTGATGGTGTAATTGTTGCACTTCTCCGAAATAGCAGCAGTCGCCACTGTTGCTGAGAAATGAAGATAATTAGCGCACAAACAACAGAAGGGAGGCGAACGGAGTTAGGTGTGCACATGAGCAAACAGTGGCATCTTCCTTTGCAGTAACACTCGCGCGCACATAGACGCACTTACTTCCAGCAAAGCACCGACACTTAGAGGCATGTGAGGGAAGCCTTACGTAGGCGAGGAGGGAATCTACAGTACCGACAGTGTGATATTTCACAGTTTATCGTGTCGTCCTTCATGGCACTAAATCACAAGGATTCCACCTGTGACTCAGCAGTAAATAAAATTCTGCCATCAGAGGATAAATTGTCACTTTCTTGAGCTGAAGAAATTCTCAGTACATAACTCTAATATTAATAACACACTTAGCATTCATTGTGAGTTGATGGGGGGCTACATGGAGCAGATGCTGGCTGCTTTCAAGATGTTTCTAACCTTGAAGTGTATTGGCTACAACTGCTCCATACTTTTTTCATCTGACGGACTCCCACAACCCTGTTCGACAGACTCAAAAATCCCTTTCTACTCAAAACCTTTTATGTATGAAGCTGTTCAAATAAATTCTGATTTCTTCTCTGGACAAAAGCAGATTTGCTCTTGTACATTTGACATGTTTTCTGTGGTCTATTGTGAGTAAAATGTGGGTTTATGAGATTTCCAAATCATTGCATTTATTTTTATTTGGATTTTACACAACAACCCAACTTCTGGAATTGGGTTTGTACACACATGTTAGGTTAGCTGGTCTGAATCTGTTTCTGTTGTATTAGAGGAGGTCATCTTTCCATGAAGCCCCCGTGATGCTTGTAGCTGAATGAACGTCAAACCGACATCAATGATGTTTGTTCAAGGTATGTCTTTAGTGTTGCTTAGCCGTTGTTGTTAGAGCTTCAAGTAACAGAGGAGAGTTGGGTTTTTTACTACTTTTTCTACCAAAATGAAACAAAATAAAAATGTTTCTTGATGATAAGTTCATGAAAACTCCAACTACTTCAAGGGAAATAGAATTTGAAATAAATTACTTAAGTGTGTTTTGTTTTGTTTAGAGAGGCTGAGGTGTACAAAGAAAAAATGTTCTAAGGATGTCTGTTCATATCTGTGCAAAAAACTGGACAAATGTATTCCCTCATTCTTTCTTTGCAGTAATCTGATCTATTATCTGTTCCTCATTTTGTAAGAGACTACATGGAAACATCAACATCCGTCTGTGGTTCTGTTTTTGCTATTGTACCGCAGCGACGAGGGAGATGATGTAGGTGTTTCAACCGTATGTATGCATACACAGAGAACAGAATGATTTAAGATTTGATTGTACTTTGGGAACATTATGCTGGCCGTGTGTTTCACCTATGCGTCTCAGCACTGGACTTTTATAGGATCTGCCAGTCTGTGACTGAGTTGCTGTGGCTTTTGAATGCTTCCACTTTGCAGTAATACCATTTACAGTTGATCCTGGAAAATCAAAAAGCAAAGAAATTCCACAAATGGACTTGTTGCAGTTCAATGCCCAAATTCAGCGAGCTCCTTAGAGCGACTCATTCGTTCACAAATGTTTGTAAAGGCACAGCGAATGGCTAGGTACTTGAGTTTTAAATACCTGTGTCAGTGGAGTAAAAACATGACTTTACACTATAGGATTCAAAGATTAGGAGGTATCAGCTTTCGTCAGTGTAGTGTTTCTAGAGTGCCTCTTGATCAGTTCTGTTGTGTAGAAACCTATAAGTCCTTTAAAAACCTTCTAGAGTTAGAAGCAGTTGGTGAGAAACTGGGAAACCTTTTGATTTTCTAAAAAATCTACATTATTATCTTATTCCCTCCCCTAAAAACATTTGACTCTGAATTAATTGTATTTTGAAAGTAATCTTTGGGTTAACTTTGGGTTCCAAGCATGCAAAACTTGCCTTTTTACATCAGCCTTGAAAAGGCTAAAAAGACGAGGACTTTCCTGAATGCTGTCAAACCATGTTATTTTTCACCACTGAAGGCCATCCTGTCACTTTCTATTCATATGCAGCGCTGTAACGGCAACACCATTATGAATTCATAAGAAGCACCTGCTTGGCAGTCAAATATATTCCTTTCTGTCACCTGTGTGTCTGTTTACTGGTTACAAGACCTCACAAGATGGGATCAACCTTCATGTTTCCCACTGTGGACAGCCTCATCGCTCTTGCTTTTCTCGCTCTCGCGCTCTCTCATCACATGAGGGACCCTCTTGTCTCTGTGAAGAACAAATGAGGCTGACCTTGTCTGAAGCACATGAGATGGATCCAGTGTGGTGCATTTGCCAACTGCGACTTTGAATTCCATCTCCTCCATGTGCTCCATTTCTGTTTCTGAAGAGGATGGTAGGTGGCTAGCTTCACTCTGTCCACTCCTTTTAATCTTTGCCTCATTCATGGGATCTCTACTTTCTTCGGATCGTTCCACCTACTGTCCTCTTCTCAGTTCATTTCTTGTTACCTCCTGGTCCTGATTGGTCCTTAACCTCTTCTCACTCTCTTCCACTGCTCGCATCTTTCCCCCCCCTTCATCCTGTGAGCAACACATTTTCTCCTCTCTCTGTGTCCTTCCAACTTTGGCTCTTTTTTTTTGTCTGTGTGCAAAGAAAAGACATCTCAGAAGCAATGACAGGGGTCATAGTCCAGGGTCAGCAATTTCTGCATGGAGCTAACGACTGAAACTGTCAAGCAGCCAGAATCTTGGCTAAAGTAAGACAAAGAAGAAAGTAAGTGAAAGGAGGAATTTAAAGGTAAGAGAGAAAAAGTAAATGTAACTTATGTATACCTGTATGTGCAGTCATGCTGCAAAAAGGTGATTAAAGCCAGTCTTCTTCATCTTTTTCCTCCTCCACTAGTACATCCACCCCTTTCTTCCATTAAGGGCCATCAGTTCTAACTGTGAACACCACTTCCTGTGATTAAGTGTCCAATTAAAGCCCCATTTTAGTCCTACGCCTTTTTTTGGCTCATTGTATGAAAGCAGATTTGAAATCATGTCTGAATGATACTCCAATATGAAGAAAAGCCCAAGTAATCACTGACTGACTTCACCTGACTCAGATGTATTTAGGACATTCACGTGTTCTAATGTAATTTTACCTGCTGGGCAGAGCTGATTGTTCCTGTGTACGCCAGTATGTTTATTTGGAAATTAGTACCACGTAAGTGCTTCTAATTTTGCAACACTCTGCCCAAATCAAAGACTGTGCAAAAGGTGGTTTGGCCTCTGGATCTGAGAGGTTGTAAAAGTGCTTCAAACCTCCTTTCTGCCTGATAACCAGCAGCAGGCAACTCTTCTGAATGAAAATGGAAGTCTGATTGTGTCTATGACAGGATGAGGTGAATTCTTAATAAGAAAGGACACATTGTACTAGCTCAGAAGGACCAAAAGGCCCCAAAGACCACAGATAACAACTCAAGTGCATGACCACAGAATTATTTTTATGGTTAAGACATAATTTCACAACATCTAACCACGTCACAGTATTCAGGAGGCTGGTGCATCACTGTCAAGGTCAACAATTAAGAGACACATTCAAAGGTGCAATATGACACGGTGGACTGATATTGCCTGTATATTAACTCTACTCTATATTTGCTATAGGAAATGGGCACTAGTGTGGGAGTGGTTTTATGTGTCTCACAACTGCTGTAAGCCAGGTTGGGTTAACTGAAGACAGGTTTGCTTACATTCACAGTCTCGTCTACTTGTAGCCCTCACTGCAAACGCTGTATGTGGGACTGTTTCTGTCTCTCTCTGCAGGTATGTCATGTGGTTTTCATTAATAATATTTATAATGAACAACTTGTTGCTCTGACGTATACAATGAAGATACATTTGAAGGAGAGCATCATCTCTTTGTGCAGGCCAGGGCGTATTATATGCTGCAGCCTAAAGGCAGATTTGGCTTACTGAGGCTGGGATGATTGCCAGCCTACTACTTACATGGTGGTGGCTGTTTGGTCTTGGGTCTTGGAGGACAACTGCTGTTTCCTGTCGAAGTTGTCAGCATGTGAAGTGTAACTAATTTGTGGAATAGCTGGCCGTGACCCTGGACTATGTGTTTTTTCCCCCTTTACAAGTGGGACACCGGGCTGTTATAGATTATATTTTAGAATCTTATCGGTTGTGGTCTTTTGCCCACAGCTGAGGCTGTCGGTCAGACCTAGACTCTGTGTGTGTTACAGCAAACCACCAGCTACACTCAAGCACAACAAGGCCAGATCAGGCTTTTCTGTAAAACATGTCGAAGAGCCAGCGCTGCTCTGTAATTAAAAAAAGATTGAAACAGAGGAAAGCAAGATTAACATGTACCAGAATGAAGAGAGAAGTATAGAGCAGGAGAGAAATGGCTCACAGTCAAATGCATATCATTGGTCAGAAGTGTTTATTAATGATATGATTGCAAGGGGTTTTCATTGGAGTATTAAAAACAAACCTTTATATTGTCTAAGGAGCTTAGAAAAAAAAGCATCTGGACTTCTTTAAGTTGCTTGAAGACGTTTCACCTCTCATCCAAGAAGCTTCTTCAGTTCAATGCAAAAGGGGTTTAACAAAAACCCCTTTAATTAATGCTGAAAGTCGGCACTTAAAAAAAAACAAACTGATTGCTAAAACTTAAAATTCACTGTGATGGCGTACAGAGGCAAAACTACAGAAACTTTGTCCAGTAGATTAGAGCCCTACTGTAGCTAAGTGAACATTTTCCTGACAAGTCTGGTGTTTTGCCAAGTTTCCAGTCATCTTCAATAAAACATGAAGTTTATTTTGTAATTTAAGATCCCACTGAGATTAAATTAGACAACAAAGGGTATGCTTGAGGGCCCGGATCCTGTGTGATTGGCAAGTCCAGTATTTTTTTCACTTTAGGCGAGCATGAGCTCCGAGTCTGACCTGGATAGTTTATCTTACTTTTGATGAAATGTTTGGTAGATTTTTCTAGGGTCAAGCTGTTAACCTTTGTGGGTTCAATCATGCCTTTCCATGTTCACATGAGTTTTCTTTTGCAGTGACACTGACAGAACGCGTTTCTATCAGTGACCAAAGCACTGATAGAAAGCACATTTTTCTGCCTCACCAGGACCATGAGTGTGGCAGCCCACTGTAATCTTTGATGTAGTTTCAAACACACAGTTTATGTTGGCATAATTAAAAAAAAAATACCTTTCATTACCGGCTTGAGTATACCACTTGACCTTAGCTATCCATAGCATGAAGTAGAAGACTAGAGAGGAGCTCAGATTTTATTTTTTGTACTTTACACCCAGCTGTGATCTGTGCACACACACTTTTTGCAGTAGCGGTATGAGGTTGTCTCCTTTAAAGCTTTCAAGAGCTGACCTTGAAGTCCACAAGTGTGAATATAACCTGTGTGGTGGCCAGTTATGAAATGACTGTGTCTGCCTCTCCAGTGGAGTCGCCACCTGCCAGGTGTTTCTGTGCCCTCCACACAATAAATGCCAAGAATGACTCCAGCGTACGAATCCCTGCGAGAGTAAGGAATGAGGGGTCGTCTCCTTTTATTTTGAAAAATCAAACAGTGATGTTAGTAATATTTGTAAATGTATTTTAGGGTAAAAGTATACACATACAAATAATTAAATTAATTTGCATTTGTTTACTGAAGTGAGCTGTTATTTCTATGCAGCAGAGGTCAGTTATGCTGTTGAATGCAGCACATCATCAAATGCGGTTTGCTAGCTGTTATATGCTCTTAAAAGCTGTGGGAAGTTGGGCAAAAAAAGACAGGCAGGGGACAAAGACATGCATGTTAGGTTAATTAGTGACTGTAAATTGTAGGTGTAAATGTGAGTGTGAATGAAGTGTTGTCTGTTCGCCCTAAGATAAATTGGCAACCTGTGCAAGGTGTACCCCGCCTCTCACCCCGTTGATACCTGGGATTGCCTCCGACACAACCATAGCTCTGAATGGGATAAGTGAAAGGAAGGGGATTCATCGGTGCTTTTGGAAATCTGTTTTTTCCTATTTCCGTTGTGTTTTGTGTGCTTTTGCAGCGTTTTCCTTATTGCTGGTGTTTCCTTATGGTAAGTTGCAGTCCGTTTGGCCTCTCAGGGCCACCGTACATTCTCTTTCAAAGCGTCTGCAGAGACTAAATGCTAGCACCAAGCTAGTACTGTAGCAAAGAACCTAGGACCCTGAATGATGTTAAAGCTGAGTGCGTGCTGACCTGAGATAATTAGTCAGGCTTGTATTATTGCAGCTTCCATTTCCCACCATACTCGCCATGTACTCTATGATACAATGCAATGTGTGTTTGGTGGTGGGTACAGCAGTGTAACAGCATTTTTGCCCTCCAGGGCTTCACACCAGTCGCATAACAAAACTATGAAGTAGTGCGAGACATTAAAATGTCCTCCATTGCTTAACATTGCAGTCTATTTAGAGAAATCAGCATTATTTCCACCTCTGAGTTGGAACAAGTTCTCAGACACCTTCAGAAGTCTTGCCAGCGCTAGCAGCTGCATTGTTAGCGCAACGCAGGTCCCTCTCACCTCCCACTTCCTCCCCTGCTGCAGTTTAAGCACTTCGAGGTGTTCTGATCAAGCTTCTGGGCTGATTAAAAGAGTGCCATGGACTATTGTGGAAAGCCTGCGATAGCTTTGAGAGGCAGGTAAAGCACAGTTCAGGACCTGATTGCATTGTGAGGAGGAGGCAGGTTGCAGTTAAAGGAAAACTCAAATGAAGACAAAAACAAAGGAGGGCCTCGTGAGAGCTGTTGGTTTTCTGCAGTAGGAGCTGAATCCCAACCTGAAGCTGTGAAAATAAATGAGAAATTGTAAGACAATCCATGCTGCTTGTGTACTTTAAGCATTACCATGAAATTAACATACCATGCCGCATGCATATTTGATTCTTTTTTCTTATCTGGCCCCCAACATGATGAGAATCTGCACATCAGTTATGTAATTAACGCTGCTGCATGTTCCCTTCATACCGGAGACGTTTATAAACAGCTTAGGGATAAAGCACACAGTTTATTTCCCATGTTCCCAGAACTGATAGCATATTAATTAACATAATCCATTACAGCTTAACTTGGGATTTCATTTAGATAAGATACAACAGAAATGTATCCTCTGATCAGAGCCTTAAGTGATCGAACCCCCTGCTCCCTCCTTATAACTACAGGTTATGTGAACTTTGATGTAACAGGCAGGAGTCTGCACTCAATGCAGAATAAATTGAAAAAGATGAAAGGAGGGGGTGAAGAAAAGCCTGAAACAATCAATTTTCCAAGACACTATTTGAAGATTCAGCGACAGACGGCAGCAGGGAGAGTTGAGAGGAAAATCCTCCGAAGGGCTGGTTCACTCTGTCTCTCCTGCCTCATCGCCGAGTAGGTAATAAATAGAGGCGGCGAGTGACTGGCTGAGTAAATACAATGTGCCAAGCAGGCTCAGTCTCTGAAGGAACAAGGTATGGCAATGGAGAGAGAAAGGATGAGATTGGAAGTGGTGGAGGGCTTGAAGAGACAGGAAGGGATGGGAAGCAGTGTGAGAAGGATAAAGGTAGTCTTAGGGTTTGAGAGGCTAGAGAAGAGCAGGATAAAATCAGCTGCCTATAGGTGGAAAATGGAAGAATGGAAGAAGACATGGAGAGTGAAGATGAGGTGGGGATTGGAGAGCACTGTTAGAAATGAACATCCTCTGAGAGAGGGTGAGGGGCTGAAGGAGGGCAGGATGAACCTGAAGAAAATCAACAATGAAGGAAAAAACGAGGCAGAAAAAGGTATTAAGGTAAAAGGTAAGAAAATAAAAAGACAAAGGTGAGAGAGGGAGCAGAGAGGAGAAGAAAAGACTCAGAGAGAAAGAAGAGAATGAGAGAGCAAAATTTGAGAAGGTGCTGTTCATTGGCAGTGCAGAGGAGGGGCATGGCCCACCTGCAGGGATACAGTGAACATTTAATTTAGCTTCTGCCAGCTGAAGAACAGCAAGACTGTGAACACACACACAAAAAAATGCTCACGCTCAGATGCAGGTCGTGCTTTCTGACAAATAATCAAAACCTCCAAACACTGAGAAACACAAACAGCCAAGCTGAATCACAGGCTGCAGGGAACTGAAAACAGTAATAATTGCCACTTATTAACTCGTGCTAATTGAAAGGGCTTATTCTGGTTTTGGCATAATAGAAAATTCTCTGCAATCCTAACAAGCACAGGTAGGGATAAATAAATACAGTGGAGAGGGATGCTAAGTAAAATGCAAAATAACTATGGTGAAGGGTAGAGGTGAGGCTGTTCCATGTCGTTATAAGTAACATGCAATCCGATGCCACGTGTGTCTTGTAAAGAGAGCAGTTCTGCTTATACAGTGATCTTGTTCAAAGCAGGGTCTCTGTCTCCTTGATTCTTCTCACAAATGTAATAGCTGTGTAATTACACGCTGTCCCGTAAAATGATCCCACGAGGATCTCTGTGTCTTCAAGGAAAGGCTGGAGAGGCAAAGAAAAAGTGGACGGGGGATGAAAAGGTGAAACATGGTACATTTCTTTATGAAATTTAAAAAAAAAACCCAGGAAAAATTCTAAATTTGCAAATAAACATACTAAATATCTCCCAAAAAGACTTTTGGGAGAACAATGTCGTGCCATTCTCTCATTTCATGATGTAACAGATGTTTTCAACCAGTAAAAGGTCTGCACTGCAGGCAAGTTTGGAGTCTTTGACTATGAAGCCGCACTGATACACTGAAAAAGATGTCATCTGGATGGGAACATGTGTCATCCTAAAACATGTACATACCTTCCAGCACTGATTGTACCTTTCAAGATGTGCAGACTGCCAATTCCATAGATAATGATGCATCTCATCAGAGATGCAGGCTTTTGTTTTACGCGCTTATAACAAGCCGAATGACACGTCTCCTGTTTTTTTTGTCCGATCACGTCACAGATTTTTACTTTGAACCAAATCTAATTTAAAAAGAAGGAGATGGAGAAGTTGGCAGTGTTTATACATATGTGGCATTTTCATTGCATGACAGAGCTTTAACCTACGTTTGTGGCGAGCTGTGTTCACAGACTGATTTCTGAAACCGTTTCTGAGCCCATGCAGTGAATCATGCCTGATTTTAAGGCAGTGCTGCCTGAGGCCCCAAAGATCACAGGCGTCCAATACTGATTTTCAGCCTTGCTTTGGATTCTCTGACTCTTTTGATTATTTCGTGTACTATAGATGATGAGATATTCAAAGTCTGAGACAATCTGCGTATCTAAGATGCTCTTTTTATACCCAACCATATAACTGACTAATATGACAGTTGAACTAATTCGTTGCACAATTTTTCTCCAGCTGTTTCCTTTTAGTACCACATACTTTCTAGCTTCTTTTTTCTGCCTGATCCTAACATCCCAAAGGGGTTCAGTCTGGTTAAGGTGAAGACTGTGCAGGCCAGTCAAGTTCTCCCGCACAGGACTTGCTCATCCGTGTCTTTATGGACCTTGCTTCGTGCACGGTGCACAGTCATGTTTGAACAGAAAGGGGCCATCCCCAAACTGTTCCCACAAAGTTTGGAGCATTAAATTGTCTTGGTATGGCATGACTCGAATGGCATCCTGGTACCATGCTGGAATTCATTGAGCTTCTAAGAGCGATCCATTCTTTCACAAGTGTTTGTTAAAGGTGTTTGCAAGCCTAGGTGCTTGATTTTCACATGTAGCTGTGAAAGTGAATACATTTGGTAATATAGTGTATATGTAAAACACAGGAACATCCCAATCGTTCAGGTTTGCACCACTTAGGTTTTTTTAATCTCATAAAAGCCAAAGCCAAGCCCGGCAATTTTATTCCATTAAAACAATAGAAATGTTAGAGAACATGTCTCGTGCTCAACGCTCGGTGTTCTTGACTTACATGCAGCCAAATAATGTTTAAGCAGCCATCCACATCCTAAACGGGCTTGTAACCAATTTTCCGGTCAATGGACGACAAGCATTTTGTACACCCTTGCTGTTCTTTTTTTAAATTTTCCCTCTATTCCAATTGAGCACAGCAAACCCAGAAACGGGGAACTGTGTTTCCCAAAAGCTCAGAGAATGCTTAGTGAGGCAGTGAAGGTTAAGTATTCATTAAACCAAGAGGAAAACAGATGCAGCGAAAATCAAATCCACAGCATCCATCCATGTATGCATACGGTTCACAGAGAGAATGTGATGGGAGGACTGATGAGTTCATCTCGCAATATAAACACATCTACGCTTTACTACACACCTAATCTGTATTTAAATTGCACGCACACACCATCTGCATGCGTGCATAAATGCACTCTGACATGACTTCGCATTCTGAGCTTATTATGCAACAAATGTAGTGGCCGATTTGCTTTCATCCGTGAACGCGAGCGACAATGTTAACAATGACAGTAAGTGACACAGAAGTGTTGGTAGCGTAGATGCGATACTCTTTATTGTTCAGTCCCTCTTTGCTGTGACAGTGATGGATAAGGCCAGGCCGCCGACAAAAGGCAAGGACAGAAAAGTACATAAGAACAAACGAGGCATACTACAAAGAGAACAGTTTGGCTGCAACTCAATAAGCCAATTTCACTTTCTTTGCTTGTCATCACTCTTGTTACCAGCCTCAAGGTGCAGCAAGCAATTACGGGGGAAGGAGATGGACTCATTTGAAAGAATACTGATGTACTGAAAACTCTACCCAAAAAGAAGGGAAGCTCCACCACTGAGCATTTTAAGACTACCTGAAATACGTAAAGAAGTGTGTGATGTGCAGCAGTGGTCACAGAGTTTCAGTTTTAAAATAAGCCCTGTGGAGTATTGAGTGCTTTTTCTCCAAAATAAAAGAATTGCAAAGCTTTTTTTTATGTTTTAAATATACTGCATTGTTTACATCAACAGGAGATCGGGAGCCTTGGTCAAAATAGAAACAGCGTGTATATGGATGCTTCATAGTGCTATAAAAACCCCAAAGCGTATCAATCAGCTGCTTTAAGGGTTTCTTAAGTCTTAAATCACAAAAGCTTTTTGTTATTAGCGGGAGCTGCACAAATCTGATAAATTAGCTCCTTGTTTCTGTCTTTTAGGTTATATTAGCCACTAACAGCTAAATGCACCCTAAACTTCAACTGCAGCTGTGTGAGCTGTTTGATTAATGTGGACACCATCCAGTCTAAAGCTCAGTGATGGCGGCTTTCTGATTGATGCTGCATACAGTTGCTGTACAGGACACTACCACATATATCGTATGAATATTTGTGCTGAAAAGTTAAATGATTCCCACCTTCACTGTAAAACTGATGAATGAACAGCTGCTTTTTTATTACTACAATGAACACACGACATGTTTGCTAGCAGTACAGATTACACACAATCATGATCTGTGGGCTTATTTTCTATAAGGCAGTTCTGCACCTGCAGTGTTTTATTGTATCACAGTCATATAAAAGGAATGATAATAACTATCTCAGGGATTAAAAACCTGTATGTATTGATGAAAGTCGTGTGACAGTTTCCTGCCACGACTGGAGTGTTTAGCAGCGGCTCGATACTAGTGAGGGTCGTTTTTTGTGTGTTTTAGAATATCAACTTAATTAAAAACACACGAGGCTTATTCTGTTAACCTCCCATCAACAATAGTCAGGAGTGTTTACCACTTTTGCGAGCCGCCCCCTTTGATACAAGTTTCCCAAAGCCCTTCTAACACAATCACTCATTTGAACGTAGTCCGACTACTCTTGCGTAATCTATGCATATGCATGAGCTCCTGCTTTACACCACACTTGATGCTTGGCAGCACTTTGCTTGCACTCTAACAAGCAGCTTTTCTTCAAGTGTTTAGTCATTTTTAAAACATTCATTTGCAACATAACACCGCATGAAAATCTTGCTAAGACACATTAGCAAAACAATCATTAAATATTGAATTGCAGTTCAGTCAGTCGACCTTTGATAATCACCCATATTTATGTAATGAATAGGAGGGTAAACCTCCAAAACACGGCTATTTCACAATCGTGTTTCCCCCCTCCCAAAAACAAACCAGTTTAAAATATAATTAAAAACAGAGTGCAATGATATGCAAATAATTTAAAGACCCATATTTATTTGAAAATGGATGCAAGGACAACATATCCAATGTTATAACTGGTCATTTTTCTAGATATTTTTGAAAACGTGTCTGTTTTAAATATGATGTCTCTTGTCCCAAAGACACAATGTTTTCCACTAACTTGCATCATTTTAGAACTGAGGACACCAGCTGCTGTAGTTCTAAAAGTGAAATATTTTATTAATCTTACTTTTTAAAAAATAAGATTTCTAATGTTTCACAGTTTAGAGCCTCCTTTGTCATATCTTTTGTTTTAGTTTAGTAATAGGTCTGCACTGCAGGTTGGTCAGATTAACAGCCGTGCTGTTGTGACAAAATGCATTGTCTTGGAGAAATAATGGGTCAGCATTAATGGTGCTTTATAAATGTGCAAGATGTGCCTCAGTGCTTCCTGTGTACCATTTTCAATATCATGAAATCATTTGCAGATGATCGCGTTCTGTTTATTAGCATTTTACAGAAAAGTCAACTTTTTCGGTAAAAGAGTTATTTGGTAAATTTTAGTGGTATTTTGTTATTTTACCATTTTCTAATCTTAAAATATGTACGACACGAATTGATATTACACAAGGACAAATGTACTGGCCCATCTCATTACATCTATAGGAGCTGCTCTATCATGGGAACCGATGCCATGAAGCTCCTGGTGCACAGTTTCTAAGCTGATGTTAACACCTGCAGATATTGAGTCACTTTTATGCACTGTGTGCCTCAGCACTCGGCAACACTGCTTTGTTACTACACAGTCTGCAACTTTGTGGCTCGAGTTGCCGTTCTCCTAATGCTTCCTCTTCTAAGTGATACCTCTCACAGTTGGTTGCGTTTGTAAAATTTGCAAAGGTGGAGCACACTGCTAGGTTCTTGATTTTATAGACCTGTGGCAATGGGACTGAAAACCCCTGAATTCGAAAATAAAGAGGTGTGGGCCAATATTTATGTCAATATTATGTTTGCATTTACTCATAAAATGTGGCTGCTTTTATTCTAAGTCACAATCGTGGTTATCCCAAACCTTATAACCGTGCATCAAACTAAGATCACTGGTTATGTGATCATGTATTTTTGAGAGGACATACGAATTTACACTCATTTACAGCAATTCATTCATTTAGCAAGGGGCTATTCAAAAACTATGAAGGAAAGGAAAAAGGAAAGACTTTTTATTTTTCATTTTTAAGAAAAACTGACTCCCCAGACTTTTTCACAGTCTCTTAGATATTTTAGTTTACCAGTGGTGTTTAAACCAAATCCTTTACCGTGATTATTAAATTGGATTTCTAACTTCTTTTGATAATTACTACACCCATGGTAACATTAAGTTATGTTACACATATCACAGATTTTCTATAAAAGTCATATAATATATCAGAAGCAGGAAGAAGGAATGCCCGTTGCCTGGTGGTCCACGCCACTGATGGTGAATCAGTGTTGTCCATAAATGTAATGGCACTAAAATGCTGAGACATAAGCAGAGAAAAAAAATCATTTCCAACCAAAGACTTTAATCCCCCCCTTTGACCTCCTTCACATGCAAACCCGTTCCCTACCAACCCAGAGCAGGAATGCAGCTACAAATACTGTAGGCACTGTGACCATGAAATACTTTCACTACAAAACTTAAGAAAAACAACATGTCCCCATCATCCCAGTGTGTTTGAGAAAATAGAGAGGATTCCAAGCTAGTCCATGTGCAGCTTATAGAGTCTTACAAAGAGTCTTGGCAGAGAGTCTTTCAGTCTCTCAGTGAGGTAAAAGACACTATTTGATTGGGTCCATCAATAGGCAGTTTCAGGGGAGCAATTCATCCCTTACTTAGCCAGGCAACACAAAGAAATCTTTTGATATTCTCCTGGAATTGCCTGCAGTGAAGGTTTAGGTGACCCAGGCGTTTTATCTGTAACGCCTTTAGTGTCCTTCAGATGCTCCAAATGTCCTTTCACACATTTGAGCCTGTGGTTCACAGTCCAGAGGCACTGCAACATCGTCCCCAGATCTGAGTTCGAAGGCCCTCGGGTTAAAGGTCACCACTCTGAGGTTCAGGTCTGGCTTCCTGGGTGTTCCTGCGGCCCAGTCTGGGAAAACGTGACGAAGTTTTCGACCGTGGCGTCTTGGCTCCGCCATCGTTGGCTTGGGGTGTGTCTCTAGATAAGAGAGAACAGCAGGAAGGAGAAGAAAGACACATGGAGTTTAAACGAACATCTGCTGAAGTTTATTACCAAGTTTATTATTCAAACACACCACTGATGCTGCGTCTGGTGGAATAAATGCATCATTTCCCTTCTGCCACAGAACCTCTCCCCTTTGAAAACCAGCTAATAGATACATTTCCATTTTGCTTCTCTAATTGACTGTTTGTTTCCCTTTAGTTACTATTACTACATCTGCCAAGAGTCTCTCTTGGATGGCTCATTTGCAGTTTACAAAGGATTCATTATTCAAAATTTGGAGCAATTTATGAAACATGAGGTCATTGCTTTTAGACAGAGGGTGACAAGAACAGACTTCTCATTTCTAATTAGTGTGGTTTTTTTCTGTGACTAACTGATTAATTCAGGAATACCTGTAAGTACCACTACATGGACTATACACATGATAGTCACATGGGAATAAAATTAAAGAATTGTTTTTCCAATTCAATGCAATTTTATTTATATTGCGCCAAATCACATCAGTCGCCTCAAGGCATTTTGTATTGTAAGGTAAAGACAGTGAAATAATAGCAAGAAAACCCCAACAACTAGCCCCGCCCCCCATAAGCAAACACTTGGCGACAGTGGGAAGAACAAACTCCCTTTTAACAGGAAGCCAGCTTTTGTGTTGTAAAGCCACAGAGTCCTGTCATTAGTTGTGTAATTATAAGAAACGTGAGATCGAGTTCTAAAAGCCTCTTTTTCTTGGCTTACATATTTGCTTGGATTCCTAATCAAATCCTAAAACAAGACAAAATCCTTTAAACTGGATTACATAAACTTTTATAATATAAATTTATATAAACTTCTGCTACAGTGTGAAAAATGTTGCAGTATGTAAAGAAATCCATGGCTTGAGCTTTTGCAATGATTGTATAATCACTGTTAGTTTCACCCTTTTTTAATTTCAACCTGATGACATTGAACGAGAGCCACTTGTCTAACAAAGGAAATCAAAGGCAGGAGACCGAACACATCGAGTCGAATGCTTTCTCTGTGCACCTGTGTTCTCCTGCTCAGATTTGATTCCTTTCAGAAACAACCAGCAGCGACTGCAGCAAATTAATCATTATTTCTCAAATACAGCATATAAGCCAGTCACCTCTCACTGCTGCTGGTGACAAAACTGTGACCATTAAGTGTAAATAAAAAATGGACACAGTCAAAAAAAGTCAGCCATATTTTTTTGACACCTTTAGAAGCTAAAATTCAGCATCTCGGCTGCTTCACAACAAGCAAAAGGTGGATCAGACTGAGAAATCAGGGACACTGTATGCTCATATATACTTGGTCAATTGCAAAGTGGCCTCAACCTAAAGTAGACCCTTGTTTATTGTCAGTTTTGGCCTAAATGGGACCACTATTTATACAATATTTTTGATTAAATACCACATGACACTAACTTTAGGGCTTGAACTCATATCAGAAGAGTGTTTACTGATGTCTTTTTTGCAGTATCCTGCTGCACTTGGTTTCACCTTTGTTACCTGAATGCGCCATCTTTCTCATACACTCTGTAGCAGTGACTCTGTAATAGAAGCAGTGGGTTCAACTGTTCAAGTAGCAATAAGGAAGAGAGCATCTCCTTCTTGATGTCCAATTGGCCCAAATTAATGATGCGCCACAGCTGCTGGAGGTATGATTAAGATTAGCGGGGACATCTGAGCTATTCAATGTCAGGGACTTTCATTTCCACTCGAACAATACGGGCTAAAAATAAACACACTTGTGGCATGGTGAATGGGTGGAAGGCAGCAGGGGCAAAAAAGCTTCATGGTGGCGGATCCCAAAAACTCTGTCATGTTAAAACAGATGTATGCATAGAAGGAACAGTCACAGCACAGCCCTGCAAGCATACGTTTGCATTCAAAAATGCAGTATATAAATGCATGGCTCACAAGTGTCTGTGTCATAATCATCAAGATCAGAGAGCTTTGGGCTACAGCGAACTGCCTCAGATCAATTAATATATGGTGAATATTTTTTCCCCCCTCTGGCATAACGTACATTTAGCAGTGGCTCAAGTACCACTTATTCCCAGACCTCCACTGCACCAGGCAGACTCAATCAAACACAGTCACACTATTTGAATTTGACAACGATTGGGAAAAAAACTGATATGATGGGGAGTTTTATCAGCAAAAATCATACTAAATTGAGTGCAGCATGCAGAGTTGAAACTGCAAGCCACCTCATTTATTCATAGCAAACTGTGTAAAATAGCAAAATGTGTCAAATTAATTAGGCCTATAGATTTTTTTTCCTGCCTCTCAGCATGTGTTTGTCCTCCATTTGGACACGATATTGATTTGTGCAGGAATAATAACTTTCCCAGGCACTGTTGGAATATTAAAAACTTGAATGAAGAGAAATCTAATTAGAGTAAACAGGAGCACAAATACAAGCACGCAACTAAATGACTGCCTAACCCAAAGGTAGGTTATAATAAACAGTACAGTTTGAATAATTATCAATTCTCGGCCATACACACGCAAACAATGCACCACCGCAGTAAAAGGTTGTATACTTATTCTGAGGTCAAACTGCCTGAAACTCCTCAGCAGTGAGATAAAGGTCTACAAAACTCTTTTTTCCCCCTGATGCAGCAGGTCAGTAAGGCGAGAGCCCAGATTGAGTACCGTGTTCTGAGTAAACTGCAAAAGTGGTACTAAGTGGTGGCGAATCTAGGAAGAGGTGTTACCTCGTCACTGTTCCAGACAAGTGAGGAAAATTGCAGCATGCAAGACCGGAGAGAGTGTGGAGAGAGACGAAGATCTGCGGCCAGATAAGTGTTGGCCACCAAACAAAGTGTGTGCCTTATTTCTTAAAAAAACACAACAACAAAAAACACACTGCTGTAACTGAAATGGTAAATGAACTGCTCTTCTATGGTGCTTTTCAAGTCACAAAGCATTTTACACTACAATCAATGATTCACACACACACACACAAGAAAAAAAAAATAAAAAAATCACAGCTAGGTCTGCCCATGTTCGCCTCATCATCAACAATGAAGGACAGAATCACCGACCTTCTGACTGCTGAACTAGGTGTCTATCACAGTGAAGCTGGTCATTGTTAATAAAACAAGGGTACATCCACGCTAGCAACTTTATAATCCTGCTATCAATTAAGCAAACGTACAGGACATTTATTGGCTCTTCTGAAGTAAGTTTTCATTTGAAAAATGATCTTAAAAACCAAATCAATCAGTAAAAACTCCCATAAAATTGTGCACTTGAAAAATAGACTAAACTGTTTATAAAGCATCTTCTGTTTGCTTTTCTAAACCTTAACTTTAGCATTTTTGCTACCACCATGTTGGTTCATTGGAGCCAGAAGTCTCCAAACTTGAATAAGGTGCCTAAATGCCAAGTTATCAACTGATGCTAGAAAATTCTGTTAAAATGCTCCAAAAAAGCTAAAGAAGTCACTTGAATTAGCTTAGCTTAGAGCAGTGTTTCCCAACCACTGTGCAGCGACATATAGGTGTGCCATGAGAAATGATCAGGTGTGCCGTGGAAGATTATCTGGTTCCACCTGATTGGTACTCTCAGCGATTGGCTGAGTAATGGGCAGAACAATTACATTCTCTTCCACTAGAAGGCAGTACAGCTACCTGCTCTAATTAAGTGAGTTGCCAACTGCCAGTAAAACAAAAGAAGAGGCAGGGCATAATAGCGATAGCTAAATATTTAAAAAGAAAAAATCTGACCTGTGTCCTGGAGACAAACCGAGCTAATTCTGCTATACCTGGTGCACAGGGAAAAATGATCAATGTGCTTTTTGTGATATTTTTGTTTGGTGGTGTGCCGTGTGATTTTTCTAATGTGAAAAATGTACCGCGGCTCCCTTAGGTTGGGAAACGCTGGTTTAGACCTATCAGCTACAGCTAGTCAATCAAAGTGGCCACTGGACTCCCTTTAAGCATCAACTAAATCCTAAATGGGTGAGTTAGAAACTAAACCCATTTTCTGGTTTTATTTAGTGAAGACAATCTTTTTAATGTGTTAGATTTATGCATTTTAACATGGGAATCTCTGGAAACGGACTCACTTTTCCTTTTTTTCCCAATTTCTTCCTACACTTCAACTCCTCATAAACAAAGTTTCAAGTAATATCAAAAAGCACAAAGCGTTTACTTTTAGAGCCTGCCTCATGTAACCACTCGAGGAACACTGCATGTTAATTTAAGTGTGTTGTGCAGTGAAAAAAACAAACAAAAAAACACTGAAGATCACAGAAGATACAGCATACTGACATCAGATAGGATTTAGTTACACAAACTCTTTGTACTCTTTGTTTCGCATTAGAGACGTTTGAGCCTCTGGAAATAAAGACACCGTCCACTGTCACTTTAAAATCTCATCCTGTAACAGACTGCTGTGATCAAATAGATAAGCGTCAGTGCTTATGTCAAAATAATGCTAAGTAACGGGAACACTTCCAGCTCTCCGACACTTCGGACAAACCACAGGAGGAATAGTAGTGTTATAGCTGTTTAATGACTCAGCGATGGTAAACTTATTTTTGAAGTTTGTGACAAACAACCACGAATTTTCAGGTGTTGACGTCACTGCTTCAGCAGCAAAAAGCTGTCATATCAATTCTGGCTTTGATTGATGCATCTCTCTCATAGCGATCTTTGAGCCACTGAATTTTGTGTCTTTTTTCAATGCACTGCAAGATTTGTTATCTTGCATTTGTGGATCTTCAGTCTTAGTGTTTGCCATTGTATCTGCCAAATCAGCAACCATACCTGCTGGCATCTTGTAACCCCAGACAAATATTGGCTGTGCACAGTTAACAGAGGGGGCGGGGAAACAGCTATTAACAAAGTGAGCTGAAAAACTCATGTGCACAAATGCACTGAGTATCTGAAACTGTGAAGTAAACAATCGAGAGCTACTTTTGAGGTGAAGGTCACAGTTTATGTTAATGTTTCTCTCTGACACTGTGGTCAGATAATAGAGTGATGCATGGTTTCTTTAAAGGCCGAGCGCTACTCAACCTTGCGCCTCCTCCACCTCCAACCCCTCCCTCTTCCTCCATCAACAGGTTCATGACCACATTATTCAGGTGCTCATTCCTCACCACAGAGGTTAGACATCATGAAAACACCAAAGGCAACATTATCAAGGGCTGTTGAGATGCACGGCCCCTTACAAACCCACAGGAGTCGGTATTATTGTGGTACAGTATGCTGATCTGAGTTGATGAAGTGTCATCTACGATTTCACTGAGTCGTGTGTAAAGACTTCAGCGTCACTACAAATTACAACAAGAAGACAACAGCTATTCAGCAACTGACATATTTAGAGGCTCTCTGCTACATGCTACACGTCTGCTTGCACACCGACTACAAAGCTTAGTTGTGCGATGGTGTCACTACGGTTACACTACAAACCAGAGTTTTTTTACTTGTAGTTTTAATTGAAAACCAGCACAAATGAGCTTGTCAGCACGTTTGTTTTCCCTTTCTGCTCTAATACTTTGTTGTCTAAAAACCACACACAGAAAATATAAAATCTCAAGGACATGCTTTAAATGGGTACACACTGAGATGTACATCAGACACCAAATGACAAGGAAGGACTGCAGAAAGACTGCAGAGTTATACCACACACACAGACACACACAGACTCACTCCTGAGGTGAAAACAATATCATCCACGCTGGAAAAAATGTAGTCGTTTCATTTTGAAAGATGACGCCGATGTCTCGGGAGAAGAAACAGCATTCCACTCGGATGGCGCGACAGGTCAGACATGCTGGCTGATCGCAGTAAGTGGAAACTGATGTGAATATTGACAGGAAACGACTGGAACATCTCATTTTGAAATGTAGCCTGGGCGGTAGGTGGGCATCTGAGGCATCATACATTTTCACACTTGCTAGTCTGAGAGTGTGTGTGTGTGAGTGTGTGTGAGAGTGTGTGTGTGAGTGTGAGAGAGAGAGAAAGAGGGAGAACATACTGTGTATTTTCCATGTGTGAATATGAGTGTTAAAGTCAGGGAAAGTTTGTTTTCCAGAGACTTCCAGGATTCTGTCTGCTCGCTTGTATCCTGTGCAAACTCTTCACACAACACTAGTGACAGTTAACGCTTCCTACAAAATGTTGTATATTACAATGATATAATAAACAGAGACAAATGCCAGGAAGCTGTTATTTTTTTCTTTTTAGATGTTGTGTATGCAAACAGTGGTTAAACAAAACCTTTAAATAGGTAACCATGGGGACTATATTTGAGCTTCCTGTAGACAAAAAGCTAACACCTGCATTTGATGATAGATGTTATATAAAGGAAACTAGAAAATTATTTACATTACTCCCACTCAAATTAGTTGAGTTTCTTAGAAATTTCTGGCAAGATTTCTCTCGGAAGTTTCTATAAGACGACGCCAACCTTTAACAGACACGATCTGAACATGTGCTAGAAGCTGTTACCTGAATCTGTTGCACCTACGCACACAACTGCATGTCATATATTTAAGCTAATATTCTGTTTTTCAGGAGCTTATGTGTGACCACTTACTGACAGAAAGGCAGCAGCGACAGCAGCGTCTCTTTGGTGGGGCTGGCTGTGAACTCTGGCAGCGTCTGGATCAGTTTGTTCATCACCGTGCGAAGGTAGCCCTGCAGCTGCTTCCTTCTTTCCTCCACAAACTTGGCATCCTGAGACAGATGAAGAAGAGTTAGTCTGAAATAGACACTGAGGTTAAAGCTGCACCTGAATACATACATCATGGACTGCGTGTGACAGGATAATATTTCTTCATAGCACCGAAACCACACATGACTCTGCCTTAGAATCCATTTTCTTTTGGACTTCTGACCTGCTGATTTGGGTTCACTTTAACTGCTATTATCGGTATAGCACAATCCCACTGCAAATACAGCAAATTTTATTGGAGGATTTAGCCAAGTGCCAATGAAGGTGGACGTTTTCAATGTTAGGTTTACTGCTGTTCAGCTAATAGTTAGCAAGTGCTTGAAGACTAGCTGGCATCTGACATGAAAACTACATGTGACTGTGGAAACCTGCTAACAACCACAGAAACTCCTCTTCGTGACCAATTTCATCTAGTGACTCGCAGCAATCACTTGCTATCCAGTGGTTGCTCGTGGCCAGTGATTGTTCTTTAGGCTCGTGAAAACTGAGGCGTAAAGTAATTTAAAAAATAAATAAAGGAAAAAAAGCGCGTGTACGCCATTAGAAGAAATCAACGTCAACATTTGGAAAGGTCAAAGAGGACCTTTTTGTAGAAACAATTGCAAATACTGTATACATTTACACATTTACATTTTTCTTTCTTAACTGTATTGGTGACAGGAAGTATGTACATTTTTGCACATGTGTAAAATGACATAGATCATGTTGTGACAAGCTGACCGGGACCGTGGAAAGGTAAGGAGTTGCAAATTGTGACTTAAAGACATGTAACTGACGTGCCAGATTCAGATCCTTTGCAGGTATCCTCTGTGATGAATGGCTTTCAGTTTTTCTAGCATCCATACAAACCAAAAGCACCCTGCTGACTCTCTGCCAGCGGCCAGGCTGTCCAATCCTTTCCAATCTGCTCTGACAAGAGATATTGCATAATCCAAAAAATAAAAAGCATTTTTTAGGATTACCACATTTATTATTTGTGTTGATTTTGTCGTTTCATTTCTGATGTTGATAAAGCGCAGTGTTCTGAGCATTCAGACCCGCTTCCACTGTGCGACTCTGAAGGCAGAGGCACAGAGCCACATGGCCAATGTGAGCATGGCTAATCGGCATCCAGCAAGGCTCAGAACAAAGCCTGGGCAATGCTCCGTGTTACTCTCTGGTGTTTGGGACTGGAACAAACAGCCATTGAAGGAGGCCAATATTTCCCTTTTTTTTCCCCCAACTACTGCTTCTCTTTTGATCTCAAATCCCAAAACGCATGTGATTTAATTGTTATGACTTGAAATGCACATGTGGTTCTTTTGAACAAGAAGAATGAATACCAAGGCTGAATATGCAACCATGGGAAAACAACGCTTTATTTTAAGAAGATACAGCATGTGATAACACATCCAAAGAACAACTCACAATTAAAGTGAGAGCACAGGAGTGATACGGTCTTTCTTTTTTAAAAACATCTGGAATGCTTGGTGAGTTTTCTCAAAACTCATTTTCCAAGGAGCAGCCACATTCACACTTCATTCCTATCAATGCTTAAGAAATAACTATGGCAAATGCTTATAAATAAAGACAAAGCAAACACCAGGAGTCTTCCAGCAGTTTTTTTAAGATAGGAAACCGTCTGTATACCTGCGACACGATGCCTTACAGACAAATTGTGACTCAAGATTTGTTCCTTTCACGGGAACAAATCCACACCTCACTGACAACTATATCACTTCTAGTTTGTTAAACAGTGGCACTGATGCTGATAGGACAGCGCAGAGCAGACAGAAAAGTGGGAGACGGTGAGAGAAAGACTCGTAGGTAAGTATTCATGTGCTGTTCCCAACTAAAAATGAACCCGCCTAAAATCTCACATTTGAGTTGCAAGTCCTACATTTCAAAATTGATTAATTTAGATGGATAGCAAAAGGAAAAGAATTCATTTATTTTCCCATCCCAAAGTCAAATTAAATCAGTTTAACCCACAATACACACTTTCAGTCGGATCTTACACGCAACGCACGGCAGTGCTCCGATTACATCAAGTAGCACAGGACGTGGAAGCTAAAACACTGAATCCTCACCGGTTTTGCCAAAATGTTATCATACATTAATTTGAATTCTTCCTATTAAATATGAGAATATATTATATGATTTAATACTGAAAAACTGAACAAACTCAGTTTGGATTTTGTGTTTGAACATGAGAGGCACTCTCAAACCTTTAAAATGTACTTTAATTATTTTTAGATTATTCTTTTATCCTATCCTTCATGTACTTTATTTGAAATTGTTCAATAATGCAATGACTGGATTTTTCAATTATTGCTATTGTGAACTACAGAAAAATGAACTGAGCTGAGCCCAGTTATCTCTTGTTTGCGTGTGCAACCTCGGAAAAGCTCATTTTAATAATAATAATAATAATAATAATAATGGATTGCATTTATATAGCGCTTTTCAGGACCCCTCAAAGCGCTTACAATTCTACTATTCATTCACACACACATTCACACACTGGTGGAGGCAGCTACAGTTGTAGCCACAGCTTCCCTGGGCCGATGGTGCCATATCGCGCCATCGGCCCCTCGGGACATCACCAGTAGGCGTTAGGTGAAGTGTCTCGCCCAAAGACACAACGACCGAGACTGTCCGAGCCGGGGCTCGAACCGGCAACCTTCCGGTTACAAGACGAACTGCCAACTCTTTGAGCCACGATCGCCCTTAAATGGGGACCACTGAAACTCACCTCTCTGTCAGCATAAAGAAGTTCACCTACATATTTAATCCCTCAGATTTTTCAAGATTTTTCTACTCACAAAGAAATCCTGTTGTAGCACAGAAAGAAATTGATCAGCAACTCCTTGGGCTTAATTTCTCAGAAATAATAAATGAGTAAAATTACAGGAAAAGTTCTGGCAGCGTTTTTGCTATGTCACAGAAAATGTCCTTTTTTTCCTGTAGTCCCATAGAAAAAACAAAAAACAAAAACAGGAACAGAAACTTTCCTGTCATTTGATTGTTTATCTATTTCGTTGTTGGCTTGGTGTTGTATGATTGACCATGAGGGATCAAAAGTTGCAAAAAATTACAATACAATAAAAAAATTTACAATTAAAAAATACAGTAGGAACTATAAAGTCCTTCAAAGCCATGAAGTGGACCAAATTACGGTGTTTGCCAGGATGATTCTGGCCCTTGGGCCTCGTGTTTGACAGTCCTGTGGTAAAATATGTTTAGAATGAAGATGTTAAAGGTTGGATAACAACAACTAGTTATTATTATTTCAATCATTAATCATTACTAAAATCTCTACATTTCTACCAGTAGTCTTTTTAGCCTTGAGTCACAGCAGAATGGCAACAGTAATAATAACCAAGCTAAGCTGAACTTTGAATAGTACACTATTATTGCATATTTCATACAGGCAGCAAATACTAAAGGACCTCTTTAGGTCTAGCACTGCTCGGCTTAAAACAATTTAAAGAAAATCATCAGCACTTTTCTCTGTGCTGAGTTAGTAACTGTATAAATCACTGCAATAAACACTGTAAATGTGGTGACAAGAAACATCCTCTGTGGGAGGATATGAGCTGCGTTCGGTGCAGCATTTTCAAATTTTTCCTGTCTGAACCTACAAATGTTAGGTAGATGATATGCAGGGCAACAGCTAGAGAGAACTTTAAAAAAAGTTCATTGTAGCCCCAAATAGAGGATAAGTATGCAAGTTCAGCAGAGTGGGAGTGGATAACTAAACTCAGCTGCATGCTGGGTAAAGCAGACGGGGGTAAGAGCGGGTAAATCTGATGTGTCAGATTAGGCTGTGCATGCCAGCACGGGTTTCATGCTATGTCGACACAACAAGGGACACCCTGCCTGCTTTCACGGATGTCAGAGCAGTAATAACACTAATGGACATCATGACAGACTCATCCTCTTGTGGAAAAACAGAAGTTTAAAGAGAGGCCAGGTGCTGTGTCTTGTTTGCAGAGATGAACAAGAGGGCAGAGCAGAAACTACTGTGGCATACTGATGCTGGTACAAGGCAGATGCTGTCCTCTTAAATCTGTCCTCTTACCTCCTGCTATCATAACACTGCTCTTTACTTGCTCCCCCACACTACTACACTCGTGTGATATCACAAGGACATATAAACATAAAGGTGATGTTTTATGAGCATCTCAGTTCTAAGCTTTATACTGTGTGTCACACAGACTGTTCAATCAAGATGGAAAAAAGAAGAAGCAGCAAGACCGACTGTTTAGTAAAGTCAAAACTAAGATTTTGCATTTTTGTATGTTATAGAACATCTGTTCACTAGATATTATGAAGCACGTTGGATTGGTACATCTAGAATAAAAGACTGATTAGAAGCAAGTCGTGCATCTTGGCATTGCCTTCATTTTAAATTCCTTATTTACATAAAAGGGGAGACAGCAACAATTTTCATTTCTATGGTCCGAAGGACTCGCATTCATGAAATCAAAAGACAGATCTGATTTTTAAAAATGATTTTACATTTTGATGTCGCCCAAAATGAGATTCTTCAAAGCCCACAAGTTATAGTACAACTGCTACAACACAAACACTGCAAAACATTACAGCTTCATTAACTGCTCAGTGCAGAGCGCCGACACATCGACATCTGTGGCTCGTTCCACCACAGCACTAAACTAATGCCATGCTAATTCACATGAATAAGTTAACCAAGTGAAACAATAACTACACCTTCATATATCATTTCTGTGATAAAGAGCAGAGATGCCTTGTAAACTTCAACTGTGTATAAGTCAGTGTGACACTACGGCTGGCCCATATATTTCCTGTTTGGGCTGTTAGCTGGTTCTTTGAGGGCAAAACCAGGACAACCCTCATCTTCTTACTCCTGTAGTTAGCCACATATTACAAAGCAAACTTTTCCCATCTGACTGCTCCCGCCACTGATGATGTAGCTGATATAAGAACTGACAAAGACTTAGAGTGAGTGATCAGCGATCTTAAAACATTTAGTTAGATTAGCTAAAGTGTAAGTGCAGTAACGACCCTGTTTCTGTCCTTTTCATGGTCAACATTAAACCCTTGTTTCTTCTCTGCTGTGGTAGTTAACTCAAGCAATGTCCATTAATAAGTCTCTAAAGTCATTTGTTGCAGGAGAAATTGGGGTTGTGTCAGAAAATGCAATGCAAATGCAAATTCCCACTACTGAGCCATAACGACTCAACAACATGGTCTTAAAGTGCAATCTAGATACATGACATTATAATAGCAGCACTAGCTAACATTTAACTGTCACTTTCCCTAGATGTAATCCTTGTTGTTTATTTGATTCTTAGTGTTATTTATGGTTTATTTTGATTTTCATTCATTGCTGAGCCTTTAGCTCTTCTCAACTCGTAGATCTAGTTCATGTTTTACATTTGTGGAGTCCCTTCTGTGGTTCCACCTTCTGTTACGTTCATGCATGTTCTATGGATCCTTGTTCCAGTGTGGTTGTTATTCGTCTGCTGCTTTGCTTTGCTAGGCCTTCCACTCTTGTGTTTTGCATTTACTTCTACTGCCTCATTGACTTCACCTGCAGGATTATACACCCCTGATTAGCCTTCTGTGTATTGTCCGTCTCTGCTTTTCTTTGTCATCTGTAATCCTACCCTGTCTGTTTCCCTCTGTCTTATCAAGTGGATGTTGTTGCCCTGCAATTCAGTTTACTGGATCTTTTGTTATTGGAACTCTGCATTCTGCATCCTCTCGCTGGACATCTACGCCGATCTGCCCCGATCGGGGATTATGAAATGGTCGTGTAATGACAGACGGAAAAGCTGAATATATAGCACACATATGTACACACAGCACAGCTAAATGTCACCTCCCAGAGAGACAGATAAGCAGGAGACAGGAGCTGCCAATGGAACAGAAGTGTAAAGTAGTCACATATGCGTCAGGGTCTCCACAAGTACTCTGTAAATTTGCTGCCAGCTTTTCGGTATTCAAGTCTGGAGGAGGGAAGGAAAAAAACTCTAAATAGATAGTCGGAACGACGGAATGTTGCCTGGCAACAGAAAAACTCATTTAGAAGTGAAAAGTAACTACACCCTACGGTATCAAACATTCTTACCCCCCTGAGATAAAATCAATGCCTTTGACCAAGACTTCGATCCTGCTTGAGAATCTCGAATTACTGTGTTTACAATGAAATAAATTCCTGCTGTGGTTTTTTCCCCCCTTTTAAAGAGAGAAAGGGCAGATTTAAGGACTTTATATGATAGAAGCCTCAGGCAATGCCGTTTTTTTCCCCCAGCAATTCGCATAGTTATTAGAAGCAACATTTAAACACAGTGCTTTGAAAGCATCTGGCACTTGGTGTCTATCAGGTATTTCCTGGAAAAGAAGGTTTTTCAGCACTACCTACTCAGGTGAAACAAAAAAAATTATCATAATGAGCTACCCTTAGTCATCACATTAAAGAAGAACATCAACCTGGGCTCTGATTTAGCCTGCAGTCCACTTGAATTAAGAGAAAGGACAGCAGTGGTACATGCTGGCAACAAAACAAGGTCAAAATGTTCCACAAAGTCAGCCCACACTGGACCACAGTGTGGGCTGTAGAGGCTTCTCTCTTGATGCCTTGTTTAAACACTCTCAAAACTACGGGTCCGGATCATGAATAAAACATCGCATGCAATTCAAGAATGCCCATGCAAGACCTTCACAACGTCTCCTTTGTCATAATTAAAAGCATATAACATGCATATTGCATAATATGCGAGCACAACATACTAAGACTTGTTAATAATTCACTGTGTAGTTTCTGATTAATTAATCAGGCCGGCCTCGGCACTCTACTCACTTTTTGTCACCGTATGCATAGATGGGCCAACCGCCACCAAGGGCCATGCTACTTTCAGGAAACCTAAACAAATGTTGAATGATTGTGATCACTGTTCACACCCTTGAATTCACATCAGACTGTTTTAGCATTTTGTGCATTTTAATGTATCACACTGCTATAAATGAGTAAAGCTCATGACCTGGCTAATATCTGCTGCAGATTTGAGGTATGATCACCAAACCCAGCGTGACCCATAACTTCACAGCTGTATCTTAAAGATGTAGTTTTTATACATAAGCAAGGAGCTGAATACATTTGGCATCAACAGAGGTCATGGACAATATAAAGAGACCGCTTGCATGGTTTTAGTTGCAGGAGGAAAACAGGATACTTAAAAATCACTTAAACCATTTGATGCCAGAGAAACACCACATCTCCCACCTACCCCATGCTGTAGGTGATTCAGTGCCATTAATCAGCAGCACACATGAAATCTGTGTACTCTGGTTCAAAGTTTCAGCTCTGTTGCACTTCTAATCATGCACAACAGTGGCTTCAGAGTACACTCCTTCACCTTTGAGTACACCTGTTTTTACTGCAACAAGGTAAGAATTAAAATCAGTGAATATAATCAAAAATTAAGCTTTTAAGGAGCTCTTAAGTTACACTTTAGAGATACTCTTAAAGCTTTTAATTGCCTTTCTAATAACCAGTGTAGTGCTGTGTGCATATCTTGACAGACTGTAGGATTAAAAGTGACTACCCACCTCTACTGCTCTCTTAGTACTTTGATAATGCTCAATGACCACAGGGGAACTATCCTACTATTAATGCCAGGGTACGCTTGAAACAAGCTACCCTGACAATTATCAGACCTGTTTTCTGACCTCATCTGCAGGAAAAGTTTTCATAGCTCTTCAAAGGGTGCAAACTTTAGGATAACTTTTCCTCAAAGGCATTCATGGGCTCGTGCTCATTTACGCTTCCAGAAATAACAGGCAAAGCATGTTGGTTTACTCGTTTCAGAAAATTCCCAAAACTGTGAAGGTGCTGAACCTCAGAAGTAAATCAGTTTACAGTTTATATCCTATAAAAGTACATATTTTGAACCTTCCTATGGAAAATATTTGTGAATTCCCTGCTGTAGAGAAACTATTTCACCCCTGGACTGTTTGAGCCCTGAAAAACAAACCAAAAAGAAAAAAAGATTTGGGGGTCTGATAATAATGTCTCTTTGATGTCATCACTCTGCCTCCTCTGTGCCTCAACATTAGCAGAAGGGAGGAGGAAGCTGACAGACATGAACAGGGAACACTTAGGCTGTAAGCGTGGGCTGGTCCCTGACAAATCAGCTGTTTAAAGGCTGTCATAAGCAGAGAGCGTGCATGTGTGTTACATCTTCTGTTTTACTTAGTTAAACAGCTGGACAGTCTCACCTAAAGCATATGCAGATGCAAGAGTGGGCGGTGGGGGTGTCGCATTAGCTCAATAACAGGACTGAAGAGACACAGAATGAAAACAAAGACTGATCAGGTCCAAACTAGCACTGACTTTGGGTGTTGACACTAAAGGTGAAGATACCATGAACAATATTAAAATCTCTAATGTTTGCCATAATCAACGATCTCTTGAAGACACCAAAAAACCTACTGCATTAGGTTTGCCTACTTTAACAGACTTTGAGTCAGAGTTATGCAACTTAAATGTAACAAGACTCCAGGATGTAATTACAGTCTTTATTTTGTTTATTCCTGGCCTCATCAATCCTGCGTTTCCTTGGGACCTTGTTAGAACAAAGACGCAAAGGTAGGACTTACATGTAAAAGCTTTAGAGTAATTAATTTAGTGAAGTAAGAGGCATTCATCAAGTAACCTTCTGTTATTCACTGTACAGTGAATCTTTAAAGTGATTATGTCAGAGAGTAATGACCCACCTGCAGCCTGACATTGGACAGGAAAAAGCCAGTGATCACATTTAAATGAGACAAAAACAAAAAACAAAAAACCACATGATTTATGTGAGGCAGATGAAAGTTACATAAGTGGTCCAATCAGGGTGCTAGTTTAACTGCCCAAAAAGCCAGGCACATGCTTGCACATGCAGGGTTAGCTGTTACATGATAGAAGTATGTATCAAAAACTCGTCCATAAGTTTCCCTGCAAACATAAATCCATAGCGTAGCTGATGTTCTTTGACAACTTCAGAAACGTGTCTCTCTGAGATGTCAGTCACGTGTGTGCATTTATGTGCGCTCTTGTTAACAGGCATGAAACAGAGAGTAGGAGCCATGTAATACAGTTAGTAAGGGGTGTGTATTCACTCAGTTCCTCTGTTACCTGATATTCACTGACAGCCGCTGTGTTTCATCCCTAACACAGCGAACCACAGCAGAGCGCATATTCACGGTGCAGATAAAGCGCTTTTGAAGGTCTTTCTCCTTCTCTCTCCCTTGCAACACACCAAGTACCCTATTCCTAACATTAACATTTCTCCATCATTAGCTGGATATAATGGTGTGAGGCTCTGTGTGTGTATGTATCAAAGTCCGCTTTGGATTTGCAAAGTGTGTCTGTGATGGTGGAACCCTTGAATGAGACTAAAAGCACAACAGACAATAGGAAAAACAGATGGACTGGCAGCGTTTGTGAATGCGCGTTTCAATCAAGTCCTGGCATTGTAAACAGACAGGAGACAAATTAAAGGACAAACTACAATACGCTGTCTTAGAGTAAGGTGCCTCCACGCGCATCCAAAACAGCTTTAATACACCTTGACATTGATTTTTCAGGCCTCTGGGGCTTGTCTGGAGGGCAAAGCATCTGTCTGCTAAATGCAAGGTGGTCTATTCAGTGCCCTATGGATAGGAGCACTGTTATGCTAGAATATATCATTCCCATCAGAATAGAAATGTTTCATTAGAGTATTAAAGTTCTAAACGTGAACTATAAAGGCCAAAATGCCCCCATCAGCATAAAGGACCAAGGATCTCCTCACTGTAGGAATGAAGTTCAGGTTTTTTTCTTCCATGCATGTGGCTTAGGACATTTAATCCCTCCATAGCCAATTGTTCTGGGAAAACAACTGTTTTTTAATAAAGTAAAACTACATATTCTGATAGCATTGAGTTAGGGTAATCACCAATAATGACACATGACTCAGAGGGGTAAATTATTATATGTCATCCCCAAGAAATGACACTGCAAAACATTTACATAATCTTTACATTTCAGCTAGATTTACAGCTTCCTTTAAGCCAGATGCTCTGACCACAGGACAGACAGCTACTTCACCTCACACCATATTAGGAGATTAAGCCCAATGTTTCTGCTAGCTAGCTGGATACTGATACATTTTATATGTACACATATTAAGCTCTTATCTATTAATTTGTTCTTTTTTTCATTAACCATAAATAAATACGGTTTAAATGCTGATTAATGCTACACATGTACCTATGAGGGGGTTAGACATAAGGCACATGACTTTTTATAGTAAGTCATGTGCCTTATGACAACTCCATGTAGAAAACTGTGCTACAGCTAAGCAAGCACATGATTGTACAGTCACACCAATCTCCGTTCAATATATGATTCATTTTATGATATATTTAACTTCAACTAGAACAAAATGTATCCAGAAGAAACATCTTTTTTCAGCTTACAGTATATTTTCTTATTTCAATTTGGAACTATTCAATCCAGGGTGTGAGTTTGAGTAAACGCGCTGATATACTCCATTCCTGTTTTCAAAAGCAGCGCTGCTCTGTACTTCACCTGAGGTCATCACTGATACAAAAACTACAAAGTACTCCCAGGGAGCCAGAAACAAACGCTCACTGGACTGAAATAACAGGGAAACTCAACACGGCAGGCCTGCTGCTTACTGATACAACCAGGTACACAGGAACAAATACACAATAAATACACAACTAAATGCCATATACAAACTACATGCACTTACTTTCGCACACATACGCAGACACACGCACACATTTTGTTGTTTCTCTGCTTTGCTTGTACACAGAGACACAAACACTAACAACCACTTAATATTTATCATATTTTGAAGCGGTTCATCCCTCCGCCTGCTGCTGCATTTGATTTTAGTCAAGACCAAAGACTTTGAACTCTGTTTCCTCTCCCAACCTTTGTGCCTGGAACACCGGATTTTAGCATAAATGGTCAAATCAAATGAAATTTACAGACATAACAGAGGTCAAACAAAATGTAACTAATATGAAACAACTACATTTAATGCAAGCAAAAGGTCAAAGACTTTCAGATTTTGAATAAAAACAGAATATTATATATGCAAATCATTTAAACTGCATATCTGATTCAAAATAATCCAACGGCAACATAGAAAATGCTGGATTTGTGACTAAATAAAGGCTCATTTTAAATCAACAATGCCAGAAAACACTTTTCTTTTTTTAAAAACTGGGCTGGGCACATGGTAATACGGGAATGAAGCCGTCTTGCATTCGTTGTTTTGCTTCATAATACACTTCTTTTAATGGGTAAGAAGTCTGGACTGCAGCCAGGCCAGTTTAGCACCTGCACTCTTTCACTGCTGTTGGAACACATTTAGAAACTAGGTTTGGCATTTCCTAAAAAACTCTGCCTAGATATGCAGTATATGTTGCTCCAAAAACTTCGGTGTTCATAAAATCTTCACACATATGAGAGTTACCGCACCGAGTCCAGTAACACCCTCCCTGGCGTTTGTGTGCCGATACCAACTGAGCCATTTCCTCTTTAGCCTAAAGGACTATGCTTTCACAATTTCTAGAAGTATTTTAACATTAGCGCGGTAACAGAGTGAGAAAGATCTGCTCTGACACAACTTTTTGGTTGCTGGTGTCAAATTCAAAATAATAAAATGGGGATAAAATCCAAGCATTGGAGTTCTGTAGTGTGTGAACCACTAATTCGTCTCTATGTCGATTCACAGTTGTTGAAAGAGAAACAAAAGCATTTCTACTCATGTGCTGCTTCCAATTAAATATAGGTAATAAACAATATGTAAGTCATTGCATTCTGTTTTTCTTGACATCTACCATCCGAACTTTTTTGGAAGCATGTGTTTCTCTTCGAGAAGAAAGTGGTGTCCCTGCTTTAAAACGTGCTCAGAGTGTAACAAAGCCTGGACTACTTTTTCTGTCATGATGGGCGACTTTCAGGAGATGGTAAAAACCAATAATTCACACAGACTGCACTGTAATGGGCTTTCAAAGAGCTTTCCAGAACACAATGACACCAACTGTCAAGGCCTTTGATAGACACGTGCACTTCCACATGATACCACATCACAATGTGAGACAGACACACACACACTGATGGCCTCCTGCTTCTTCTTACATATGCAGTGCCTGCAAACACAGCGTTCGGTCCGCTTTCTATCCATGAAAGTGCGCCGTCTTTGAAGGTGGGAAGTCACACCGCATCGTTTTGGCTGTGGCAGCACTAAATCCAACCAGCCACAGAATTGAGGTCAGAGCCAAATTATCCCCCAAAGGTTGTAGGCAGACAGTGGAGAACAGGATGAAGAAGAGTAAGGGAATGGTGCGATGAGGAGAAAGGTGGGGGCTCTCCAACCAGACAGAAGGGACACAAGCTTTGAGAACCCAGGCAAGCAGATGAAACCGGTAAAAGAGGAGGAGTGATAAACTGATGTGGTTGTTAAGGTTGCCTTTTTCCCCTCTACAGAGCTTACCATCTTAAAAGGCTCCAATCAGTTTTTACAGTCTGATATAAAATTTTATGAACATTATGCAAGGAAAGACCTCTTTTATGGGGTTTAATGCACAATATATTGAAATATATTTCAGTAGGAGTGCTTCCTATAATCAAATGAATTCGTTTGGGATTTTATTTGGATTCTCTGAAACAAAAAATACACATTTGTTTAAGAGGCCAAGAACACACTGCCTGTATTTCTTAACAGCAGCCGATCCACATCATACTGTATCATACTGCACTGACCACATCACACTTGTCTGTCACCTTTTCATATGACAGACAAACACAGTTTTCTGGATTTATAGTAAATATGCACTTTAATTGTTTATGATAAACAGCTGTTATTATTTGTACAGTTTTTATTGTCTTCTTCATTTTGGTTTAAGAATATTTTGGAGGGAGAAATGTCATGCTTCTGATATTTTTATATGCTTACACTTTAGCTCAGTTCAATTCACAAATTTTGAAGATTCATATTGACAGACATGTTTAGAGTTCAGTTTTTCTGGTTTGTTTTTTTTGCTTGCGATTCATTTGTTGCACGTTTCTCTGTGATTCTGCTGTGATGTGTTTCTGTAACAGGTTGTGTTGGGTTCTTCTGCGGCTCTGCTGTAATTGATTTTTTTGGTTGTTGCTTGGTATTATTTGTGTGTCTGTTTGCAGGATTATTGAAAAAGTTATGGACAGATGTGAACAACAGTTTTATCAGAGGCAACTTAGCAATGATTAACAAAGTGAAACTGGACATTTCAGCTACCAAACAGCTTAGCAGGGACACACAATTCATCATTGCTGAAGTGGGTAAGTGAGAGACAGAGCGAGGGTTGAGGTGGCTGACAGTGAGACAAAGACACACATTAGATTTACTATCAGCTCACCTTGTTCCCTATGGCTTTCTTGGGTGGGAAGTTGAAGGTGTCCACCTGAGGAAACTGTGATCTCAGATGATTGTGGAGCTCCCTGAATTCGGTGTAACGCCTGTACACATTCCACTCATTGTCCAGGATGCGGATATACACCTGAAGACATGCAGACACATCACCATGGTTGTCATCAGTATCAACACAAAGATAAGTTAGATTAGCATGTCCTGATTTTCAAAAGTTCGATATACAGTTTAGGACCTCCATCTATAATTAAATCTAATTTCAGTTACAACACTATAATATGTAACCTAATTTCGATATTCTTGAAAATGTCAAACACACCAACGACCCGCTGTTATGCAACAGCCATTCTGCAGTTCACATATTGGTCATCAGGCTCTTGACGGTGCTTTACAATAACCCTTGTAAATGTGTATTTTCACTTACATATTGCAGCACATAACAGAAAGAGTCTATAGACGTAGCTGTGCAGTCACCATTTCTATGCGCCATTAGCTGCTTTATTCAGACTCACGAGAGATAGAGGGAGCAGAAAGAAAAGAAAAGATGAGCCTATTACAAGAAAGAGGGGGAGTCGGCTTCCATTTTCACAGCAGAAAACGACTGCACAGAGACAAAAGAAAGAGCAGAACAGCTTTTGAAAATTCAATTTTAAAGTGGCCTACCACAAAAAATACAGCTTTGATTCAAGTATATGAAAACAGAAACTGATTTAAAAATCCACCAAATGAACTTCAGCATAGCCCCCCCACTGCCAAGCAAATCAACAAACGCCCAAACTGTGGTTCAATAATGAACCGCGTCCCTTTCAAACCCACATAATACTGAATGTGTCCATAATGGAAATCACGCTTTTATGTATAAAAGCTGTGATAGAGTACGTTAAAATGATAATGAACACTGAGGCAACCTTAAAAATGGAGAAACCCCGAGTAGAAACATCCA
This sequence comes from Maylandia zebra, assembly GCF_041146795.1. Classification (NCBI taxonomy): domain Eukaryota; kingdom Metazoa; phylum Chordata; class Actinopteri; order Cichliformes; family Cichlidae; genus Maylandia; species Maylandia zebra. The sequence continues at coordinate 10,085,988 of NC_135174.1, read as the reverse complement.
CGCTGCAATGCTGTGCAAAAGTCTTGAGCCACCTCACATTTTCAAGTATTCTTCATATTTTCCTAGGAAAACTGGAAATGGGTTCAGTTTGTCATTGAAACGTGGAAAAACATACACAGAAGTAACAGCTTATCATGCAAAAACAGAGTTTGAATAATTTGAACACATTTATTTCTTTAACTAGTCTTCAGGAAGAGTTCTCCAGACTTCTTGGAGGACATTCAAAGCTACTTTGGATGTTGGCTGCCTTGTGTTCTGTTCTGTTGCGATGACTGTAGAAATGGAAACAAATTGTATCGTTGCAAGATGCTGCTAGTAACAAAAGACTAAAGATATCATTTAAAACTGTTTGTCTGTCACGTCTAGACAACACTGAATTATCCTTTGAGTTAGGTGCTATTTTTATACTTAAATGATTTATAGGTCAGTGTTAAGTGGCTTAACTCTGAAAGACCTTCAGAAAATCAGGAGAACTACTGTTCATGACCACCACAGACTCCTTCAGAGCAGATATAAAGAAACGAAAACATTTTACAGAGTACTATACATTGATGGTTATCTTTAATGTAAACTTTGTATTTACATAACTCAGCTTACTAACTCTAGGTCTGTGATCAGCAGACTGATTTACAGCTACAGGAAATCTTTCTACATTTTGTTCATGTCGGCCTCAAAGGTGGTTTGACAGACAAAGGAGGGAGCAGATAATGACAGAATTTTTTTACTTTGAGGCAACATTTGCTTTACACCACTGAACTTTTGTCAGCATGGATGCTACCGTGCAGTCTAGACTACATAACAAACATAAGAAAATGTGGCACTTTTGACAGCCATTAAGAGCAAACCAGCAGCTGAAGCTCTCCAGAATGTTTCATGGTGAATATCTCAGCAACAGTAATAGGCAGGTCTAGACAGGGTTAAAGTTATAAAGGTAAACTTTAACTAAAACCGCATGATTGTTTAAAAATAGCATTTAATTCATTACAAAAGATATAAATGATAAATATCACACTATGACTCCATCTCCTTCACTTTGTTAATTGATTTCATCTACAGCACAATCACTGACTAGTGTGATAATATGCTTACAAAAAATATGAATTTAATACATTGTATCCCCAATAAAAACTAGTTGGTCAAGGTTCTGTTTAAGCAGCTTGTTGTGTGGAGAGCAGCCGTGCACAAGCAACGACCTAAATCTGGTAAGTGACAGTGGTTCATGACAAGATGGAAGAAGACAAGGCCACTAATGGACCGAAGACCTGTCATCTCAGCACTTCACATCTGACCTACAGAAGCACATTTAAGTTTCCACCAACTTCACTTTTGCAAGTTCAGAGAAGCACTGCCCCGATACAGTACGGTCTAATTGTGTGTGTGCGTTGATCAAAGTGGATGATGGAGACTCAGGTGACAAAACTGGGGCATGATGACGTCCTTATTCAAGACACATTAAAGCTGCTTTGACGTTGTACAGGTCTTCTTTTTGTTTACGGTAGATATTCTGACAGCTGATGGGAAAAACACAGGTGTAATTAATCGCACATCAACAACAACAGCTACTCTGCATTAGATGAGCTAGTTTCTAGTACCTGCTCACTGTCACTACTTTTGCTGACATAATGTGTTCAAGTATAGAAGTTCAAGTACGTATTGATTCTAACACATACATGTTGGAAAATGAGTGAAGAATACAAACGACTTAAACTGTGCTTTGAGCACACCCAACATATCGGGTGTCCTAGCCCAGCTTTCTCAGCATGACCGCTTTCCTTACACAATAGCCTCATAAATATTAGAGGTGGGGAACTAATACAACTAACAGGGCTGAGCATGTAACCCATATCATGCGAGATGATTGCAGGCCCTACTTTCTCTCCCACTTTTCCTGTCCACTTTCAAACTGTGAAATATAAGAGAATCTTCTAGCCACATGCAATATTTTAGTTTCACATGCTTAATTGGCTTGCAGTTTTCTCCTCCTAGAACTGGTGTGAAAGTCTATTGAGGTTTTAGGTCATATTTTTGCAGAAATAGAGACATTCTCAAACTTTTTCACCAACTGTATTGTCACGTCTGAACCACAACAGCTGCATTAGCAACAATAAGACGACAGAATCTGTGCAGTTTCTCAGCCATCACATGGCTCCTTACATATGGCTGTGTGAAGCTTAATCCACTTTACAGCGTCTCATTGGCATACTTATTTATGGCAACGCATTAGCCTTTGCACACAGCTACCAGCTCCTTTCCCTTGACAGGTCACAAATCTCTCTCATTATCTCCAACAAAGATCTTGGCACCATCTAAATTGTATCCCTAATGTTTGAGCACTGGTGGTTTGATATCTCCAATAAAACCAGTTTTCAAACAGTGACGTGGCCTTTAATGATGATTCAGATAGACCTTGTGGAAGAGAGTTGATGGGTTTGCGCTGTTCCTGAAAGCTTAACTGTGATGGACGCAGTCCTATTGTCAGTATTTGAATGGCTTAAAAGAATATCTGAGAAAACATAATAATACGCTTAATAAAAATACGCCCTCAGCGGGTCAACACAAAAAGGAAAGAAAAAGCATTTGGCTGCAAAAGCATAAGAAAGACTTTTTTGTTAGTACTAAAATCCATTCGGTGTGCTGAATATACCAACAAAATTAACTCAGTTACCTCAGTATTAAACTCCCAGCTTTGAGCTTCTGCCTTGAGAAACAGGCTAAAAAGTGCGAGCATTATTCATAATTCTTAACACAACCATAACTTCACATCTTTGCGTACTCTCACTGGTGCAGGTAGAGAAAGTTCCCTGTTTATGCCTGGAATTCCCACTTTTTGGGAACTATATGCACTTGAAACACATTTTTCTCTGGACAGATGCTAATTTTTTAGAAATTATTATTCGTACACAAATATATTAGCATTTTTTTTTCAAGTTTGCTGCCATTATCCTGTGTACTTTAAGGTTGTGTTTAATTCACATAAATAACTTGTGTTACTTATTTATCTAATTTTCAAATCAAGAGCAGTTCGTCTACAGAAAGTGTGAACACTGCTGATGGTTAACGGTGTTCTCACAGCTGTTTAGACTCTTTTTAACATTCACCACAAGCGTGGTCACTGCTAAACAACTTTCACTATGCTTATATAGTGAATCTCGCTGTGCACTGTATTTTTCCAGAACATTTGTATGTCAAAAGGCTGCTATGTGCTTCCATTTATTCATTAGCATCCCCTTTAACAGACACCTCAGTGACTGAAAGCTGGTCTGAGGTCCCCATAAGTCCACATATCCACAAAAACGTATTCAAAGTTTCTTACAACGTAAATTATCTAGAACATCCAAACAGCACACAGTGACAGAACCATTTCCGCAGTTTATCCAGAGTAGCTGACAGCCGAACATCTTCCTGTGAAAACGAGCCCTTGTATACTATGAAAACCCTTCGGAAACAAAGATCTGAAACAAAGTCTGTGAACAGATAATTGCAGCTATTTCTTTCCTTGACATTTAACTGGATCTTTAGCCTGAGGGTATTCCAACAAGCAGGTTGAAATGGGAGTAACTGTGAGCACAGCTAAGAAATGCAGAAAGTGCGGATGATAATTGATGTATTTCTCCATCTTATATCTTCCAGCACCACAGGAGACCCACAGAGAAAGCCCTGTTGCTCAATTTCCAATTTTAACAATATGCAACTACAGGGCACAGAGAAAAGATGGCTAATTATGGCTTTCATTCAATGTCTGACATCATGAATATCACTGTTTTTTGGAGGCAGCTTAAGCGGCTCACACTTAAGCTCTGAAAGATGGACATAGCCACCCTGACATCACTCGTAGGATAAGTCTCAAAGTGAAGCCTTGAGCTGGTGGTTGTGGTCATCTTGGTGTACTAAGACCAGATGTGATGGGCTAAGGACAGGTGGATCTGACAGTAGAGGTGACATGTACAAAATGAACATGCTATCATTACTTACTCATTAACTCAACACTAGTACTTGAGGTCATACACCCAACTAAGACAGCGTTTGCTAAGGTCGTACATCAAAGGTGCCAAACTTTTAAAGTCTGTTTTTCCAATAAAACACTTTAAAAAGAGGTTTAAGGCATTTCTGCATCCTTTTCACATTTCAGACCCAGAACCTCCATCGATCTGTAATAACGTGGCCTCTGCAAACATACATCTGTTTTTGCTCAAAGCTATTGTAAATTGTACCAAAGACGTTGAAAAAAACAAACAAACAAAAGTGCTTTAATTAAAAAACAAGTACCTGCAAGCTACACGGTTACTGTATGAATTAATGATAAATTTACAAAATAAACAACTAAAGAGGAAACAAATCTTTTGAAGCCTCAGAAAGACACAACAGACACCTGACTGTCATGAAATATTTGTGGATGTATGTTTGTTGAGAAGGGGAGAATAAGAGGTTTGCTCAAACCAAAGGAAAAGCAGCAGAGTTTCATATTATCACCAGTCTCTTGCAGGCCTAACCAGCTGCCCAATTAGGCAGAAAATAGAATCCATTTGGAGGCTTTAGAAGGGAGAAGAGCAGCGAAGGACCATGGAGAAAAGAGGAGTAATGTGCCCTTCCCCCATCTAGGTTAGCAATATAATCTGGTCTCTTCGGCCCAGACTGAAAGTCCAGACTATTGGGTGGACTGGCATTCATGGTCCCCAGAGGATGGCTTGTAATGTTTTTCTTGATTCCTTAACCCAGAGGTATCAAAGATAAGCCTCGGGGGTCATACTCAGCCAGACAAAGACTCCAACCCCGTCCACACTGCTCTTCTTCATGTTTTCCAACATAAGGTCAAAGCAGGCTGTATCTGGCCCACGATGTAAAATGATTTTGACATCCTGCCCTAATCTTTCCAGCTGAAATAATTATGAGGTTCGCACATCTTTGGTTTTGTGCAAAATATCTCAATAATGTACTCTATTGACTACTAAACAAAAGGATGTTTGTATCACCTTCATAAGTTAAAATGACAAGATGAACTCAAAGCACCACCTCCCAAAGGTAGCTGGTAAAATTTGGTCTATCAACAGAGGCCAATGAAAGTTTCTACGAATGGAGACGGGTCTCTCCACTATATGAACGCATAAACTTGCAGAAAGTTCATATTTCTATTATGTTTGCCACATCCTTTTCCAGGACGGTTGGTCTCATTTAATCGCGCTCTGTCACTGTGATTAGTTTCTTTCAATTTTTTAAAAGACACGTAATTATAAAGTAAGCACAACTAACTGTTCTTGAGCCAGTTTTAATTCAGTTAAAATTTGAAAACAGGTTAATCGGAAATGAAAACTCATAAGTAATGACAATTTAAACAGCCATAATTCAAAAAACAAAGAGATCATATAATAAGACAGAACCATTTATGAATCTGTGTTACTTGTTTATCTAAAAAAGGATCAAAGAAGAAGCAAAAACAAACAGAAGGTAGTGAATGGCTGATTATTGTCTTTGAATGCAGCAAAGGCGTTTGTTTTGGAGCGCTGGCATCCTGCAGAATTATAACAAATCAGACGAGGAAGAGATAAGGAGGAGGTGAAGGGGAGGTAGATGAATGTTGGTGAAAGATTAGAGAGGAGGAGGAGGAGGAACTAAAGATGTTCAGGACAAGGGGCAACTACATTTAGACAACTATGAAAACAAAAATCAAGAAACAAGGAAACAGACGCAGGACCAGGGAAAAAAATGGTGACGATTAAGAGAGGACGGAGGTGTGTGGATGGAAAATAAACTATGCATCTCTTTGATGAGTGTGTTTGCTTTTAACCTGTTTAGACCAGATGTGACATGTTTGTATTAAACGATCCGATCACACAATCAAATGGGGAAATTAAGGTTTGACTGAATGATTGATGAATGACCCGGAAAGCAATGGGTGGTGAGAAAATTAATAAGAGATTTTATTTACCTGGTTTTTTAAAACTAGTTTTGTTGATTTGGGTTTCATTTAAACATGGCCATTTCATTGATGGAAAAAATGCATGAATTACTGCCAAACAAGCCAACGCTCTCCTCACCTTTAGCACCCAGTTGTTCTGGGTGCTAATCAATCCAGAATGCTTAACGTGAGTCAGGAAACACTGCAGAGGATGCTACAGTGTAGAAAGCTGCTATCTGAAAGACCAACAGCCTGCTGTGTACACTTTATATTCATTTGCATGGATTAACTGATGAAGCAAAGCACCTTTGCTGCCTCAGTGAGAAAAGTCAACAGGAGATAACTTGAAAAACTGGAAGGAGCTCGTATATATTTGCAACTGACATAAAGATTGAGGGGAAACAAGTTTTCATCATACAATATTGAAAATATTCCTAGAATTCTTATTTGCGGTGCACACATCAATAAGCCACTATTGTGTTGCTCCCATTAGCTGGTAATATGTGACAAAGCCAGTGTTTCATGTAGGATTCTTCTCATTAAAATATAATAACTGAAACTAAAGGCGCCTGCACAGGGAAGGCTTTTCCACCGATTTTACCAAGTACCTGAGCTTCTCTTGCATCTCTGTTTGAAGCAACTCTGGAAAAGGAAAAAGGGGGTTTATATTAAACAGTTCTGTTTTCTATTTATCTGTCACATCACTCGACAAATCAAAGACACAAACACATTTCCATCTGCTACAGAGCATATTGATGCTTTAGGAAAACTAAATTACCTAAGCTAAAACTTGTTGGATTGCAGCATCTGCAACCTAATCAAACTGCATGTGGAGCCCACGCAAACACGAGGAGAACATACAAAGTCCATACAGAACTAGTCAGATGGTGGAGTTGAACTCAGGACTTTCTTGTAGTGAGGCAAGAGTGCCAACCACTATTCCACCGTGCTTTTGATGACTAAAATATAAAAGTTGCCGTCTTTTTTTCTACTGACAGTTGCTCCAAACACTTTACAAAGCATCTTAGTTTCCTTAACATCAAATGCAAAATTTCTGTTGCATTTTCATGAGAAACAGGGAGCACAGAAGCTAGTTGTACAGTTCCCTGATCAAATGTTTGCATTTAACCTTACTGCACAAGCAGATTAGTTGGGATTGAATCACTTCCAACTCATCCTGCCACGAGTCTCGTTTATATTCGCTGACCAAAGTCGCCGTACATTACATCAGTTTTTGTGCTCGTACATTCGTTTTTATTTAGTTATCGTCGTGTTTCTGTCAGGAAACAAAGGTTGTTGACAAAAAGTATGACGAAACTTACACTGATGGCACAAAGCAGCTTAAAAAGTTGTAGACTTTTAACTCAGAATAGCCATCTCAAGCAACACATGAAAGCAGGGAGAGTGAATCAAACGAGGTAAAGCTGTGGGTCCTAAAACAAAAAGAACGAGTTCAAAGGTTTATAAAGCCTTCATAAAGCACAGAGCTGACAAGGGCAATGACCGGCGACCATTCTCTCTATTTATCATCAGGAACAACCCCTTTCACAAGTGGTCCTGTGATCTATTATTCATATAGAAAATTGGATCGTAGCAGCTTGAAAACAGCATGAGCCAAGATTTAAGGAGGCCTAATCATCTGTGACAAAAGCAGTAACCTCAGAGCTGAAAAATAAAGGCACAACACAAGAACCAAAAACTGCAGTTTCCAGTATCCAAAAAAAGTCAACCCTGATTAAACTCTTCAAACGGATATCTGCATGAGGAAGGGCACACAGTCTGTGTTCTTTGGTACTTTCTTCTGATCTGGGTTAAAAAACAAACAGTAAATATGCTATAATGTGTAATTAGGTGCTAATGGAGCTTTGCTTCCATTCTGGTTTCCACCTGGAGACCACATGTAGTATTGAGTTTTATTAACTCATTCACTGCCAGCCATTTTCAAATCAGGTAACTCCCCACTGCCAGGGTTTTTGAGCATTTTTACTCATTTTTGAAGAGCCACAGAAAACTGTGTGTTATGATCATATAAACGCTGAACCTACCAAAATGAAGAACAGACTCTCTTCTTTCATCCAAAAAAAAAAAAGCTTGTTTCTACCATTTTCCATGCTTTAGTAATCAGCTGTAGAAGAGAGGTGGGTTCCACCAAAAATGCCTGTTTTGACCAAAAAAAGGGAGAAAACGAGCTTTTTGTGAAAAATACATTTCAAGCAGAAAAGTGCCTTTGACACTAATATTTCTTGCTTTGTGACACCTCTAACATATAAAATAGTTTTTCACTTCTATAAAACAGAAATAACACTGAGAAAGGTTATGTTTTATCAAAACTATTTATTTACAAATATATGAAAAAATAAAATTCACTGACAAGCTGCCCGAGGTTGTATTCTGGCCCCTCCCATTGAAAAACGTAATTGACGTCTATAGACGTCAATGGCAGTGAATGAGTTAATAACTCAGGATTATCAGGACAAAAGCTGCGACCAAAAACTAGCAGAGAAAAAAGCATAAGTGTAACATATACAAAGTCAACATAAGCAGGACTTATATGAATACAGTTTTTACATGTTGAGATGATATCAGTCCACTAATTAGAGCAGATTAAATCCATCGCTGAATATGAGCAAGGTCTAATTCTGTGCTCTCGCTGGTATTACCTTTCATCCTGGAAGTGGAAAATAAACCTCCTGGTTTTGTGTTACAGTGGGTGGACAGCTACATTAATTGACTTCAACAGTAAATTGCATCATAGCACAAACTTTTGCCTAGTAACATATGCAAGACAGAGTCGAATCATCTCATCCTTCATTTGTATGTATACTCTGTATTCTTCTTCTTAATCTATACAGTCTGACATGTCCTGTACTTATGGATGCGCCTTGCTAGCCAAGCTAAAACTGCACAAACAAAACTGAAACAAAACATTCAAAATGAAATCAAAACGGATGACACGAAAAGCAAGTAATAACACATGACAATGCCTCAGTGTGGTCTGTAATAAGGTGGTAAAACTCTTGCTATCATCATAAACGTAACCTAAGACTCGTAAGGCCTATAGGAATTATTCCACCGTGTTTTCCAGTCCGAATTGATCTATTCCTAACACAGAACAGCCATCGACACGTCAGACATGGAGCTTTTTAATCACCAGAGCAATCAGCTAAAGTTCTTTCTCGAAAACCGGCAGGTGGTAACCAGATATGAGCACTCAACATTGAAGTTGGAAACTACCCAGGAGAAACTGAGTGACGCCACAGCAGGAGGAAAATGGGACATGCCGCAGCTATTATCGCCATCTTTTTATCACAATTGCTTCCCTTACGCTGTTCTCTTCATCTCCCACTTCCTTCACCTGTCAGCGCTCTCCCTCCCACTCTTCGTATTTGTGTGTCCCACACCACCACCACCACTCCTCACTCACACACATACACATACACTCGCATGAACAAATGAGTCACTGACAGTTTGTGAGAAAGGGTTTTCAGCATAGTAAGGAAGTCAAAGATCAAGTGATTGAAGGATAGGCCACGCAGTGGATGATGCAGTGCAAATTAGAGCTGAATGAGACAAAAAAAGAGGGGAGGGGAAAGAGGAGTATCAGGAAAATGGAGCCAAGAGGAAGCGGCAGACAACTGGAGACACAAATAAATGTGTAAATATAAATTGAGGTTATCAGGGGAGAAGAAAGCATGGAGATGAGGCAGTCTGACAAATTATGTTCCAGCTCAGAGATCTAATCAGATATCTGGAGATTACCACATTCCCTTCTGACTCCTTCCACCAAACGACGTCACCATCCAAATCCTTCCATCAGTCCAACCTCCCCATCACCCTCAGGGAGAAAGTTCCCAGCCCCCCACATCCCATTTCCACCTGCAAAGACACACTTTGAAGTGTTTATTGGCGGGTAGGTCACTGATCAAGTGCCGCAGCAGGGCTTAGCCCATACTGCTGGGTGCCTTTCAAGAGCTCAGTGTTGCTTTGCTATGTTTATAAGGGTTAAATCCAGAAACAGGTGCTGTGCAAGCCAAACAGTAAGAGGTGTATGATAAGATAAAATAAAATAAAATAAAAATTCAGCCTATTCTGAACTGCCTTCATAAAGCAGTGTGTGGATTGATCTTTGCAAATAAAAGTGCAACAATATCTTTGTGAGATACAATATCTTTTGTTTGGACAGTTTTAGCAAGGAGGAAACTCCATCCTATAGTTTCTCCTGCAAATGACGCTACCCACAGGCACAGCTAGAGGTAAATCTCCTTCATGGGGGCTTGCAGTTATGATAAATAACGTTTAGTGCAGATAAAACTGAATCGAATAAAACTGCAAGTTGAGAAAATTAATCATCCTAATTCGTTACACCAGAAACCTTTTGCCTTTCCCATCTAAAGATATTTGTACAGGCTCTAGTTGAGGCGAACTGGTAATTCCAGTTTTACTCTTTTCCTATGCATTATGCAGGTGTTGCATTTTCTGTTCTCCCCCTCAAGTCAGAAGGTCACAGCCTCATCCCTACTCCTGCCAATGCCCGTGTCCTTCCACAAAAATGCATTTTATTTAAGTACTATTGAATGAGACACTGAAGCTCAACCTCCCCACTGTGAAATGCTCTGGATAAGAGCACTAACTTAAGTGCCTAAAATGGAAATGTAATGTAAATTACACTGATGCTGAAATTGATGAGGTGCCTGTGCTGCAGTGTACAGCAGCAAAAGCAGCCTCTGCGTCTTCCCGAGGGTGTTTAATCTATGACTGATGGATGTAAGACGAAGACAACGATTGTAATTATCATCATCATCTTTGTAAAACATTCATCATTACCATCATCAACATAACCGTTATCTCGCTCTTTCACCAACCAGCCATTATCATAACCATAATCACTCACGTGCACATCCATACAGAGTCCAATACGTGTGTGTGTGTGACAATACACACACACAAAAAAATCCTGCAAGCTCATGATCAGCGATATTCATGTGTCTTTAAATGCAACACCAACAAACATGCACAGCTATCTGCACATGCTCAAAGATCACATTTAATACATATGGATGTACTATCTCATCTGCACAGGGAAAGCAGTCCAGCAATGCAGATTAAGCCTCCGGCTAATCAGAGCTGCTCACGTGGAGCAGGTCTGGATGTAGGGCATGCCGGCTCAGTAGCCATGAGTCTTCCTAGCTATATCCAGTGGATAACACAGAAATTAAAGGTGTTAACACAGTTCCCAGTTTGCATGTCTCTGGGGGATAGCAGTCCATTGAAGGCAGCTGTGCACACATCTGAAAGAGTTTCAAGGACGTATCAAAGATTCACAGATGCGCTGATTTATATAGTTTATATACATTAAAGTCTTTGAGAGAAGCAAGTTAAACAAGGTTTATGTAACTGCTATTTCTGTAATTGAGACTCTGCTTGAACAGGCTTGAAGATGAGCATACGCAAAGTAGATAATAACAAATATAATTAATGAACTTTAATGAACTGCAGTAAAATTAATGGACTTAATGATAATTACATATTACTTTTAGAGATGCATCCCTTGTAATCAGATTAACAGTCGATGTGGTCAGTTAACTAACAACCGTAATCTGTAATTTATCACCATCAACAGTATTTTCTGGGATCATTTTTAAGCATTTTCTGGCCTTTGTTACAGTTTAAAGTGGACTTGAAAGCTGAGAGAGAGCAGGGGGAAGACACAGGGCTGGAGCAGATGGCAGCATGGAAACGGTATCATCACTTTAACTTAGCTTTGAGTGCACTACAAAGCAGGTAAGGTTATATTTACTTACCGATGTTTTGAGTGTCTAGCATTGTTGTGTCTGCATTATCGTTGCTGTTTATCTGCTGACATTTGAGATCTGTTTTATTAGTTCCAGTTGCCATAAATGGCAAAGCAAGCTTTGTAGCTCAAGCAGTTTTAACTAGCTATGGTCTGTTTAAAAACTTCTCAGGAAAAGAAGCCTGTAAATTTAACTGCAAAACAGCTTTTCAACCCAGGAGAGTGGAGCAGCAATGACCAGTGGACCCAATCCGAGCCTCCCTGTTACCCAACTAATAGGAAAAAAGAAAAAGAAAAAGAAAAAAAGAGCAACACTATTTCTCATTTCTTATGGTGTGTACAGTCTACACCTCATCTCCATCACACCCTCTTCTTATTATCTTGAGCTCAAGAAATACACAAGACCTCTGAAGCAGGCAGAACCTTCTGCTGAATAAAATTACCTCTGATGGCTTAGAGTGCATACGCGCGCGCACACACACACACACACACACACACACACACACACACACACACACACACACACAGCCTCGCTGCTTGCAAAAAATATATTTCATACATAATTTAATGCCGTTTTGTGGAAAAAGAGCAACAGTGTGAGGGACAGACGAAAGAAGAGAACAGTAGATGTTTCCAGTCAGATTAGCATAACTGAGTTTTCAGCACTGCAATTATAGGTGCAGCATTTGGCTGATCAAAGAGACGTGCTCCTCTTGTATGTGCAGATACTGTATATCTATTGAATCTATATGTGAAACGGCTAACGCGGACTGGAGACACCAGCTCTCAACTCCAGCATTTTCCATTGGACTCACTTCAAACTACAGGATGTTACATTTGTTCTTGATGCCTGGATTGTGTTTGAGTTTATGGATGGACGCACAGATGTAGGCATCTGTGCATCTACTTTGCAGTTTTGTCAGTTTGCTGTCCCCCCTGTTCATGTTATCTTTGTCTCATCTGGGAAGTTGTATGAGTTTAAAATTATGATGCATTAGTATTAAATTGCTGTGGAGGTGGAAAGATCCCAAGTATTTTGTCCTGGACTTTGTCAGCAGCACTAGAATCAATGAATAGAAAATTAATAGGTGAAAGAGGATTAAACCAGTAAAGGAGAAAAATAGTAATTGGAGGAAAAGTAAAACAGCAAGACTGATGAAAATAAAAAGAACAACAGATAGATAATAAAGCAAAGGAGAGGAAAGCAGAAAGAGCAATTTTTAAAAAGAGATTTGGAAAGGAAGATGATGAGGGGCTATATTCAAAAACTTTGAAGTGAACGGTGCATTTGTTGGACTATTTCCAGCTAAAACCCCAAGAAAAAAAAACAACTTAAGAATCTTCTTGCCTTTGGAGTTACAAAAGTGGTGTTTAAAAAGCTCTTTTTATGCAACTTTTCTCCTTCTTTTGATGTAAACTGAGGTGTAACTTCCCATTTTCAGCATTTTGGTTGGAAAGGTCCCAGACTAGCTTTCGCAATTATATGTCACAGCCCATGCAAATTTACTGAAGTTATTGCTTTACTGAAAAAAAGTCAGCTCATGATGATAATACCCGTTTCTGCTTTGTTAGCAGATAAAACTTTATCATAGGTAAATGCTGCTGTGATACAAAGAGCATATCTTTCATCTACACCACAGGTATGACGCCTCATAATCAACAAACTGAAAGCTCCCATCAGACAGCAGCACAGCAGTAAGCTTCTCAGCAGGACTACTTTAGAGTGCCTGACAAGAAATAACATAAAATACTTTTGAGCTAAATGGCACAAGGCTTTTATCTTTTATTGTATGTGAGCAAAAAATGAGCTATGGCGCCTAACCTAAGGCTAAAAGCTTCCCAGCTTCACTCTTGTCACACTTTGCCATGAAAATGATGTGTTAAAAACTTTATTGCAAAAAGAGGCATAGTATGGCACAGTCGTAGTGTGCAGCACGTTGCATCATCTGATACCTCACAGATTGCACAACAGACTGCAAGAGAACAAATATGATTGTCAGAATGTCCCAATGCAATGCATGCGATGAATTTGTTATTTCTCTATAGCCCCTGCTCTCATACCCTGACCCATCATGACACATCTTTATTACATCCTATTAGATTAATTTGTGGAACTGCATTGAAAACAACAACACTTATTTTATCTGGCCTAAGTAATATCTCCAAAAGGCACAGTAACTTTTTTTGAATTGAAAGATCAATAGGGTGTTATGTCCCTGAACATTTCTTGGTCAGGACCCGTAACTAGGCAACCAGTGAAGAATCCACAAAGTTAGTGCTTTCAGCAATGACAAAGGTGCGCCATTAGTTTTGCAGGTATTTGGTTGCCTGGGTCCACACGTTTTAATCCGTCTACTCTGATGTATCTGGCATTGTTAAATGTAACAGCAGTCTCTCCATTACAAAAAAAAAAGAAAAGAAAAAACAGTCCAATGAAAGCCGCAGACAAAAAGTGGCGGACCAATTTACCAAACCACTGACACCGCCATCTCCAGAGGCAAATACCTTACATTTAGTTCTAAGATGTCTTTCCCAGAGTGTTTGTTTCTTCTACTTTTCGCTGACAGCCTTGTTGCAAGCACAAGGATCCCATAACACACAAGCAGCCAGCACAGACACTTCTTTGGAGGAGAGTTCCTCATCAGCCTCTGACTGATGCTCTTTTCACAACACAATGCTGGTCCAGGATACACAGGTAATGAAAAGCACAGACGTTCACGCGCACACAGAAATCACCGCTTGTGCTCGCTGCCGGTGTGCAAACCATGCGTTCTCTCATTCTCTTTTAATAGCCTCTATTGTTGGGATTGTGTGGGAGCGAGTCAGTGATTTGCCACGGCCGGTATAATTCTCTCATTATGAGTTCAGAAGGGGAAAGTAAAGGGACGGAATGATGGAAGAATAAAGGCCCAGAGGCGCACAAAGAGCAGAACCCAACTTATAATGGAGCAAATCCATCAGTCTCTCTCTTCATCTCTGTCTGTCTGTCCAATGGCCGTACCACACTTCAGATGGAAGTCATTTTAGAAATCTTGGAGGGGGGAAAAAGGGGCTCTGAGGACATGCAAAGACGAAAATGGAGTACAAGTAGGCTTACCCCTGTCATAATGGTATGCAATCTGGCAGGGGGAGTGAGACAGATATGCAGGCTGAAAAGGAGGACAGTGAGAATGAAGCAAGGAGGCAGACGCGCTATGAGATGCGATGGTTAGATCAGCGCTTCCACCTCTCTGGATGGGTTTAGCAGCAGTATAGAGCTCCTAGCGAGCTTATTTTCACCACAAGGTTGCCGTGACCTAACTCGGGCTCAGGCTTCTGAAATCCCATTCACTCTCCAAGCCTTACAAAAGCCAGCTTTGGCTATGGCTCATTGCTCGCATCATTGGTTCAATTTTGCAAGCATATGAGTGTGTGCGCGAGTGCAACAATGAAGGAAAAAAAGACCCAAAAAAATCTTTGCACTCGCTTGAGGGTAATTTAAAGAGACCCCTGCCATTTCCTCATGATCCCCTCAGGTCTTTAAGACTGTTGGCTCAGTGTTCAATCACCACAACAGCCTCACCTTAACAACAATGACTCCAGTAACCTTGGCCATCCATTAACCTGTCTAAGAACAAAAGCCGTTTCCACAGGGAGCCATTAGACGAATATAGCTCTGTGAATGGAAGTATCCAATACACCAGATGGGTTGTGCTTTATACCAGCTCCAGGGCTGGACAGTAGTCTCTCAGAGACCATTTTTCAGATGGAGAAATTAGGCTAAATTAGCACAACACATGGAAAATGCTCAGCTTCAATACTGGAGTCCATCCATAAATCCGCAACTGCAGGTGGATGCTAATAATTGCCTGCAGCGCTGTACATGCCTGTGTGCGGTTCACCTACTTTTAACCAACCATTACATCGCATTCAGTTGAAAGCGTGGGATTCCCACAGGCAAAAAAAAATATCTTTAGACTCTCGTAAAGACTACGACTTTTTTTATTGTTTGTTGAACAATATATCCAGAAACGAGAGGCTCAAACTGGGTGTAGTGCTTAACAGTCTGTAATTATTTCTTGCAAAAAATAACAACAACCTGCCTTTATGGGAGCACAATTACAAAGCAGTCACCCGAATATAAAAGTTACCAACTGCATTGAACGACTCACTTCACCCAACACTGCACAGCAGTTTGAATGTGGGCCACTTTCCACTGAGCATTTTACTAGCAGCAAATGATAATTCTAAATTATTGCCATCATGTGTTTGGTGGTACATTTATTACTGTGCATGCATAATGCAGAATAAAGGCACTGCCCCGTGCGGCGTGAAGCTGCGAGCGGGTAGGAGAGAAATTAAAACAATGCGTCTCATTTGCCTTTGTCGCGCATCAGTCCTGCTGAGAGGACGGAGACAGTCTGGCTCAAAAAGATGTCACACAGCTAAAAGTTTGAGTCCTGAATTGGGAATTTACATCTATTATGTATAAGTTGAGCCAAGCTGAGATGGTAGCCAGTCACTCCTGCCTATCCGTTACAGCTAAGGATGTGTCACCTGTCTCTTCCTGTCCCATATGGTTTTCACTGACTAACATTACAGCTGTACCTCCTGGCTACAGAGCAGATAATACCAGTGTGTACACACATGCACTTTTCTGTCTGACAGGTGTATTTGTGCAGCGTGAAGAAGGTGTCCACTGTAGCAGCACTTGTGTGTGTGTGTGCGCATCAGTTTTTGTCTCATCTCCAATAGTGCAGGTTTGTGTAAACACCTGAGCAGGCAGGTGTGTGTGTGTGTGAGTTTGTCTGTCTGATGAAGCTCAACCATGGGACTTAATGTCTGAGTATGTGTGTGTTTCTGTCTCACATGGGGGAAGCAGGGGACAGCCACGGCGAGAGAGCTGAGGTGTAACACCTTGTTAATGTGACAGACACAGTAAAACAGCCACAGAGGGAATGAGGTGCCGTTGTCTACTTTGCTCGATAACTTGACAGATACAAGAAGCAGCAGCAGTTCGGTTTGTTAAGCTGCTCTCGAGTCCAGTTCCCAACACACCTTACTTAGATAAGTACCTGGCACAGAGCTCTGGAAACACTATTTTAGTTAAGTGGAGTTGCTTTATTATTATCGGTGTAAACGCTTAAAGTTCTGACCAAACTTGATTGCAAACTCAGAAATGGCAGGCTCGAGTGGGAAGCGCAGTGAGCATTCTGGGACTTATTTAGGTCTGCAACAGTTCTGGCAGGGCACCAGTCGATGACGAGGGACACACAGCCATCTTGGAGCACAGACTGCCCCCCAAAAAAAGCGACAGCTAGCCTTTTATTTCTTGGCGTTTCTAGACAAACCTTTTCTAAGCTTAAAGAGCAACTCACAGGTTGAATTTGTCACAGGATTTATACTCGTATGTATGATTGCAGAAGCTCAGTAACTTTATGTTCCTGAAGATGGAGTTCAGATGTGATGATGATGAAGCCAGGACCATGTTAGATTGATATCCGGTACAGACGCCCACCATGTACCAACATTAGAAATGATCCCAGATTCATCGGATAATTAGTTTCAACAAAAATGTGAACTATGCGATTTTTTTCCTGATGTATGCCAGCTTCTACCTTAGTCATCTCCCCCTCTTTCTGATGAGGCACAGTATTGATTTATGTGGTCAACGAATCCCAGCTGAAGCATTCGTTTCTGTTATGGACTGTTAGAGTTGTTACAGTTTTGTATTTTCTGACTAGTTTTTATTTTTATTTCCGTTTTACTTTTTGTTTACACAGTGGATTTACTCGTTTCTGTTCAGTTTTTATTAATTTCAGTGTATTTTTTTCTAGTACTCTTGTATGGCAGGCACAAACCAATGAAAACAGATTTTTAGGTATTAAAAAACTTTCAAACAAAACAATTTGAATAAAAACAGATGATGAGCTATTAATGCTCACGTGAGCGAATGTGTAATTATTTCAGAGCTTTCTCATTTTGTTCCTTCGCTCTGTGCCTCCATGAACTTTTAACTTCTTGTTCTGTCCATTACTTCCTTCCACTGTTTCTATTCCAATTAAAACGTTATTTTTGTCTTATAACTACAGCAGTCTGTACATCAGACATCAAAGTCAATGTTTAAATCGGTATATTTTGATGAAATGACTCGTTTTGCCTGGTAAACACAACGCGTGGCTCAGACAGAGATATTAATGTGGCTGTGTGTACCTGATAGACGTGGTAGGCGTTGGCAGCTCTGCCTTGCAGGAACACAGAGGGGATCCATACGTTGATGAGAGCGCGATGAGCCCTGAGTGACACAAACAACAAACAGTTCTCACCGCAGTCTTCATTATCATCATCATTATCCCGAGCAGCGGCAACATTAACAGTATGTCAGCACTGTGTTTGGACAGCTACCATTGTTTGCAGTTCACTCTGGTAAAACACCTGAAAATCTAATTTAGTTGTAAACTCAGAGGAAACAGTGCAAAGGGAGAAAAAGGGGTGAGAGACATCAAACTATGAGAGGATAGAAAGGGGTGAGAGAAAGATGCGTTGGACGGGGGATATAGAGAAATGTTCTTACGTCTCAAAATCTGACAGGCTAGGGTCATCTGACGTCTGGCTTAAATCACCTGGAACCTGGAAAAAAAATGAATGAGAGGAAGAACGCTAAAGAGCAGGGAACAAACAAAAGGAGGACTTTCATTTCAAATACAGGACAAACTCCTGCACAAATATGTTATCAGATACGCACAAAAAAACACTGGATCCATCTACCAGTGATCCCTACACCAGTGTGTTCCCTGTGTATGTATTCATCAAGCATGCATGCCTCCAGGTTGGTGAAGTAACCACATTAAACGTGCTACATGTTGGCCTTGTGGATGAGAAAGAGTATGTGTGTACATGGCCGTGGGAAAGAAAGGAGACAGCAACTGCCCCTGCCCAACAATATGTATCAACATGCGAAACGAATAACCAAGATATACACAGCATACCCATGCATCCATACAGTGTGTAATTACTATGTAATCAATCTTAAACTTCTAATACTATTCAATTTACTGCTATTGTGCAATGTCCAAACACTCAGACAAATTACATTTTGATGCTTTGGCAATTTTGTCTCTTGACACTTTCATGCCAATAAAAGCCTCGAGAAATGAAGTCAATCGAATTGATAAAGAGAGTGAGTGTACTTGTGTTACTCATGTTGTGTGTGTGTGTGTGTGTGTGTGTGTGTGTGTGTGTGTGTGTGGGGGGGGGGGGGGGGGGGGGGGGGGGTCCTAAATCTGTTTAGAAAATCATGTTGCCGGGATAAAGCAAGAGCCCGTAACAAAAATCATCAAATTTCACGGTGCGACAGCTTGGTTTTGATAAGGTTATGGTTGGGTGAGTAGTGCTTATATCTAAGGTTAGGGTAAGTCTCCAGGGAATCAATGCAAGTTAATGTAATGTCGCCTGAAGTGTTGGGAATATGATAGCTTGTGTGTCTTCCCCCAACCTGTCTCTCCCAGAGCTGGCATGTCAGCTATTCAGATTTCCCAGAGAGCCTATCTAAACCTGAGCAAAAACACTGTCACCACAGCCAGTGCAATTGGGCCGCCAGCCTCCAGGCTTTCATCAAACACACACACGCACGCACGCACGCACGCACGCACGCACAGAGAGAGGGTAATAGAGGAGCAAGACCAAGAAAGGGATCAGTGAGGCAGCGACCCTTGTTTGGCTGTCTGCAGCAGCTCTGAGTTGTAGAAAGCACGGAGCACTTAGGAAACAGAGATGGACATGCACAAAACACACACACGCCCACAGGAGTCCAGTACAGCAGGGCTGAAGCTCAGGGATAAGAGCTCCTATCTGCTACCTGGGGCTCCCTTCACTGAAGCTATACCAACTCAAACTGTGGGCAGGCTGTGTGTGTGCACGTCTAGACAGCTTTAGGCTCTCCAGAGCATGACCAGACGTTGGTAATCTGTGCGTTTTTCTTGTTAGTGTAGAAAGTAGTGAGAAAAAGTAGCTCTGTCTGTGTACTGTCTAACAAGAACAATGGATACTTAGTATTAACATCGATAGCCATCAAGATCAGGAGAAAGTCTCCCGGAGAAAATCAAATCTCACCAACAGAAAATAAGAAAGAAGATAACTATTATTGACGCCGCCGACTGTTGGGGAAAATGAACCGAGGGATGGACAAACAAACAGGACCAAGTAGAAATGAAAATCAAACAGAATCAGTGGGCAAGTCAAAGAAGAGAAAAGGAGAAAACCCGCAGAGAAATCAGACGAGACAGGATGCGTCTGTTGCTGTGTGCCACTCACCGGTCCTCTCAGGTCAATGAGCTCCTGTCTCATCTGGATTATGAGGTGGTCTTTGGCCATGAGCAAACGGTACAGGCGCTCATTAAACTCTATCAATTCACCATGCATCTCAGCCACCTAAAAAACACACACACACACACACACACACACACACACACACACACACACACACACACACACACACACACACACACACACACACACACACGAAGAAAACTTGAATTAATCAAACCGTGGACCACTCTTCTGCAGGACACAATTATGTACAGTGTAAAATCATTTAAACATCATTGTAGGAGTCAGAAAACAAAAAATTAATTGTCAGTTTATATGAAAATCACACAAAAGGCAAACACACTCCAGTTAAGACATAATGGATAAGGACAGCAGGACAATTTCCAACAGAGATAGGAATGATGGAGGGAGAGGAGGTGAAATTAGTTCCCATCCTATGTGTTCTCCTTCCTCCCTGCTATTCAAATGTCATGAGCTCTAACTAACCTTGACACAATGTTATTCCGTGTGTGTGCGTGCGTGTGTTCATGCAAATACAGCCAAGCTATCCAGTGTGTCTGTGTGTGTGTTCCCCAGCCTGTCTGCCTAACCAGGCTGGACGCTGTGGACAGGTCTCTGTCAGGAGACTGACAGCTGTGACACACACTGTGCTGTATGGAGGACACCTGCTGTCACAGCCACTTGGAAAGAGCGCCGTTGCCGGCTGACAGGTGAGCTGAGCATCAGTGTTGCTCCAGTGCTGACCTTCATACATTAACTTTATCCCATCGCATTTAGAAGCCACACACTGCCATAAAGAAGAGGGGAGATTTCTCGAGTAATAAAGACAAGAGTGTTGACGACGATATTAAATCTGTGGTTCCCTGAATATTTTACAAAATAGCTTTATGCCAAAGTCGGTTTGTGTTCTCGTACCAGGCAAGGTATATGAAAACTGCAATATTACCAAAGGAAAACAGTGAAAAGAGCAACAGGAAAGGCTCATTTCAAACAAAGGTGACAGTGAAAGTAGCCAGAAAATGTTTTTAACCAAGAAAAATGAAATATTGCAGCTTTATTTATAGAGTATGTGTGGCACTGAAAAACATTTACACAGTAGTTCTGATGCTGGTTGGCTGCGGTCTTTGCTGGCTGTGAGGACAACAACTCTGTTTCTCATTTAAGTTTTTCTTCAACTAGGTGAAATCGACTGAGGTTTAGGGGTGGGTTTTAATAATCGATTCATCGATTAAAATCGATTCTGGCTTGGAGAACGTGATATCGATTCATTAAAATCCTGAATCGATTTTTTTATATAAATTTATTTTGCCCAAAATTTCAGAATCTCAGGTGAAACGTCACAAAATTTTGACAACCACCAAACATTTAAAACAGTAAATGAGAGCAGGAACACGGCTTCTGCACAAAGACGTAAACACAAAGCGCGCATCAGACTTAGTGAGATGTCGCCTTTCTCACCCGACGGCACGGACACGCTCGGGGCTGAAAGCCGACAGCTCGCTGATTCCGATGTTTCGGCGGGTCCGCGCTTTGTGTTTACGCCCTTTTTGCGCTGATTCTAAAGCTGTTAGTTTTATCTCTCTCCAAATAATATTGACCGAACCAGCAGCAAAAGAAGATCCAAACTAAGCTTCACATAAACATCGTCATGAATTCACTCTGACTTTTGCTGTTTTGCTGCCACCACAATAAAATCCCACTTCATGCACAGCTCGCTCTCTCTCTCTCTCTCTCTCTCAGTGTACTTCAAGAACAGTTTCCCGTCTATCCCCAAAATCTGTTTTCTGCATCATTCGCTTGCTTGTTACGCGCAAGTCTACCGCTGTTTACAGCGCTGTCGGACGATGTTTTTTTTAACTTTTACTTACTTCCGAAAAGAAAACCTAATTTCTGCCGTTCAATAGGCTTTTGAACAAATTTAAACTTTTTAAAATTAAACAAAATGCAAAATGCTGTGTCTCTAATAAAACCGCTGTAACTTCAGAGGTAATGTTCATAAGTTGATTAATGGTTTTCTTTCGTTTTTGATGTACTGCAGAATATTTTTATAAAATCCCAGGCCAGGAAAATCACCTTCATGTTTTTATGTGTTTTATCTTCAGCTACTTTGACACAAAGGCATCTGCTGTGATGCTCACACCTTTGATAAAGTCTGGAACGTGTCAGCTTCCTTTTTATAGATACAAAAATATGTAAATGTACTGATCTGAGTTATAATATTTCTGACTGTCTGAGGCAAAATTTCCCAGATTCAAATCGAATCGTGGATCGAATCGATTCAGGACCTTGTGAATCGGAATCGAATCAATTCTAGAAATCAGTGACGATACCCAGCCCTACTGAGGTTGCAGCCCACTTTTACAAGCATCTGCCATTTAAACTTGAGTTTGTCACTTTATCGGTTTGTAACAATGATTGAAATTAAAGGGGCAGTATTATGATTTCTCTTCCTCAATACAATACAGTAGATGTACTGTTACGGCACATCTTTCGTGCTCTATAAGGTCATGAGAGTGGATATCACCAATTTGGTCTGAGAAACTGAGCATGAGCTCACAAGCCCAACCTACTTGCTGTTTAAACCTTGCATTTGTAAGAGAGAACCAATTAGGAGACAGCTGGCTTACAATCAGTGAAAAAAAAAAGCTTGTTTTACCAGTGACTACCACTGCCAGAGACAACAGTGCTGTCTGTCAGGGAACAACTGACGCGTTCTATAGGTAATTTGTCAACATTTATTGAACGTTTCAAAATTGTATCAAATTCACTTTTCAGTTGCCATGACAACCACAAGACAACAGCAAAGACAGCAAAGCTGCAGTGGAGCAGAGACGAGTTCTGCCACAAGAACAAATAACGAATCTCCTTGAAATCTGACTGCATTCAACTGGACAAAAGAATGAAATACAAATAAATAAATGAAAAAGAAGAAGATCACGCAGAATAAGCTAGTCTTAAGTATTCAATAGTGATAATGGGTTTTTCCTTGATTGCAAAAGACTTTACAGGTTTTGTCTTAATTGTCATTTGCTGTATTCATCTCAGTAAGGCCGCGGAGCACAAATCACACTGAGTCATGATGCCTGCCGTGTATTTGGTATAAACCGTGAGCAGGAAAAGATCATTTTGCCAACGTAGGTGGAGATGTTAAAATGCTCTTTTAGGTGATACTGCTGTTCACTTCTGTCACAGCTTTGTTATTTTCAGGCAAACAAATAAAGTCATGTGTTAGACTACTATTAGATTGAGAAAGACAACTACACAAAGTAGACACGATTCATTTTGTGTTATATGCACAATCTCAGCACATTTGTAGACTTCAAATGTAAAAAGGGAAACATGAACAACAAATGCACACGTCCAGGAAAAAATGAAGCCACTCCATGGTTTATTTTGATAAGTTATCGTGTTGACGTCGCCAAAGTTTGTGTTTCAGTTTTGCTATTACTTAGCACTCATTAGCATCATGTGGTGTGTGTGCCAGTGTAGTCTATAGATGTAGCTTGCTAGCGTTAGCTCATAAATTTGTATTCTCACTTCTCATCCAAACATGGCCACTCGTGCCAGAAAAAAGGACTAAACTGGTGAAACTCTGATTTTCTCAAGCTTTGTGCCAGGGCTTGTTTTTGTTTTCAGGTATTCCACGTTGAATAATTTTGGTCTGGCATTACAAATGTATGTATAATTTCAGAGATATTATCAGTACTGCAGATTTCATCCAGGGTGATGCAACAAATAAGTACTGTATGCAACTCTACAGTCACAACGACTGTTATCTACATAGTCGTAAAAGTATATTATATATATCTTTTTTATTTACCTGTGAAAAACAGACTGTTAGGGGGGCTGGGTCGTCGACCCAGTGGTTTTGTGTTTTTGGTCCTTTGATTGGATTAATTATATCTAATGGTTTGTAGGGTTGTTCTGAGTTTAGGTTCTCTGTGTGGTTTATGTTAGAGTTTTAGTCTTTTGGCTTCTGTCTGTATTCCTTAGTTGCTGTATCCCCTTCTCAAGTCTGCATCTCTGTGTTATGTTTCCTGTTTTACTTTGAAGTCCGTATCTCGGGTTAATGTATCAGGTTTTGCTTCCCTTGCCTCGTTAGCCCTGATTTGCCCCAGCTGTGTTTCCCGTCTGTCTCTCATTCACTGATTGCTCCCTCTGTTTTTAAGCCCTGTGTTTTCCTCTGTCCGTGTCGCGATCTACCCTCATTCTGTACTGTGTGTTCTGTTTGCCAGCCTGGTTAGTTTTTTGTATTTTTTCAGTTTAGTTTTTGGTCTGGTTCACCATTAAAGCTGTTTTCAAGTGCACCTTTTTCGTATCCAAGAGTCTGCACTTTGGGTCCACCATTCCAGTCCTGCCTGCATACAGCCACACATGACACAGACTCATTTTTCTTCAGAATTCTGTTTGAGCTCGGTTGATACTCTGCCTTGACGCTTTTTGTTTAAGCAGGTATACCAGTGCTCTCAGTCAATATAAAAATGTCTCTAAATACCCGAGGCAGTATAAATCACTGGATCAGACAGTGCTGCAAAGCAATAAAAACAGCTGATGCTAATCTTTAAACATAAAACATAACTGACAGTGGCTCAAAAATTAATCCCCCAACCCTTAAAGTTTCCATCTCTCTCTCGAGCCCAGACATTTGTGATGAGACGAGATGAAGATGCGACATGATTTGTACGAATGAGAAACACAAACGCACACTTTGAACTTCAATTTGATTTGGTAAGCCCAGGTCAGACAGGGAAGAGTAAGGGACCCCGCACATGTATGCTTAACACCTTTGACTGCCATGCAAGCCATTCATCACCTCTATTTATTTAGCTGCCATGACTCTTAAATAGGACATTATAAAGGAGGGAATTAATTTTAAGCGTGAGGAAACCCAATTAATTCTCAGTGAGAGTGTGCTAATAAGTTTTTCTCTGGCTGTAGATGTGTGCGTGTGTACAGTAGTGTATGTAGTATAGAGTATCCAAGTGTGCATGTGAAAATGTGAATTGCAATTTTACACGCCAAACACGGGTCTGCATTAAGCAGTAGCTACGTGCTAGCATTGCCAATTTGTTTCACCAGGCAAGGTCATCTCCTCTGTGTTATTAACGCTTCATTAAAATGCACAACTAAGTTTCAGCGTTCATTCACTCATATCTGGACCTCACATGCAATGGGCATTACTCAGTGGGCATTATCACATTCTTTAGCTGACCTTTCTCTAGACAAGGCCACCCAAAGCCTCACTTCAGTGTTGCATCAGCCAATAAATATCTACTGGGTAGCAGCTAATTAGTGGCTTTTGAAATTTCATCAGAAAAAAGACAAAAAAATCTGTACTTCATTATGGAGATTCCAGAAGTTAGCTTTAGAGTTCAATTTGATGCCGTAAATGGTTTAAAAGGAAAGTATATACATACGGTGTGGTAACATGCCAAACAGTAATAAGCAAACTAGGGATATGATGCAATTTAACCCTTGCAGAGAGTGTACTGCTAGACAATACACAAAGAACAGCAATAAAACCACTGTTGCATATGTCGCCCCTACTCTTCCTTGGCTGACCCGGGCTTAAAAAAATCAGGTTAAAACAATGTCCTTCTGGCAAACCTCAGACATGGATTCATGTGGATGTTAGACAACCAACTAAACACTGCTGCAGACACAAGAGGACAGGACAATGCGCCTCACCACAGTACAACAACATGACATGACAAAGAGCCCTCCAGCGTTTCCAGTGTTACCCAGTGTGAGTGAGAATCCATAGAATCCAACCCAAAATACCCCAGGACAGCATCAGAGGTCTCTTGCATCAAAGCTATTGTGGGTGGCACCTCCAGAGTTAGGAAGGTGGCAGGGATCTGTGTGTATGACATGTATGTCCTCTTTCTCCACCTTTATTTTCCTCCTAGTACCTTCTTAGCCTCAAGGCTGATGGACTAGCTGACAATTTCCATCAAGCAGCTTCAAACTCTAAAACCTTCAGTGTGGAACCATAAAACACAAGGAAAAGCCCTGACAACTCAAAAAGTCTGAAAAATGGAAGCCTGACAGGCAGCTGTTGTAGAGCTTTGTACAACTTAAAGTCATGGCTCAGGTAGGGATATCCAGAGGATATCCTATAATCAAAACTGAGAACCAAAAGTGACCAGAATGAGCTGCAATGGCCTGCCTGAGGAGGTAGGACATGTGATAACTGCACTCCCTTGCTCCGAACTAGGATGACTTAAAGGTGCTTAGGTTTGATGAATAGGCCACAATTCTGAATATTGTGCATGATAACAATATCAGACATATACTTGCTGACAGTTTCAAGCTATTGCACTGTTGGTTATGGCAATACCTTGGGAGCCGAGGACACACACAAAGCATTTTAATGACAAGCTGTGAACGTGAAACATTACTTTACAAGGTGCTTTTAATAAGCCATGAAGCCGAAGTTTAATTGCTCATTTTGCAGAATTTCATTTGCAAGCAATTAGATTTACTTATTGTAGGAATAAACACATTCATGGCTCGTTGCATTTCCTGGAAGCTGTGCTAATCAGATTAAAAATGATCTAGCAAAAACTCTGAAGGACAATATGCCTTCTCTAATTATAATCTTGCAGTATAACAGTATACAGTACCATACTTTTACGCATTTGTAAAAATAAGTGGAAATTAAACTGCAACTCACGCTGTGATTTTTCTGGGCTGAACGAGTCTATTATTTTAATTTTCTACAAAACTGATATAATTTGTACCGTTAGCAGCACTTAAGTGGGATTAACAGCTGGAACCTTTAAATAAAACAAACGAAAAATCTGATTCAACTGATTCTCTTCCTCTACCATTAATAATGACAAATATACTAAAGCTCCGTGATTAAAACAAATACCTTTGTTGGTTATTGTGTATGTAAGAAAGACAAATTGCTTTCTTTTATTCCAACTCTGCGACTCTGCGAAGTTGAAGTGTACGGCTTAAAAGCAAATACAAGGCAACATTTATTTTTAATCGCACTGCGTGAGCCTTCACCAACCTAACTAATCACATCAAATATTTGAATAAATTAATCAGTCATGTTTTATGTAAGGATGTCATAAAAATAGCCAACAGCTTCAAAAAACGAAAACAATCTCATCTTAGCTTCAAATGCCTCATCCGATGCAGATATATCCAAAATACCGTAATGACTGACTGTGACTGAAAACTGGACTACAGAAGAGCAGAAGTCTCTCTATCAGGCATGCAGGGCTGGTTTAGTAAGATGCACTGCCTCACTTCAGCAAAACTGCCACCCAAGTGATGTCGACCCCATACAGTAAAGACTCCCCGCTCGAGTGCTCAAAGGCCCGCTCGCACAAGGACAAAAATCTCATGGAGGAGGATAACGCCTTATTCTTCTCTGCTTCTCTCCACTCCCATCTCTACAGAATCTCTCCGTGCGCCTCTCCCTCTCCTCTCCTCCCGTTTATGATCTGATCTGTGCCAAGCTGAGCTGGCCTGAATAAAAAATGCCATCGTGAGCTGAAACCCCCAAAAGAAGAAAACAGACGGGGGGAGCAGTGGTACAGCTGACCCAAAACCTCATAACCTTAATTACACATACTATAAATGGGGTGGAGCAAAATTAGATGGAGAGGAGGAAAAGCTCATCAGGACAAGAGGAAACAAAAGGGAAAGCTGATATCAGGGTTTGGAGGTCACAGGCTGTGGTACGGTGACCTCCACACTGAGTAAAACAGGCATAGTGGGTGTAGGGTAATGTGTGGCTACATACTGACTAACAACTCACTACCACATGAGTGTGCGTTGTCCCTCAGTTTGAGTCATATCAAGCCCTCTATTAAGCTATGAGGTACCAGCTGTTCAGTTTTTACAGCAAGTACATTTTGTTTAACGTCGCCAAAATCGTCATCCGAATTAACATTATAGTGATTACAGGGATGTCAATGGGCAAAAAGTCAAACTCTAGCCTTCATCAGTGGGTGATGTTGAGGTTTTATTTGCATACCATTTATGGATTCAATAAGTAAAATTGTTTTAGGAGTTGCTGTCTGATACTGACCTAGAAACCATCATCAGAGGACTGTCTATGGACGCCAGCAGGGTGTGCTGTGATGGAGTACACCCAGACTTCTCCTTTCTTTTTAATACTTGATTTTAAGTGGGTTTCTGCTGAAGTGGAGGCCTGTTAATTGGAGTGACAACTTGACATGAATACTCTGATCACAGAAGACAGAGAAGCAGGTGCAGCAGCACAAACTGAACCTGTTGTCTATGAACACAACACCCTTTTTTCATGTTACACTTATCCACTTTTTGAAGTTCGCACATTAGTATGTGCTCAGTTCGAAGCCAAGCCCGAGTGTTTCCTCTTAAATAACAGAAAGCACTTTCATAAACGATAATGTTCATACTATTTTGCTTTTCCGGGAGATTGGAAGGTAGTGAGCAGCTGGAGACACAAAGAAAGGGGATGAGCATGAGTCAAAGTGGCACCGGTGTCCCTGTTATTTAGCAACTACACTGCATCAATACAAGCAAACAAAC
This sequence comes from Maylandia zebra, assembly GCF_041146795.1. Taxonomy (NCBI): domain Eukaryota; kingdom Metazoa; phylum Chordata; class Actinopteri; order Cichliformes; family Cichlidae; genus Maylandia; species Maylandia zebra. The sequence continues at coordinate 10,057,462 of NC_135174.1, read as the reverse complement.
AATGCAAAAATCATACGTGGTTAAAGATATTATGAATCAGTAACAGACATTGTTTTTGTTCATTTGTGTCCTTCCCAGTGCGTCTGAATCATTTTAAAAATAGGACTTTGACTGTGAGATTACATAAACTGTTCATCAGATAGGAAACCTAATAAAAGGCATCAAAGGTTCATTTAAATGTTAAACCTGGGTGAGACCTTAACCATAACAGGGCCGGTACTGGGCTTCTTTGTACATCTAATAAATGCAGCTTGGGTCTCTATGTGCATCTCTGAGTCACTTCAGCACAGCTGCTCCTTAAGAGGAAGAGACACAGCTGAGAAATGAGGGAGGGGGGGGCAAGAAAGAGTGTGAGAGAGGACAAATATAGACATCACAAGCTGTGCTGTCCACTCTGAACTGAGGTGGAAAAAAACAACAACATACAAATAGAGATGGAGAGATGCGTTAAGAAGTGTGAGCTCATGAGAGCGGAAGATGGGCCGATAGAAAAGCTAGAAATAGAAGTTTATGGGGGAAAAAAAAAGAAGCTAAATCTGTCCTGTGGTACAGACGTGGGTTTTTGTCACTGCGGCATCACACGGCGAGCTGCCTGTGCACTTGGATCACACATTTTTTTGATTATGCAGTATTATTACTTTGAGACGCTACAGTGATGACAATGTTAAAATACAGTCTGTCAGCTTTAATTTTAGGGGTGTTTTCATCACATGCGGATGAGCATTCAGGAAATGAAAGCCCTGTCTTGGTAAATGTTCTCGTGGCCTACACATGCCAGAAGTATTTGGGTGGATTAAGATTAGGTTTACATTGGAAAAGTTGTCACTTTCACCATCAAAACTTAACATTTTAATATACACTGACAGGAATTTGTCGGGATGAAGATTGTGGATTAAAAGAACACTCAGCTGGTAGTTATAGATTATTGCAACACATAATAAATGTTTTCTCTTATTTGTGGACTTCTGTTCTTCCATGAATCTGAAGGGCTGATCTGTGTTTGCTGTGTGGTGTAAAACCAGCAGAATGAGACATATATTATGTACGCTGTGGTGAAAAAGTATTTTCTCCATTTAATAGGTTTTTTTTTTTTTTGCATATTTGTCAAATTTCAATATAAAGATAATCCAGGTTAAAGCCAAGCGTTTCATATTTGATACAAGCTTTGTGAGTTTTTGAGACTTTTACATCATCATCTTCATCAGTATGATTAAATCATGGCATAATGTGCTGATTTTAGAGATGTTTTAGCCTATTTCACTGTTTAAGAACACACCTCTCACATGTCAGGTGATAGTTGTAACTTTCAGGCAACAAAATAAATGTTGTGAACCACTGAAATAATCCAGTTGTTTTAAAAAACTGCAAAGAAGTTCAGTGATAAATCTGCCAGTGTCTTTAATATAAACAGCATCGTGTGAAGATCAGCAGGCAAAATGATGGAAACTTGGAGGAACCTGTCCTTGGTGAAAAGATAATAAGACTGGCTAAATAAATTCTGTTAATCCTTTTAGAGTCTGGCTCAACCAGCTTTTCAAATCTTACTCTGGTGCTGCAGAGCTTCTGTACAGTAGCAACGCTCAGGACTCCAGGATTCATCAGCCGAGTTCGATAGTAACAGAGACGAGCTGCGTAGCATTAATATACTTTGGCATATTGAAGCCCCGCATCAGGTACGCTGTGTTTTAATGCTGGTCTGGTGTTCGACTGCGTTACAGGTCTTGAATGATTCATCTGAAGATGAATAAAAATGCCCACAAATAGTAACTGAAATCATTAGTGCATTAAGGTTATGCAATCGAAGACATGAGAGAGCTTACCAGTCCAATCTGAACAAAGAAATCCATAATTCCTATAAAAGAGAGAATTTAATGCTCTGAAAGGCTTTTGTGCTCAGAGCCTGTCTGAACACTTCAAAGCAGATTCACCTGCATTATTTGAGAAAGAATAATATGCATTATGCAATATCTGGGCTACTCAAGGGTCACATTCACTTGCATTACACAGCAAAGACAAGGAGAATTATAGAAGCATGCTGGTTCATATTTTTCTGGTTATTAATATCGCTCTTGTGAGTCAGTAGCTTGTAATTGTTGCACTTGTTCTTGATGTTGTTTATGGTTAATTAATGAGCTTGTGGATCAAAGGGAGAATCCCTGATCCCACTGGAAGTTTCGACCTATATGTCTTTTCTACCCTGCAACAGCAATCTCATTCTACTTATCAATGCAGTACAGCAGATAGAAAATACTCAACACACTGCGTACTGAAACAAGATGAAAAATATCTGTAGTGTAAGACGTGACAGATCACTACTGAACAATCTGGCTAATGATGACAGAGGATTAGCCTGGTTAGATTACAGCACTACTGTATGATGTACCAAGCTCTCAAAATGAGGACAAAACTTGGCTGTTTAAATTAAAAATGAGCAATTTTCAAACTACTTTCAAACTCAAAAGAAATATTAAATGTTTCCAAAGACTAATTACTACATAATTATTAATCTCACCTTCCAGTTTGATTAATGGTTACCAAAATTAAAATGCCTGTTTTGGATTTTTATCAAATACATTTTGTTAACAAAACAAATAATTTTATGGTTTTTTAAAACATAAGTAGTTAAATCTCTGTCTATAACGTGCAATTATATGCCTAAATATGGGATATTTAAACGAAATGAAAAAAGAAATCTCTACATATCTGATCTGCTTCAGCAGCACTTGTTGGATTTAATTAAACTGACATTTGAAAAGTGCCCTTGTGTGCATTTTTTAAAATTTAATCTGGGTAAAGACTTCTTATCACTAGCGTACAAATTCAGTGGTTATGGCTAACAAGGTGTTTTATGAAGTCACAGTGACCTTGACCTTTGACCGAAAGATTCTCATCAGTTCTCCGATTTCAAGATTTTAAGAAATTACCAAAAGTTGTTCTTGAAACATTAAACGTATGGATGCAGTAATAATGCTTTTGCCTTATGAATGAAACTGCAGGACACTATGTACATATTGCAGAGTTAGATGTGGCTGTTCTCATGAAAAGGATCATCACTGGGCTGGGTTGTCAGGTGACAGGTGGGAACGTTATAAAAAGAGCATCTTCATATGATAAAAAGAGACGCAGCAGTCTGTTGTTGCCCACCGGTTCCACTTTTTTAAATGAGACTTCAGCCTATTCGTAGGCGACATTAAGAGGTTCTTAAAAAGATCCAAATTGGTTTTCAGAAACACAAAGAACTGATTTTACTCAAAGGAGTATTTGAACATCTCCTACTGGCTTAGAGGTTTCCAGGTATAAATCTGAATTGCCTAAAGAGAAGTAGCCTTTAAACTCTCCCTTTTTAAAATCATAACTAAGGAAGAGTTTTTCTTTAAAAATCTTTTCCTTTATTTATTTATTTTTTTAATAGGAGGACATTTTGTGCAAAATGTTCAATAAAAACATCCTGAATGGCTGAGTTAAGTTAACTTTAAGTGAACTAAAGTACTGCGCAAAAGCCCCAAGTCTCTCTTCATTTCTTTATAGTTTGCTTTAAGAAAATGGGAAATGGTTGCAGTGATTTATTGAAATGTGCAAAAATATTAAAACCTAGTATGAAAGGCAAAGATTCAGAGAGGTTTTTGGAATTCTAACAAACTTGAGTCAGTATGTGGTACGACCACATGTATTTTTCAACACAGCCTGAACTCTTAGGCATCTTTCTGGTCATTTCAGTAAGGATCGGCTGCAAGAATAGTTTTCCAGGCTTCTTCCCTGTCAAGATAACATTACTGGAACAATGTGGGAATTAAGGTTGGGCTCTGGAGGAAGCCAATCCATGACTGATAGCATGTTTTTCTACCCAGGTATGCTTGGACTGCATTGGGAGATAGTATTGCATAGGATCAAAAATTTTTTAAAAAGTGGCGATTTTCTCTGCAGTTTTGCAATTTTGACAGATTGGCCAACACCCCTGGCTGAAGTTGGAGTCCCAAACCATTTTATTCTAAATTTACAGCCACTGGTTCTTTGGGAATCACCCCATTGCTGCCTGCAAAAATACTATTTTATGCCTGTCAAACTGTTACCTCTGGTATTATTTGCTTATTCATCTAAAAGGTATGATTGCACTGTTTGCTCAAGGCCATTTAAAGAGATTACATGAAACTCTGCTTCTTTGGAAGCAAAATACAAGGACATGAAAGCTGGCTCGAGACTTTTGCAAAGTGCTCTGTCGGATCAGCTTCACAATTGATAAAAAAATATAATTAAAAATGAACAGTCACATCCTGGTGAGTGTGCATGACTGGAAGCCTGATAAGTTCATAGAGGTGTTTCTGTACTGTACACCTTCAGCCTGCCACCAACAGCCTGCGTGCGCTGATAAGACGATGTGTTACATCATCGCCTGCCCACCTTTTCCTTATCGCCCAACACTCACAGATCGGTGTCATGCAGTTTGGGTGTTTCTCAGAAACCTCGGTGGAAATCTTTACTGCATTATGCAAAGCATTTTTGTTGTTGTTGTTTTTTTATTATTCACAGACAAAGAGAAGTACAATGCCATAAAGATGCAAATTAAAATGGTTATGTCTTTATTCCCTGGAGTTGTTGCACTTGCTCCCCCCTCGTTTTCATCTCTCTGCATCTGTCTGTCTTTCATGTCCTTTTTGTTTATTTCACTCAGAAACAGATCCACTGGGATACGGTGACGTGCTTGCACACTGATAGCTTTTTTTAAACCAGCTTTGATCAGACATTCATGAAGATTTATGATAGGGATTCACGCAGTTGGCGAATGCAAGCGCACACGAACACGCCAGCATCACCCTCTGATTGACACGGCAAAGAATGAAAGGAAATAAGAGAAGAATGAGAGAAAACAGATTGTGGCACCAAAAACAAAGGCTTCTTACTCACTGAGACCGTTTGGTTATAGGTTGAATGAGTAAAACCAAAAACATTTTAAACAGATGATTTAAAGAGATGATTTCAAAACTGAGATGGGAAAAGCACACGCACAGCTAGCTGTTAGTCAAAGAGCAGACAGGCAAACGCAACCATACCAAAGAATTTCCAGATTTTTGACCTACATTACATAATTATTTAAGACACTTTTCTTGTTTATATTCATATTCATCATGCAAGACCATATAAAATGTGAAAAATTAGTACATGGAAACTTACCATTTAACCATGGCAACCAAGAACATAGAGTGGCATCCCATTATTGATAACACAAACCGTGATCATCTTCTGTCCCTACACAACTGTCTCTAGTTTAACACCTGGCTCATGGACCAGCAACAGCACAAGTAAGAATGACCAACAGACCAGCTGTCCCACAAACTGTGTATATCGTGTATATTTGTGTTTGGGTGGTTAAAAAAAACAACTACAACTCCCTATTCAATGTGTGTGCTGACATATAATGGCACACACCACAGTTGAGGTCATTTCCTGACAGATGTTGCCCCTCAGGCACCTCAGGATGTTACAGCAGGACTCTGCGTTGAGTGTCCAACACAGTGCATTAACATTCCTGACGGTGGTCTGGGCCTGAACGCAACACCTTCAAATTACTGCAGAAACTTTTGCCTATTTCACAGATAAATCCTGTTCGGTCTATAAAAGCTGGAAACTCAGCTCTCATCGCTGGTGATGATCCTCAAAGCAAAAGCTGGTCACTGAGATACAGAAACTGATGTTTGCAAGGTGCATATTCTAAATCTAAGAATGCGTCTTGCAGGGATCAATCTCAAACTAGCAGCCACGCTGGGAGGAAGTTCAGAGGTGTTCAAGGAAACTACCTTAAGGAGAGATCTGCAAAGTTTACATCTGGTAAGATTTTTGTTTCCTGTGGGCATCATCGTGGATCTTTTTGATCATACTAATAGTAACAACAGAGTATATCAGGCTGCTGTCGGTGTATTTCTCTTCACAGCCTTTTAGACTCTTGTAGCTCATTGTTTGATTTAATGGTCCACAAACTGTCAGTAGGTTCATTTGTAGCCCCAGAAGGCAGGCGCTTTCAGAGGAAGTCTGATAAACCCACTGTATACTACCTGCTTAGGCTTTACAAGCAGAGTTGGTAGAAACTAAAATTCAGAAACAAAAGTCCAAATGAATGCCAGTATGGCTCCATATCTGTGTAAATTACTTAATGATCCATTGAAACTGCCATAATAAGGCTCTAAGGTGATTATGTTCTTCTGTCTAATCTGCATCTGCATTATCAGAACACCAGCTAATGCAGCTTTAAAAACATTTAATAAAAGTGGTTTTATTGTAATGATAAACTGAACTAAAGTGAGCTCACTGAAACTATAACAAATGGATTTTTGTAGCAGCAGTAAGAAATACTTCTTCTTTGGAGTCTTCAGCAACCAGCCAATCATATTTGCTGCCTTGAATGGTGCAATCAGTAGCTTCAGTGGAATGGCCATATGAGGCTTCATTGCCCTTCATGCCTTTACAAGACATCACAAGCTTGGTTCTGGTAAAAGATGCCAAGCCCAAAACCAAACTCACAGGCCATCATTACCTGCATGTCAGGAAAAAGCTACCCTGTTGAGCAACCACTAAATTACTTTCATTTGTTGAGGTTTGCCTTGTGCACAGCTTCAAAGGCAACATGAAAAGGAAACGAGCATCGAGTTCTGAGTGCAAAGTTAAAGTCAATACAAGGCATTTGCATCATTAAATTAAAACTCAAATAGGTCAGAAACACGGGCGTGTTTCACAGGTTAATGAAGGTTGAGCCCCCATCCAGTATTTATTTGTCTCAGTGAGGCCTTTATGTATCAAACAAGGCTTGATGTGACATTTTCAAAAATCAATAACTTGGCTGCTCAGATTTTGTCTCAGTCACCGAGCGGAGACAGTGGAATCAGGAGTGTTGACAGCTGCTCGTGTAAATCACAAAATGTCAAATTCTTATATCAGGAGAAGCTGCGCTGCAGTTTCAGCTCGTGTGAGCGGTGCATTTATCACACTGCTAAAAGATGGACTGAGCTGTCAGGACTGAAAAGTATGGTCAATATGGAAGTGCCTTTACTCTATTTTTTTATTAAAACAGATTATTTTAATAAAAGTAAATTCAATTATTTTTATTGCTCACCAGCCATGAGCCCAGTTGTTGCTTTTTGTATCGTTTGAGTTTATTGGGAAAACGACCCTCATCTCCATTTGTCTGTGAATACAGCAAACAACTTCCTGATGAGTTTATGGGCTCAGTCTCCATTTTGAAGTTTATTGAATATAACATTAAGTGCATTTTGTAATTTCTGGCCATGCTAGGAGGCAGAAAAGTGGATTATCCAGGAATTGCTGAAGTGTGTGTTTTTGCAATCAGATCCACACCTCACTCATCACATTCGGCTTCAAAATGCAAAGACACAGCTTAACAAACCAGCGTTTTGTTAAGCTGTGTATACACTAAATCTAAGTTACGGTGAGATTAGGGTTGCAAAGGCCCAGGCACCTTTTGAGATTTCCTGCGGCCAGTCACTCTATTCATCTGTATTTGTTCTCCCAGAACAAACACTGTAGACTGCAAACTCCACCTTGAATTTATTAGAGGATTTCTTCTCAGCTATAGCATGCTAGCATGGTTAGCACTAAAAGTAAGCTGATACCATGTCACGTGCAATGCACACAGAGTTTGGATTTTTTATGTGTGTGTTTGCTTCAACTGTCGTTCCTGTGTGATTGATGCTGTGCCTGACAATCAATTAGTCGCAACTAGGGATGGGTACCGGTATTCTGACATAAACGGTAGTAACCAGACCGAAAAGCAGCGCACATTTCGGTGCTTTTTTTCCCTGAGATGTCATACACTTTGGATTCTAGCCAATCTGTCTGTGAAGGTTCCCAGTCATCCAGGTCATCGTAGTCAAAGGAGCTTGCAAAGAAAAGCGTCTGGACTTCTTTAAGTTACTTGAAGACGTTTCACCTCTCATCTGAGAAGCTTCTTCAGGATCATCAGGGGGTCCTTTTGTCCCTCTGTGGGGGGATACTCCCACTAGGTTTATATCTGGGACTCTTATAGCATTTTGTTAAAAGCCGAGAAATGCACCGTATTTGATAGCTTGCTGCGAGACCTCACATCGAGCACATCTACTGCGGGTGTGGTGCCTGTTATTGGACCCGGAGTTAGCAACATCCCCCAAAAACCCGACCGGGAGAGTCCTGGCCCCTAGCCCTGCCAGTGTAGCAGAAATGATGACGGACGATGGCTGCAGCAGCCGTTCTTCTCTGCGTGAGTAGCTTAATGTTGTCCCTGTGTAATTTACATTGAGTAGGCTAACCACGTTATTACATTAATGCACGTAAGGTGAACTAGCAAACATCATCATAGCTACATGCTGCTGTCTTCTTGTTTGATGGCAGATGCTCCCTTCACCCTGGCCAAAAAGGCTAAAACGACCAAAGAAAAAGTGGAAAACAGCTAAACATGAGAGGTTTTTGGACAAAGTTTGTGTTGTTTCCATTGATTAAGCACTGCTTCCAGCCAAGAGTGATGCCATAAATCCCCTATAGCTGCAGAAAAGGCTAACATTGTTACCTTTTTACAAAAAAAACAGCTGAACATGAGAGGTTTTTGGACAAAGTGTGTGTTCTCCATTCTTTAAGCACCGGTTCGGGCACCGGTTCGAGCACCGTTTAAGCACCGGCACCGTTTCAAAAGTACCGGTTTGGTACTGGTATCGGATAAAACCTAAACGATACCCTTCCCTAGTCGCCACATGAAGCCCAGACAGGATGCTCGTGTCCTGTGACAATTCCAATAATCACTCTGCATGTTGCTGTCTTCATTGTGCACAGAAAAGGCAGAATGTTGGCGCAAGATTGGACCGGCTCTGCCATCTTACTCCACCTAGCTTAACCCAAACCAGCAATCACAGCACTCCAGTGATTGCTGGACTTTTCTTGTTGGCAATATGTTGAATAAGAATAACTTAACTATTATGTCATGGCTCAAGTTTCTTATTTAAATAAAAATTTATAAAAAAAATTGTGCCATTTTTCTTCTTTTCAAAGACACTGAACTGGGACCAGTTCAGCCCACATATCACAACTCTGCTATTTCCGTTCATGAAAACACACACACACACACACAGAGTTTTCCATTAAAAGCCATTTTTCTGCTTTGCCCGTCTCTATTTCACACTAATATCCCACTGCACTGAATATTATGGTAAGTCCTATTAAGGGAGACAGCTGACAGCACTGGTGATGAACAATAATAAGAACATTCTGTATCTCCTGTTAGCTGCAAGTCTTTCTTGTTCCATTTTCCTCTGTGGTTTGCTGTTATCTAAAGAGCAAGCACTAGCCTCACCAGAGCAGTCACACTCACATTTTACAAGATCCCTACTCTGCAACTTATTACCAAACAGGGACGAGGAAAATACCTGCATCCTGCACGACAGGATAATTTATACCAAGTTGGATGAAGGACAGAGTCTGCAGGGTGATTGTGCTCCACACTGTCCTCTGGGCTTGCTGTAAAGGCCCAAATGACACTGACAGCTCGGTAAACGAACAAATAAATAAGTAAACATCATTAAAAATGCACCATACATGCATGTGCATAAATAAGTGAGGACACAGTTTGGGGAAACACAGACTGAATTATTTCTTATTAAAAAAATATAAAACCTCAGATGAATTATTCATGCAGACACCCTCACACGTGTCACTACCCATTAGAATACACTCTTACTGGGAGTGTTGTCATATTGGTCAATCTAACAGTAAACTGGACACAGCTCTCATCATTACTCAGACAGCAGGCAGAGTTATGCCTTATGTCCTATTATTATAGAGCTTCCTGAGATCCTCAATTGATGTTTTTGTAAAGAACCTGCTCGGGGAAAAGCTCTGTTGGCACTGTTATGGGTTTTAAATCAATGCAAATGCAGAAAGTCCAATTTCTCTACTTTATTTAGTTGGAGTAGCCTGGGGACATTTTCCCCCAAAACTAAAAGCTCTGAATGCAGGTATTAACGCAAATCATGACCTCATTTACTTTGATAATATATACAGTAAGTGAACACTTTGTATTGTGAAGTAGAAGCTGTGACTTCCCCCGTTCGTTTAAAGCAAACAGAAGCTTTCTGAAACTCGGGCACCGGCAGATGATCCTGAGAGTGAAATGCAGACGGGAACGTCGTGTTTATCCTTCCGAGTAAAATAAACAAAATAAAACTCAGAGTGAAAAATCAACTTCTTTGAATTGAGGCGCAACAAGGTTTATGTGGTTGGAATTTCAAAAGCTTCATTTCAAAGACAGACACAGCCACAGTCACAGCACATTACAGTTTCTGTACTACAGCGTGGCAGTCACGGTCATTTTTTTGAAGATGGGTGGAACTGGTTACCTAATCCTACAAATACAAGACTGAACAAACAGCGTAGCCCAAGGCATGTGTGTGGGAAAACCCTAAAACCTTCCCCACTTTATCAACTACTTTAGTCTAAACAGGACCATCATCATTTACTAAATTCAATAATATACTGTAGGGAAGTCAGAAGTGATGTTAAGTTTATGTAGAAGCACATTTAAGTGCAAACTGTTCGACAAACAAAAGAATATGAAATAAGATAACAACAAAACTGATCAACCTCAGTCTGTATGTCTGGGTGGTGGCGGTTAGTAATACTGGGTTACCACCTGTAGAAGTTCTTTGATGACCCTGCAGTGGTTGGCTGCACTAAGGGTGGGCAGGAGTTCAAGTACAGAAAGCTGGTCACTGCAATGAATGGCAGAATGGACTGGAGGACCAACAGCAATGCTCCGCACAAGAAGGGGATGAGTAAACTCTACTTTCTAAGGAAGCTCAGATCCTTTAATGTGTGCAGCAAGATGCTGGAGATCTTCTACTAGTCTGTGGTTGTAACTCCCATCTACTTTGCTGCTTTCTGCTGGGGGGAGCAGCATCAGTGCCAGAGATGCCATCGTTTAAGTCACTGAGGGCCAGCACGTAACTGAAGATTTAATGTACATATTATTTATTACTACTCTTTTGAAAATTCTCAAAAGTCTTATTTTTATTTTACTTCTCTATATGTAAATTTTTGGACTCTCTCACAGTATAACGCCCTCATTATGTGCTTTAACAAGAAAGAAAGAACCCACCTTCTGACAAAAATGGGGTGAAACATAAATCCAACAGCAGTAAACAGAAATCAGTATTCAGTCTGCTTTAAAAGCCAAATAATGCTCATACGAGTTTCAAAAATGAGTAATTTTGGAAAGCTCCTGATGTGAAGGTGCAGTTTGGTCCACTGCAAAGGCCTGATCTCTTTTATGTTTTAATCAGGACCTTGGGACAGCTAGGAGCATCTGCTCAGCAGACCTCATTGATCTAGTTGGAGTGAGCAAAGTTAAAAGATCAGAGACGTAAACAAGTGCCAACCCATGTAATGGCTTAAAAACAAACAAGAAAATCTTCAAATCAATTCTAAAACTCAGCAGGAGGCAGATCTAAGGAAGCCAACACGAGTGATATCTGGTCTTGCTCGCATGAGCCAGTTTAACAGCTGAGCAGCTGCAGTCGGCCAAGCAGTGACAGACTGAATAAAGACGCAACAGTCGAGACAAACTGAGGCCATGGATGCCCTCTGAAGCAGAGCAAAGAAGCTCGTTTTAACAACAGCATGGATCCGTTTATCAAACGCAAAAAGTGCCGTGCAGACCACTCCCAGGTTCCTCACACAGAGTTTTATAGATCCTTAAAGGCCTGAAGCAGTAGAAAAAAATGAACATGTGAAACTAGTGGTCGAGCAAAAGCTTAGCAGAAAACGTTAACTGAGGTCACAAATCGAGTGATTATTTTCTCATAGACCTCAATAAATCTGACTACTTTTCACAACCACAGGAGTCGCCCCTTGCTAACGATGAGATAAACACAAATTGAAATGGCAGTTTAGCTACAATTAATCTTATCCGTATTTATTAATGTGGTAGAAAACACAGGGAACCACTCTGGAACTAAACCCAGAGATACAATTTGTTATTTTATCTCTCCTGTTAGCACAATAATTGTCTTGAAGTGTGAAAATTGAGAGCAATGCAATGTCTCAAACATGAGGAACTAACATTTACAGTATGTCACTCATGTGATGAACTGGAGGGAACCTGGAAACTTCCTGGATTTTATTATAAACAAGCTTTAAAAACATTTGACGCTGATCCTTCTCTCTGTAGCAGTATGAATGAGGACAACACTCACCTCGATGAGTTTGCGTTCATAGCTAGCAGCCAGCTCCTCAATGTCGCCCATGAACTTATTCTGTGGAATTGGAGTCTGCTCTTCGCTTGACCGCAACACGGACAGGGCTGCAGCAGACAGAGAAAGAGAGAGAAGGAGCATTGACAAAGATGAAAAGATACTGAGACATGTCCAAAGGACACGCTGTGGTGAAAAGCTCTTATTACAGAGTCATCTTCTGTGGTGAGCTTTGACACTGGCAGCTGTTCCATGTCTTGTTTTGAACAACGCAACCATGCAAACACAATGAATCTCAATTTGGAATGCGATATGAGTATAACAATATAGTCTGCTTGAAAGACAACAACACGTCCACAGAGTATGCACTCTCTTAGAGTATGCATATATACTTCCTTTCATGTGCACTTAAAACCACATTTTTCTTTCTCAGAAATCTTCTTACTGTTCTGTCAAAATGATAAACTCCCCTTCTCTCACCATTGCCTGTTCTACTCCGACTTCCTCTTCAGATAGAGTTTATTGTTTCTTTGCACTACTGTAGCTTGCTAACTTGCTAAAGTCATCCCAGCAGAGCCTGAAGCGGCGCTTCTGAGCCTATTAACGTCAACTAATCCAGTTCCCTCAGCAAAGAACGGCAGAACACGCTAAAGTCAGAGCACTGAATCTTTTTTCTTCTTTTTTCCAGAAGGTGGGTGTAAGATGGATTGTTTTTTCACCTCAGCAAAAGCAAATGAACAGTGTTATTTCACTGCCACCACACATAACAAACACAGAGACTAATAGACTGAGGCTAGAAGGAGGGAGAGACAGGGAGAGAGACATGAGCCAAGACAAATAAAAGAGGTTGAAAATAAATTACACAGGAACATATTCAGCATGTCCAAAGGCCCGACAGAGCTCAAATAAACTCGTGGCAATGGCTCTTTAGGGGGAGGTTTTAGAAAATCTACAGCTAGACTGTAATTATAGAGAGAACCTCCAGCAAGTGTCTGAACGTCTAGACAGAGTGAGACAGGTATTGATGAAGGAGCTTCCTGTGGTTCCAAACAAAGGTACCGTAGGGAGAACAGCTGCTGAGAATCACAGGCAGGTACAAGTTCACAAATAAGAGGAGTAAAGTTATCCAAGTGGACTGCTGGTACGCACACATAGCTGTTCACATACTGTAAACATGTGCATGTTGTTCTCTGGAGCAATAGTTCTCCAGGTTTTTTAAAGGTATTTCTTTGTTTTCCTTTGGACATTGGCTGCTTTTTTCATTGATTTCCAGTCCAGTCCTTGTACCTGACCATTTTTACAGAAATGCCTTTCACAAAATAAGCTTGTAGCTAAAAAAGCTTAAACACTAGAGCCTATGAACACAAAAAAGTACCATCAGCTGAGTGACAATGATCCCAAACACACTTGCAATGCAATAAAAGCAAATAAAAACCTGGATAGAAAAACACACAATGGAACGCTATCCTTCATGGATCAGCATGAATTATTTTCTCGCTGAAACTGAACTGACCTGTCTTCCCCATGTGATGTTTGTGTAATGTATGTATGGTATGTATGGCAGCCTTAACCCAATTTTGGGATGAATAAAGTATCATCAATCAATCAAAAACTGTTCACTTGTATACCATGTTTCTATGTATGTTGCCAAAAGTTTCAATAAATCACTGCAGCTCTCTGCCAAGTGCAGTGATTACTTTGCCCAGCAATGTCTGGCAGAAATCACCATTTGTAATAATGTACCACTTTAACAAACAAGTCATCTGCAAAAAAGAAATCAAGGAATTGTGAGGTGGCCTTTAACGAGGAGAAACAGGAATAAGGATGGGAAAATATCTTCTCCATATTTTCATTAAACGTTTCCAACAGCAGTTTACACCCAAAATTAGTACATACAAGTGAACATATACAACAAACAAACAATTATGTGCAAGTAAATATCAGCAAAAAATAGAGTCAGGAAACCCTGAGCTGGGACCATTCTCATTGTAGAGTCACCGCATAAAAACCAGTGAACAACTTTTATAACAAAAAGCAACCTGTGACATTTTTAATGAGGTTTGTGAGTCCACTTAAAAAGTCACTCAGAGCTTCAAACCGGTGGTGTCTAGCCTCCTGCTGCTGTCTCGTAACAGCTCCAGTTTTAGATAAAACATTCATGGCTGCAGAGCTGCACATTTTAAATTATCAAGGTAAATTTTATAAAAGGCCAAAGTGTTTAATTAACTTATTTTCTGAGTAACATTTAAAAAGCCTAAAGGGATTCAAAGGAAAGCATAAGCACCCCACGGACTTGACAAAATCTTCATATTTCTCTTATATAAAGATGTATGTACGCATGCAACAACAGAAACACCTCAGGAGGCTGACAGAAGCACATCATCACAGCTCCAACAAAGCGGCAGCGGCAAAGCAATCCCCCAGCTTATCTCTGGCCCGCCAACAGCACTGTACTGTATACAACAGTCAGCAGCCTAATAGCCTAGAAAGCTACAGTACACCGATATACACGGAGATAGAGAGAATGAAAATGTATAAATACTATAAAAAATACTGAAAGACATATTTCCCCAGAGAGGAATCCAAGATGCACACACACACACACACACACACACACACACACACACACACACACACACACACACACACACAAAATCAAGCATAAAGAGGCAAACACACACACACAGAAAAATGCACATACATAGAGGACTGCTGACGGTGGAGCTTGCCATACCAATTTAACTCAGCTCTGAAGGGGTTTTTCCCCTTAAGTTGGATTTCTGTTACCTGTCACACTGATACGCTCTTAATAATGAAAATACAAGGAGTGTGTGGGCAGACGACAGAGGAGAGATAGTGAGAGGGGATTAGGAGGGAGGGCACACACAGATGTTCCTGACTCTAGGAAATTGAGCAGACAGCTGGTTTGGAATAACAAAACTAACTGAGCAACCGACCAAGCAGCTCTGTGTGTGTGTGTGTGTGTGTGTGTGTGTGTGTGTGTGTGTGTGTGTGTGTGTGTGTGTGTGTGTCCTGAAGAAAACCTCCAAAATATTGAGCTCTATGTGAGCAGATGCTTCAGCAGAACGAGCATTAGACATCGTCATAAGACTGTTTACTGGTGTTTGCGAGTGCCCTGTCCCACTCCCAGGAGTGTGAGTCTCCAGAGACATCTCTGAAATGATCACAGCGTGTGAGATAATTAGTCACTTAAGTGACGAGGTCCACTGAGACACACACATTGGGGAAAGACGGTGGAGTAAAGTTTTGGGTTTGGTTGTTAGGAGTGTTTTTGTGTTTTCAGTTACAAAGCAAGTTCATGTTTATAGGGAAGTCCATGTCATTTAGTCCATTGAGTTACTTTGCCTAAAATAAATGATTTAGTAATAAATGCATGAGAGGCTAAAATAATTCTGACCTTGCAGTACAAGGTAATGTGGAACATATATAATCTTTACTCTGACCCTGCACATATGATTGTTCTTACAGACAGACTTCCCGGTTAGTTGTGTCTTATGTTCACAGGACACAGATGGATGCGTGTATTTTCATAAAGCTTCCAATTAAGGTTCCAATTCAAGCAAAACAAAAGTACTCATTGCTGAATGACTCAATAACATCATGCCAAGTATTCTATTAGATGTGCAGTTTTGTATTTGTAAGTTCTTTTTGCTAATTCTTCAATCCTTGATAAGTAGGGCTAACACAAGTTAACCCCCTTTGTTAACTTTCCCTATCACGCACAAGGCCACAAGTCCAGACACGCCTGAGGCCACGTCCACACTAATACGTTTCGTTTGAAAACGCATCTTTTTCTCTCCGTTTTGGCTTTACGTCCACACTGAGACGACGTTTTCGGTCAAGGAAAACAGAGTGTTTTGAAAATGCTCTCCAAAGCATATACATTTGAAAACGCCGTTTTCGCGTCGCAGTGTGGCCAGCAAACCAAGCCTTTTCGAAAACGATGACACATTTAAGTCATGTGATGCAGTCATGTGACCAATTAACCTAAGATAGAGGGCATTATACAGCAGTTGTTTTGCTTGCTCTCAATTTTGACAGCCCTATTAAAGATTAATATCAGTCTGTACATGCTCCACATAGCTTTTCTTCTAATTCTTTAATTCTCACTCGCTTTTGCAACTTTGTACTTTAGTGTTAGTCGCAGCAACAACTCCACCTCATTGTGAGTCCGTTTAAAAAACTCGGTGCTTTTCTTCAACATTTTGCCGCCACGTTTCAAAGAGTTAGTAAATAAACGGCAGACAGAAATGAGGCAGGTCGAATCGTCTTGCGCTTCATGCATGCGCAGTACAGGAACATAAGCATTTTTGGTCGTTTCAGCGTGTACGTACAACTCTGTGAAAACGACTGAAAACGATAGTGTGGACGAGGAGCGTTTTCAGAAGAAAACGCCGTTTTCAAAATATCCTGGCTAGTGTGGACGTAGCCTGAGAGCAAGAGCCACACAGCCGCCTCCCTTAGTAATATAGTACCTAAAAATTGAGCTACATCAACCACCAGTGTGCAGTACTTTGCAAAATATGCCAGGAAACTGTTCATGCTAAAAGTGAAAACGACAAACCTGTTTCCAAAAACACATCGCCAAGTACAACCAGGAAGAGATACCAGTAGGTGTTGGCGTGGATTGTGTAGCTCCTGAAGATGTACAAGTTCCTTCAATGACAGTTATTGTTAGACTAAAATGTTAACCCATGATTTTATTAAATTTTCCAGTGAAAACACTACCTTGGCTACTTTTGTGCTTACACTTGACTGATAATACTGCTGTTGTATCCTTGTGGCTATAGAGTCATCCAGGTAGTCTGTCAGCATTTTGTTCAAATGAATGCTGCTGCTTACAAGCTGCAATCACTGAGAAAATATTCACTATATCACAATAAACATCATTATAGGAAATTTTCCATGAAAGATCATAACCTTGAGGCTATATTGCCCAACCCTACTTAATAGAAATCCTGGGAACAAGACCATGCTCCATATTTTGTTTTAAATTCAATGGTCCCTGAAACATCATCCTGTTAAAATTGGTGTCAAACCTGATTTAGAAAAAAAAACCTTTGAAAAACTTGGTTACTTTGGATCAATAGAAGTTTTTGATGGCTGTATGAAGCAAATGAAACTATATACAATCTCCCAGTGAAACACAGACGAGCAGAAATATTTCCTCTCTCCTTCAGCCTGATGTCGCCACAAGCTCAAACTATGCATAAGAAGAGTTGCCAGATAAACTCCATCTGGCCTTGAAGCACTTCAAAAGCAGGTTCATATGTACAGAAAGCTCCCATAAAGAATGACCTAAACCTTCTGTGAAATCAAGGAAATCCTGAAATATCCTTTCTAAAGTGGGAGCTTTGACTGGTGATAATAACATCAGTGCCAGCAGTCGAGAAAGCGGGGCAGAGCCTGACACACTTGACTAATGCTGCTCCGTCCATTAGCAGTAAGGAGACGTGGCTCTGCATCCACGACCCTGAGCACGCAGCAGACTGAAGAACAAACAAATGTCCATCCTGCTACAGATGAGCTGCTGAATAAAACATGCGAAGTGCTCCCACTACAACAGGACTTATGTGCAATCAAGTGAAGCGCTCCTTGTAATGCCGTAACGGCACAAACCTGCGGCACTCACACCACTGTGAAATTGGGGCTCTTCTGAATCTTCCATTTCTTATCTCTGTATGAAATCGCTCCATCCCTCCCAGCTCCCGTTTCCCATCCTTTGTTCTTACTGTTTTTGTGCCATTAACTTTCTTTCATCTCTTTGCACTTAAAAAAAATATGCGCGTCCTTGTTTTGCTTGAGTCTTCTCCTCTATTAAGAATTGATTTGGTTTCTCTTTTTCTCGTCTTTGCCGCGTCCTTCTTCCCAACTTTCTGCTCTTTCGTGCTGCCTTCATTCATCTCCTCTCACCTGCTTCTTCTTTTAAATCTTACTCATCATTCTTCCTTCACCTTAATGTCTGGCATCCTCTTTTGTGCAGGTAACTTTTAATCATGCATATGCACGAAAACTATAATTTAAAATGCACACACACACACACACACTTGGACATCAACAGAAACATAAGAAAGAAAGATCAAAAGATGAGCTGATAAAAAGGGGGGGGAAAAAAACATGTTTTTTTTTCTCTACTAATGACAACATGCCTTTCTCCAACTCACACAAACACACACAGCTGAGTTAATCACACAGCCAGGCCATGTATTGTGGATGGGCTGGCTGGGGAGCAGGCAGGCGGCTGACTGCGTTAATTAATGAGTGCTAATCAAAAGCAATCTTCTTTCATTTTCTAATCGTTCATACTTCATTTCTCCCGTTCTCCTCCTTCCTTTGTGTATCAGCACTAAGAAAGAAAAGACAGAGGGGAAAGATCAGAGCCGCCTTGCTCCCGTTACACGGGACAAATAGCACAAGATTTTCATTCACCCAAACGAGAGGCAGAAGGTGTGGAAATCACTATTCTCCTCGCTCTGATGGGTCCAATCAGGGGAGCTCTGTGCCAGCCTGGCTCAGTCAGGGGTTCGCTGATCATGAGTGGAGAACCGACGACATCCTGATCACACATGCGCCCCACAAGAGCACACGCTAGCTTTCTCTCTCTTACTTGTCTTTAGCCTTCCTGAGTTGTCTGAAGTGGCATAAAAGGAGCCGCTCCAATTATAATGAGCAGAAAGAAAGCGAAGGAGGAAAGGGTTTTTGTATTCTTTAGTATGAGCTTTGTAAAGGACTTCACTTCAACAAAGACAAATGAGAAACGTGAACAAACGACTAAATGTTGTGCGCTTAAACTGACAATCAGATTATCCTCTGAGTAAGCTATCAAACACAAAGGTTCAGGATTTTAATTTAAACGTTAAACAGCAACAACGTGCGCCATTCTCCTGGTTTAACCCAGAAAAAGTTGTTCATAAAAACACTGAAATCTGCAGCACAACTTTGAAAATATCTGTCTGCTTGCATTTATTCCTTTGCTTTCAATGGTAGTATTTGAGTTTGTTTTTTTTCCCTCCAGGAAGAGTCCAGAATTGCTCCAATCATAGCAAACCACCATCTATCACACCAAACTGCACTTTCCAGCCTTGCACGACACAAAAGGAGAGAAACAGTTCAAAGTCCTTTTCTTTTACCCTTGCGATATCTTTTGATTCGCAAACAACACGTCAACTTCTCTCACAGCCGTTTTAACAGAAATCTAAAATCATTCTTCTTCCTAAAATGGAACAGAGAAAGTTACTTGTTGTCCGCAAGCCGACCTGACCTCCAAACAATGCCTTTTTTTCTTGGTCTAGTTTCAAACAATCAGCTGGACGCTGTCAGATAGAACTTTAAAGCGTAAAATCAGATGCGGTGAAACGGACAAAAACATTTACAGCGAGGAGAAGAAATGTCACATGCCTGGTGGTGTAATGGCAACAACAGTATGGTCGTGACTCATGCAGAACATTTGCAACGGTGACGGCATGCAGGGGAGTTTTTGGTCACGATATTGTGGGACAATCACACATTGAAACACCGGTTTGATACACCTTTGCATTTGGATATTTATTAAAGTTTTAAAAGGTAAAGGTTTCAATATTCTTATATTTAATAATATAATATCACCCTGATCACTTGCATTTACAGCTTTAGTGAGAAGCTGTTTTAAGTAAAAAGCTCACCAGTTGTGTTTTGTTTGTTTTTTTTAAAAAAAGAAGAGAAAAGGAGCCGTTTGTTGGACAAAAGTGGCCAGAGGCATTAAGATGTGAGGCATCAACAACAAGAAATAAAGTGAAAAGTAAGTGAAAAGTAAGACGCAAACAGTAGACGTGACATTCGCCTTTTATTATCGTGTGGAGAATTCAGAAAGCTATATGTAACATTATTATTTTGAAAGTGACTTAGCTGGCTGAAATAGCTTGTAACACCTGTTAAAATAAGGTTTTAAAGGCTAACTAGATGCCGGGTGCTAAAATCGTCCTCTGACATGTGCATTTTTTAAGCGAATCAACATCAGCTTGTTAATGTTTTTAGTCCTGAACAGCAGCTAATGGAGCTGACTATTTTTTCCCAGTGGGCGTAGTTTTCAGAGAATGATACATGTGCTCTGTCATGGCGGCACATTTAGCAGCAAGAGCCTCGGGCAAAGGGTTGGTCGACACAAAATAATGACGGGGCTGGTAAATTGTAATGTCCCTCTGTGGCTGCGGGAAATGTAATGTGAGAACGAACATGTTTCAACATAAACATGGAGATGATATGAAATCGTGGATATCAACAGAATTGGTAGACAAGGAACTAACTTTTTGTTAGTCTTTCTGGTTTCCACTTGTACTCAGTGTTCTGACTACTATTAACCAATCACGGAGCAGGATTTAGTCTACTTATCTGCAACTAGCTAAAAATGCCAGTATGTTTTACTATCAATCTGATTTGGTATTTATGTTGAGTATTGAGGTTTAGCAGTCATGTGATCATTAAAAGCATTAAATCATTTTGTCCGTCATTTTGGAGTAAAGTGAATGAGGTTCCATAGACCTGGAGACCTGTCAGTGGGTGTTGTCCTTGATTTGTTAGGAAAAGCCTCCTTGCGACTGGTTTGGTCTTTATCAGATTTCTGCAGCTGCATGAAATTTGCATGGACAACAGCTATTTGTTTGCAAACAACTAAAAACTCTCAGCGATAGTGAAACTGTGAGAAATGCAATACAAATCCTACAAGACGGCTGCAACTTTCACTTGATCAGTTTCTGGATTGCGTCACATTTTTAGAAGTTTTACTACTTGGCTAATAGTTAGCGAGTGTTTGAAAGTCAGAGTCTTGTGTGCAAATCGCAGGTGAGTGCAGGAATCTAGGGACCAAAGCAATCACAGGCAGGTTTTTGGTGCAGCTTCCTGTTTGCAGCCAATTTCACCCAGCAACAACCAGGATTCTCCAGGAACCACTCAAAAACCAGTTGGGGAACACACATTTGTCACTAACGAACAGTGATTGTGTTGCACCCAACATGGCGGACAACTTTCAAGAGACTTCAAGTATGTGCACCTGAAATCGCACGAAAAACCTGTCTCCCCCCCTCAAGAAGATGAGGGGAGAAAAAAAAAAAACACTCAAATGCAGGCAAACATTTTTTTAATAGTAGTATTACTACAGTTTTGTGACAATAGCAAGAAATGTTAAATATTAAGAATCGTATGCAGTGAATATTGTGCAGGATTGTGTAGAATGAGAATAAGAACAAAGGTTTTTCAGTATGAGACTCCTCACAGTGCAGAAGATACAGAAGCCTGTGAATTTCTCCTCAGGAATCAGAAAACATGTTTTGTTTTATGTACTCTACAAATTGCCTTTTCTGAAATGACCCAATTTAGCTGCCAGGATCAATAAAGTTCATCTGACACTCTTAAAAGGACTCAGGCGATTAAATCTGATTATGTTAGCGCAGGTAATAATGAGAGTTTCAATCTGCAATCAAACTGTGCCATGTCTGCTACAACACTGATCAAATCAGCACTGATTGTTTGGACAAGCGCATAATCCGAGTAAGCCTGTCAGAGTGACCCGAACACGTTGCCACGCCGTATTCTCGTTTTTTGACGAGATTATTGCTTTTTCCAAGCGAGGCATTACATCTCTGAACGTGTGTTTTGAGCACGTATTTTCAGCACTGTCCTGATAAACAGCACATTTGTAAACAACCTGCTGCCTCAAATGTTCCCTTTATTCTGTGTTTTATTGTCAGCGCGGCATGTTCTTTGGTTGTAATTACTTGTATTACCGTCAAGTCTCCATTTGCTCTTCTCTTGTCTTTGGTTCTCTGCTTCTGAATGACCCAGTTTCACCGCTTAGATTATTAAAGTTTCATTTTATCATCTGCTCTAATCTGAGGTACTCCGCCTTTGTTTCAGCTCGACACCTCTCCGCATTACGTGAGCATCCACTGAGGTTTGCGAGCACGACGCTGTGCGAGCAGTGTGAGGTACAAATAATAAGATGGGACACCACTCGTGTAGGAGAGAGGAGAGGGATGATCAATATTTGGATAATGTGCAGCGGAAGGACTGAATAAATATTCATAAGAAGTGTGAAAGCATATAAATGGCTTAATCATAGAATCTCGTAGTCTGAATCAAAACAAAAATGGCATTGCAGTGTGCACATGTCACGGTGATGAAGTTATGAATGCATAAACCATCACAAGAAAATGTTTCACACACAAACACACAGAGAAGAGGCTTACAGGCAAAACACACACACAGAACCCACTGCTCCCTTCTCCATGAAAAATCTCATTTTACAAAATTAAACCTGAGTTAGAGACTTCCTCACGCGGTGCATATTTTGTACCTGAAAATCACCACAGGGAAAACTCGAGTTGAGTCAACATCCTGTCCACAGAACAAACAAATAAGCCAATTTCTTACGGTGGTCAAACTTTTACAACCCAGAAATGTGTTTTCCTCACTACTGATGGTTCGCTTGCCGTAAACTCAGACATGCAGAGGAGGGGGATCATCTTAATAACTATTTACTGCCCCAAAACAAACCAAGCTCCACAGCAACTAACTGAAACTTCCCTCCACATTCAAGTTCAACTTTAGTTATTCATAGGATCACTTGAGATAAAAAGACTCGGAAGGACAGAATCACTGCTGTGGGGGGCGGGTAATTGAATTTGGGCTTCTTAAGTCTGCACCTTCAGCACAGCATGCCAAGGTCTATTCTACAAATGGGTAGCTGTTAGTACAGCAGTTTCAAAAGAGTGACTATCCCTTCTTATCCTGGAACAGTTAAGCACAGGTTGCGTTTGAAATTCACATTATCTCGACGGAGCACAATCTGAGTGAATCTTTGATCTGACAGCGCGTCACTTGTTTTGTAGCCCATTCCTCCATCTCCTGTCAGTGTATGTTAACTGTATGTTACTGTACACTGAAGGCTGGAAGAAAAATCTGTGTGAACAGGTGACTGAGCCTGCTAATGCGTGTTTTCAGATGAGACAAGAAGAAAACCTAATTATTCCTATGATCAAAGCAATTATTAGGAGAAAGAAGGGGGGAAAAAACTCTGACCCAAAAACGTCTCAGCTGGAAAGCATCACAGCTCAATCTGCCGCGGCCTATTAAAAGAGTTATTAAGCATTCGCGGAGCGCTTACAGACACTCATGCATGACAAAATTTGCACATTTACAGAACCAATTCCGTGCAAAAATGTGAGCCAGCTCGCGTAAAATAATACTGACACACACAGTTATCACCCTTTTACTTACAGACTGACAAACAAAGGGACCTGCCAAAGACCTGGAGAAGAAGGCTGAAACAAAATATTTTTATTGAAATGTTTAACACCAGTTTAATTGCCATTTAGCATCCTGAACATTTGGCTAAAAGCTCTGCTATAGTTGGGTTGTTTTCTGTGTAAACAGAGGAGCCAATTTCTTATCTGATGGCTTCCCAACTGAGCTGACTAAAAAGTATTTAGTCAGCCACTGATTGTGCAAGTTCCCCCACCTAAAATGATGACAGAGGTCAGTAATTTGCACCAGAGGTACACTTCAACTGTGAGAGACAGAATGTGAAAAAAAAATCCATGAATCCACATGGTAGGATTTGTAAAGAATTTATTCGTAAATCAGGGTGGAAAATAAGTATTTGGTCAATAACAAAAATACAACTCAATACTTTGTAACATAACCTTTGTTGGCAATAACACAGGTCAAACGTTTACTATAGGTCTTTACCAGGTTTGCACACACAGTAGCTGGTATTTTGGCCCATTCCTCCATGCAGATCTTCTCGAGAGCAGTGATGTTTTGGGGCTGTCGCCGAGCAACACGGACTTTCAACTCCCGCCACAGATTTTCTATGGGGTTGAGGTCTGGAGACTGGCTAGGCCACTCCAGGACTTTCAAATGCTTCTTACGGAGCCACTCCTTTGTTGCCCGGGCGGTGTGTTTTGGATCATTGTCATGTTGGAAGACCCAGCCTCGTTTCATCTTCAAAGTTCTCACTGATGGAAGGAGGTTTTGGCTCAAAATCTCACGATACATGGCCCCATTCATTCTGTCCTTAACACGGATCAGTCGTCCTGTCCCCTTGGCAGAAAAACAGCCCCATAGCATGATGTTTCCACCCCCATGCTTCACAGTAGGTATGGTGTTCTTGGGATGCAACTCAGTATTCTTCTTCCTCCAAACACGACGAGTTGAGTTTATACCAAAAAGTTCTACTTTGGTTTCATCTGACCACATGACATTCACCCAATCCTCTGCTGTATCATCCATGTGCTCTCTGGCAAACTTCAGACGGGCCTGGACATGCACTGGCTTCAGCAGCGGAACACGTCTGGCACTGCGGGATTTGATTCCCTGCCGTTGTAGTGT
The DNA here is from genome assembly GCF_041146795.1 of Maylandia zebra. Lineage (NCBI taxonomy): Eukaryota > Metazoa > Chordata > Actinopteri > Cichliformes > Cichlidae > Maylandia > Maylandia zebra. The sequence goes on along the minus strand of NC_135174.1, from coordinate 10,032,860 downwards.
GTTACTGATGGTGACCTTTGTTACTTTGGTCCCAGCTCTCTGCAGGTCATTCACCAGGTCCCCCCGTGTGGTTCTGGGATCTTTGCTCACCGTTCTCATGATCATTTTGACCCCACAGGATGAGATCTTGCGTGGAGCCCCAGATCGAGGGAGATTATCAGTGGTCTTGTATGTCTTCCATTTTCTGATGATTGCTCCCACAGTTGATTTTTTCACACCAAGCTGCTTGCCTATTGTAGATTCACTCTTCCCAGTCTGGTGCAGGTCTACAATACTTTTCCTGGTGTCCTTCGAAAGCTCTTTGGTCTTGGCCATGGCGGAGTTTGGAGTCTGACTGTTTGAGGCTGTGGACAGGTGTCTTTTATACAGATGATGAGTTCAAACAGGTGCCATTCATACAGGTAACGAGTGGGGGACAGAAAAGCTTCTTACAGAAGACGTTACAGGTCTGTGAGAGCCAGAGATTTTCCTTGTTTGAGGTGACCAAATACTTATTTTCCACCCTAATTTACGAATAAATTCTTTACAAATCCTACCATGTGAATTCATGGATTTTTTTTTCACATTCTGTCTCTCACAGTTGAAGTGTACCTCTGGTGCAAATTACTGACCTCTGTCATCATTTTAAGTGGGGGAACTTGCACAATCGGTGGCTGACTAAATACTTTTTTGCCCCACTGTATATACAAATAGCATAAAATCAGCCTCAAGATGTCCTGATATAATGGTTCTTCATTCTCTCTTCAAGTCAGAGAGCTCTCTTACATCCTAACAACATACAACCAAAACATCTCATGAGTAAGTACCTTTAATCTGTTTGGCAGGAAGACTGGCTTTTCACCGTTTTCCATGGAAATGTGTACTTTTACTGAATAACAAACAGACTGGGCTTTAGAGAGAGACCGGCACTCTTCAGGTTAAATATTTTCACACGGCGAACTTAACAGATACCTCATTTGAAATTTCAAGGATTAGAATCAGCACAGCCCATGTCTGTCAATCTGGTCTTCCCTTTGTTTCAACAGGAGACATAAGGCAAACCCAGATGTCTCACAAACAAAGAAAGTTTGTCGGAGAAAGCCCGGTGAAGCTTACTTTTATGATTAAACAGCGTGCTTTGTTCTTCAGCGTAACTCTAAGCCTGCTTATGATGTGTGACCGGACACAGATGGATAAAAAAAATGAAAACCAGAACTTAATACGACTTTTAAGAGTGAAAGAGGGATCAAAGTATAACTATACTAAATGGTGAAAGAATCTAAAAGATGAGATCAGACTTGAGAGCAAGGGGTCAGAAGGCCAGTTCCCATAACAACCAACTGATGTCATACATACCGATTGCATATAATAGACGGATGTAGCTACCCTCATGTCACCCTGTGATTTGTAGTTATAAAGTATCAAATTTGGAATTCACACATGAAGAAGAAGCTTTAGCCACACCCCTAGCAGCGATACCTCGTTAGCTTGGTAAGAAAGGTGCATCTGTTATTTACCTCAATATTAAGTGAAAATATCACCTGAGGAGAATAAAAGCTTTTAAATCACAGGGTAGCCCTACTTTATTAACTGTTTTACTTTGAACGAGGCAATAATTTAGAAAAAAGACCCGCGAGAAGTGGTGAAAGTAACAATTAAGACTATAAATCTTTAGTGAGGTCATAAATCAAATGAGCAGTAGGGCCATGTTCTTAACACACAACACTTCCTCCAGAATTACTGAATGACTGACTCACAGCTGAATTCTATTAAAGCTACTTTACACTCAATCATGAAAAAGGGGAGGGGGGGGGGATTCACTGGTGAATGAAAACTTGACATTTACTAGATGCTGTTGGACCGAAGGAATTTATATTGTTAAAAAATAAACATGACACTAAATGTATCAAGCGCACAAAGTGCTGAGGTTGCATTTTCTGTGAAGCAGAGGAAAACCTGGATTAAAGGCACGTTTCTGATATAAGATTCTTCATAAGTAGCAGAAATTGGATTTGCTTTTTTAAAATAACATCTTTGTCTCCACTGCACGAGATGAAAAGGTGTAATTAGAGGTTTGCCTCTGTGTGACATCACAGCTACTTTCCTGAAAACGTCAGCAGCCGCACAGCAGGCCATTTCCTTCTCATCACTTAAAGTAGAGGCAGCCAGCAGCACTTTCTCCGTCTCCAAGTATCTCTCTCACCTCTCCCACCATGCAGCTCAGCAGCTTTGCTAATTGACTGCCATTTTAGAAAGTCAATCTAATTGCTTTTTGGTTATCGTGCTAATAGTCTCTGTGCTGCTAAAGAGCACCTGAGCTTTCTAACATTCGACTTAATCACACAGACCATTCCTTTGCTCTTGGAGCCGCCCACTGACCAACTATCGTTTAACACCAGTGATTAATGAACTGTTAAAGGGGTCAAATTATGATATTATGTAACCTCACAGCAGCTAAACCTCAAAACCACAATTGGACGGTAGGTACTGGAAGCATATGAGATACTAGCAAGATACTTGGTGTATAAACGCTCACTTGGAAAACTTAGGGCTAATTGCTTTGAACTGGCTCAGCATGGTGGTGTGCTAACCACCACACCACCATAAATTGACCATAGATGTGGATGTGAATGGTTGTCTGTCTCTCTGTGTTATCCTTGCCACAGACTGACAACATGGCCTATGCCCATGCATGGATGGATGCATGGATGCATGCATGCATGGATGGATGCATGCATGGATGGATGCATGCATGGATGGATGGATGGCTGGATGGATGGATGGGAAATGGGCTACCATGTATTCAAGGTGGCCTTGGTCTGATGAATAAATAAATAAAGCATTACTGAGTAACACAAAAACCTCACTGTGAAGCCTCATAAAAATAAATAAATAAAGAGTTTTCTCTCAATCAGCCTTCGGTGGTGAAATAAAGACTGTAATAGTTGTCGGACTGAAAGGAAGAAAGAGTCAGAGAAGTCTGCTCGGTGCGATCTGTTTGCTTTGACAACAGTGAGAATGATTCTCTACTTGTCTCAGATTAATTACAGAGAAAGCAAACAGTGTCGACGGTGAAAAGAAAACATCCATTTAAAGTGCAATGGCAAAATAAATGCACTAAACATAGCTAAAGTAGCACTGTCACTAAAGTAGCATTGCCAAACATTTAGCCCTGACATCCTGGTGTGTAAAGGACCAGCGTCCCATATACTTAAAATAATAATTAAAAAATGACAGAAAACCAGAGAAACAAAGAAGCCCATGTTGCCATCCTGTCTGCCATGGATCACTGCCCAAACATGCACTGAGGTTTCAGAGACCTGAAGAAAGCCAGAAATAATGAATGATTTAGCACAGTATGATTTTCAGACTCTGCCCATACACTAAGCTGTGATAGATATACTAGTTTTGCTAGCAGCTGTACTCAATGTCATGCTCTCAAAAGGATGCTAATATGTTTATAATCACCATGTTTAACAGGTGTTGGCTGTTGGTGTCACTATTTACAGAATACAGGACTCTTTTACCATTTCAGTTTGGCTTGTTAACATGCTAATCTCTGTAAACTTGCACTAAATTCAAAGTGTAGCTGAGGCTTATGGGTGTTAGTCATAATCGAAGTTTCACATAATCAAGTATGTGAAACAACGAAAGGTTGACTTAATGATCGTGCTTGATGAAAAGGGTAACATCATCCTGAAGAAAAAATTTATGTATATTTGATGTATAAATGTATAACTTTTCCAACAGTCACCATCAAAAAAACATTTTTGAACCCATCAGAGGAAAAGCCTGTGGTTCATGAAGGAGATTAAAAGTTATCCTTTGGGATGCCTGGGAAAAAAATTCTGCTGCACTTCCTCCAGTTATTGCTGAGATATTTCAATCTCAACTCGCTGACCATCAAACTGTCATTTCAATCCTCATAAAATAAAAAAGTAATAATATCATGAGGATGTTTGAGGTCCTCTTTTCTCAGTCTTCCAGCATACAGACACAGTTAAGTATTGCACTGCTTGTTCTGCAGGGCTAAACATTAATGTTTTTGTTTGAACACGCAGCCGCTTTAACAATAACAACATACTGTGATAATATCTGAGCAATCTGTGATTCCCACTCCTACAACAGTGCACGGCACAACACAGCACAGAGAAACCTTAAATCCGTGGAGGTCAGCAACAACAACACTGCATTACGTATTTCTATACAGAAAAAACTGTGCTCCTCAAAGCTGTTTTAGCATCACTTCAAAACTACTTTATTTATTAATCATTTCACTTCAAAACTATGTCTTTTATTTCAAGCAACAAAAAAGTGGAAATAAAATCCTCCTCCGTGACGAAATAAAGTCAAGTTCCCCAAAAGTGAAAGCAATGAGCATGTAATACAGAATCCACCGTAGAAGCCAAAGGAGGCTGCCAGTTATCTCAGTGATTGCCTCGTTTGTTGAAAGTAGTTATTTTAATGTCTCAAAATTAATATGTTAATGATCTGTTGATGTGCATGCGCTGCATGAAGTACTCTTAATGAGGATTTGGCTCAGGTGTCTTGGGAGGGTTTATTAAAAAAATGAGAAGCCTCGATATTCTTCTAGGTGTTTCAGATGAGCCAAGTGAGAGGAGACCCTGTGCTCTGGTTTTGCATGCTGGAAGGGGGGGGGGGGGGGGGGGGGACCAATATGGCAGAATGAGCATTAAAAATTGATGTTTCCATCTGGAAGCAGAGGAGAGGGAGGAATTTTGTCCTTCTTTCAACAGTTGATAGGAACAATCCTTACATTTAGCATTAAATGAAATGTGTTCTGTCTCTAACACTGAATTATAAAGACAGAGATAAAGGACAGAGAAAGAAAGAGTGGAAAAGTAAGGGCTGCTAACGTATTAGCAAGTGTAATTTAGACATTTCCTATTTTAGAGCTGAAGGAAAGCCGAGGGGACGGTGACAGAGCGAGGCTACTCAGACATACGTGACACACAGAGAGACAGAGACAAGAAAAAGACAGAAAAGAGAGCCGTGAATGAAAGACAACGAGGAAAGGAGGCAGAGAAGAGAATATTACACACAGAGGTCATCTTGATCGAGAGAGGTCTTTGATTCGGAAGCCACCTGTGGGCTGTTACGACCTGCTTGAAACTAGCACATACAGACGCACACACTGAGGTACAAACTAATCTGCCCCAACAAAGTGATATTCTCGCATGGCTTCTGTGGATTAGTCTAGCAATCTTTAGCAGGTTAGACAGTTTTATAACTGAGACTGGACACCATGTTGGCCAGTACCACCAAATAACAAAAAAAACCCCCCAAAAAACTGGAACACCTGGCTCAAACTTTGTGGTTACCTACATGTAATCATGTTCTGGTGCTGTGGGATTGGCACAATTTCCCATAATTGCTTTTCCAAATAATTTCTTCTCAGCAAAATCTTTAACAGCTTCTGCAAGTTAAGTGGATCGATACAGTCTCCTATTATTTTGAGCAACAAACACAAATCTTAATCTGAAACTTTTTGTAATGTGTGTTTAAATTTAATACACTGAGTGGTTCATGATAAAAATAAAACGAATCAATCCTCATATTTTTTTTCTGAATATCAGCTGTAGTCACAGCAGTCGCAGACACAGCCTGCTAGCAGAGATAAGACATTGACGTATCTGTGTTAAAACATCGAAAATGCACATCTTACTCCTCCTGGTGCTCATCCATTATGAATGAGGAGTGTGACATAGGCGGCAGCTCCATATGAGCTTCAGGAAAAAAGAGCCATGAAGAGGAAAGAAAGAGGTTGTGGAGCAAAGAGGTGGTACATTCACACCAGACAGGCAGGGGAGCGTGCGAGCATGTGTCGATAGTGCTCGGTAATGCAAATCCGCTCTCCTAGTGCGAAATCAACAGGTTCTGATCACTTTGCGTTTTAACAAAAGCAGCATTAAAAAAAAAGGCAAAGACCAAGTTTCGCAGAGTTTTTCTTTGTCCTTACTTCCATAGCTCTTAACTAGTATCATTAGTCAAAGCTGTCTGCAAATCAGTGATGTAGTCTGGTGTTACACTCGCTCTTGGAGCGAGGTCAGGCCGCCGCGGAGTGGAGCAAGATGTCTTTCCAAACTATTTAACAGTGTACATCTCATTTCCTTGCAGGCCATTACAGTAAATCTACATTACAGAGTGCTGTCAGTGGTCGACTGCCTCTTCTCATGCTATTACAGAAAGGCAGCCACACTAAGAGCGTGCTACAGACTCATGGACACACTGCCATCTATGGGTAAAGGTTTTAGCCCTGCAGAGATCTAATGCATAAACAGCACAAAACTGTACTCACATAAAGTGGAGTCTTGTGTTTTACCCTCATAAGAACCACCAATACGCACAGCTTAGTCTCGCTTTTTTTGTTTTTGTTTTGTTTTGTTTGTTTGTTTGTTTTGAGGGGGGGGGGGGGGGGGGGGGGGGCTTAAAAGACAAAATGATGAAATTGAGCCAAATTGGATATTATTTCAATAAAAAAGTGATAAGCACTGCCACTACTACCACTCTCATATCTGCTGCTGTAAGTAAACAAATTTGCTGTGAGCCAAATTACTCACAGCACATCCAAAATGACCCCAAAGTTCATTTAGTTTTTTTAGTAGTGCTGAATTTTTAGGCCTACCAAAATAACTCCAGTAAGGCTGTAGTGAGGCAGTTTGTGATCACTGTCCATGGTGCTGAATCCAGAGCTGACCAGGGTGCTGCTTAAGATTAATGCTGTTAAACTTCCCACAGTAAATATTGAAGCTTTTACTGATACCTTAGTGCTGCTCTGTTGGTTTCCTTCACTTAGCTTTTTAGTTATTTTTCTGCCAAGGCCTGAGCAAAGGTGGAGGTACTTATTGTCGGTTTTATTATTTTTCTGCAGGATTACACAAAAAAAAAAACTCCTAAGTAAATTTCATAAAAACCTGATGGAGAGGAATAAAAAAGGAAAGATTTCATTATATATTTGGTGTGGATCCAGATCATTTTTGATTTTTTTTAAAAGTGCATAATAGGCCAAAGGCTTTAACGGCAGATCTGCCGAGTGCCCTAGTTTTATAAGTTAATTTCCTCTTGATTACATTTGGGCCGTAGAACGTGTCTTCTGGCCAACGTGATACATAAAATTAGAACTTGTTACAGAGAGTCTCTCTCTGTGCAGGATGAAGTCACAGTGTGAAGCCCTGTGAATGCCGGAAAAAATGTCAAGCACGCTCCTGGTCGCACTCCTAACCAGATGCATCCTCCTTCAAGCTTACAAAGAGACTCAAAAAACTATAGTTTGGTCTCTGGGTCATACCTGCAGACTTCACAGTAGTGAGGATCGCTGACATGAAAGTCAGATTAGCTTGACACAGATGCTGGTGTATGCTCTCTGCTTAAAACCTAGATCCAGGAGGAAATCATCGCATGTCAAACATTTGAATCCAATCTTGTATACCCCCCCCCCCCCCCAAAAAAAAATTAGAAAACAATCACACCAGCCTGCTTTAGAGGAAACTGTAGCCTTAGCTATAGTCTTTACAGTAATCACTGCATCGACTATAAATAGATGAAGCATTTATAGTTGATCGAGTAAGCCACAGATATAAAATTACCATCGTTTGCATTGAACACATTTAAAAGAAGTTCAAGAACTTCAACTTCCCAAGTTCCTAAACAAACATGAACAAATGCATACCTTATTTAATCAATACGAGAGCCAATTACACAGGAGATGAGGGTGCCATTACACACTGTAGTTCAGACACAGCTAATCACTTGAGGTGACAGCAGGTTTCAATCAGCGCCACCTGCTTCTCACTTATTGCTCTTGAAAACAACAGTGCCATGGTGGGTTTTGTTTTTGTAAACTCTTCAACTTCCCCGTGTGTGTGTGTGTGCGCACGCGCGTGTCTCTATGTGCCAAGCTCCTGACTCATTTATAACCACAGATCAGATCAGTGTGCTGTAACTAATAAGTTCTGACACCTAAACTTGTCAAAGTTTATTAGATGGCCTTTAATCACCAACTTATCTGCAGACATCTGAGCTTTTTTTGTTTGTCGAGCCTAATAAGCAGCGGTAGCCCTGCAGGAAACAGGAGGGGGAAAAACAAAGCCTGAGAGCTGCTGAAACAGTGAAGTGACCCCCGCCGCTGCGAGTCATCCACGTTACGCTGAAGATTCCGACAACACAAACGCAAACCGCATCACCTGTCTTGTCCCCGCCGTATGCAAAACACACACAGACGACTCCACACGCAGTCATTAAGAAGTGAACTTCCAGGAAGTAGTCTTCAACTTGTGTGATGTAAACCACTTCCTCCAAAACATCCTGACACTCCTTTCCATATTCATATTTACACAATGAGGAAAAGCTTAAAGGGGGGGAAAAAACCTTTAGAAGCCTTTTCCACATGCAGGGGATGAAAGGGACGCAGAGAGCAGCAAAAACTCTCTGAAGTGTACTTTTGTGTTTGCTCTTTTTTTTTCCTCTCTCCATTATTCTCTCTGGGATGACTGCTCAGCCACGGCAGCAGCTCCAAACACAGGTGATATTAGCTCTCTATAGCCGCTTTCAATGGGCGGTCGAAGGTTTGGAAGCCGATCAAAAACATACAGTGGTGTGAAAAAGTGTTTGCCCACTTCCTAATTTCCTATTTTTCGCATGTTTGTCAGACTTAAATGTGTCAGATCATCAAACAAATTTAAATATTAGACAAAGATACATGAAGCTGTTTATTATTAATGGGGGGAAAAAAGCAATTGCCGAACTGTGGTGTATCACATCTTTGTAAAGCTGAGTTCATTTTGTCTCTAGCCACACCGAGGCCTGATTACTGCCACACCTGCTCCCGATCAAGAAATCACTTAAATAGCACCTGCCTTACAAAGTGGAGTGACCCAAAAGATCCTCAAAAACCAGACATCATGCTGCAATCCAAGGAAATTCAGGAACAAATGAAAAGGTTACAAAAGGTTACAAAGCCATTTCTAAAGCTGTGGGACTCCAGCAAAACACAGTGAGTGCTATTTTCCACAAATGGTGAAAACATGGAACAGTGGTGAACCTTCCCAGGAGTGGTCAGTTAACCAAAATTACCCCAAGACCACAGTGACGACACAAAAGACCCAGATTTCCGAGACGAAAACCACTGCTGAGCGAAAGGAACATAGAGGCTTGTCTCAGTTTTGCAAGAAAACATCTTGATGATCCCCAAGACGTTTGGGAACTTTTTGGAAGGTGTGAGTTTTATCACATGTGGTGTAAAAGTAAAACAGCATTTAAGAAAAGGAACATCATACCAACAGTAAAATATGATGGTGGTAGTGTGTGGTATGGGGCTGATTTTCAGCGCTTGGAAGACTTACAGTGGGGCAAAAAAGTATTTAGTCAGCCACCGATTGTGCAAGTTCCCCCCCCTAAAATGATGACAAAAATACAACTCAATACTTTGTAACATAACCTTTGTTGGCAATAACAGAGGTCAAACGTTTACTATAGGTCTTTAGCAGGTTTGCACACACAGTAGCTGGTATTTTGGCCCATTCCTCCATGCAGATCTTCTCGAGAGCAGTGATGTTTTGGGGCTGTCGCTGAGCAACACGGACTTTCAACTCCCGCCACAGATTTTCTATGGGGTTGAGGTCTGGAGACTGGCTAGGCCACTCCAGGACTTTCAAATGCTTCTTACGGAGCCACTCCTTTGTTGCCCGGGCGGTGTGTTTTGGATCATTGTCATGTTGGAAGACCCAGCCTGGTTTCATCTTCAAAGTTCTCACTGATGGAAGGAGGTTTTGGCTCAAAATCTCACGATACATGGCCCCATTCATTCTGTCCTTAACACGGATCAGTCGTCCTGTCCCCTTGGCAGAAAAACAGCCCCATAGCATGATGTTTCCACCCCCATGCTTCACAGTAGGTACGGTGTTCTTGGGATGCAACTCAGTATTCTTCTTCCTCCAAACACGACGAGTTGAGTTTATACCAAAAAGTTCTACTTTGGTTTCATCTGACCACATGACATTCTCCCAATCCTCTGCTGTATCATCCATGTGCTCTCTGGCAAACTTCAGACGGGCCTGGACATGCACTGGCTTCAGCAGCGGAACACGTCTGGCACTGCGGGATTTGATTCCCTGCCGTTGTAGTGTGTTACTGATGGTGACTAGGGGTGGGTTTTTATAATCGATTCATCGATTAAAATCGATTCTGGCTTGGATAACGTAAAATCGATTCATTTAAATCCTGAATCGATTTTTTTAATATAAATTTATTTTGCTTGAAATGCCAGAATCTTTGGTGACATCTCACAAAATTTCAAGAACCACCAAACAGTTAAGACAGTAAATGAGAGCAGGAACACGGATTCTGCACATAGACTTAAACACACAGTGCGACCCGCGGATCAGAATCAGTTAGATGTCGCCTTTCTCACGGTTGGGGCTGAAAGCTGACAGCTCGCTGATCCTGATGTTTCGGCGGGTCCGCACTTTGTGTTTACGCCCTTTTTGCGCCGATTCTAAAGCTGTTAGTTTGATCTCTCTCCAAACAATATTGACCGAACCAGCAGCAAAAGAAGATCCAAACGATTCACATAAAATTGTCATGAATTCACTCTGACTTTTACTGTTTTGCTTCCACCGCGATGCACAGCTCTCTCTCTCTCTCTCTCTCTCTCTCCCTCCCCCCCCCCCCTCTCTCTCTCTGTACTTCAAGAACAGTTTCCCTTTCTTCATTATTCGCTTGCTTGTTACGCACCAGTCTACCGTAGTTTACAGCGCTGTCAGCCGCTGTTTTTTTCCCTTTTACATTCTTCCGAAAAGAAAACCTCATTTCTGCTGTTCAATACTGAACAAATTTAAACTTTTTAAAATTATTCAAAATGCAAAACGCTTAACCGTGTCTCTAATAAAACCTCTGTAACTTCAGAGGTAATGTTCATATGTTGATTAATGGTTTTCTTTCGTTTTTGATGTACTGCAGAATATTTTTATAAAATCCCAGGCCCGGAAAATCACCTACATGTTTTTCTGTGTTTTATCTTCAGCTACTTTGACACAAAGGCATCTGCTGTGACGCTCACACCTTTGATAAAGTCTTGCGTGTGTCAGCTTCCTTTTTATTGATACAAAAATATGTAAATGTACTGATTTGAATTATAATATTTCTGACTGTCAAAATTTCCCAGATTTAAATCGAATCGAATCGAATTAAATCGAATTAAATCGAATCGTGGATCGAATCGATTCGGGACCTTGTGAATCGGAATTGAATCGATTCTAGAAATCAGTGACGATACCCAGCCCTAATGGTGACCTTTGTTACTTTGGTCCCAGCTCTCTGCAGGTCATTCACCAGGTCCCCCCGTGTGGTTCTGGGATCTTTGCTCACCGTTCTCATGATCATTTTGACCCCACGGGATGAGATCTTGCGTGGAGCCCCAGATCGAGGGAGATTATCAGTGGTCTTGTATGTCTTCCATTTTCTGATGATTGCTCCCACAGTTGATTTTTTCACACCAAGCTGCTTGCCTATTGTAGATTCACTCTTCCCAGTCTGGTGCAGGTCTACAATACTTTTCCTGGTGTCCTTCGAAAGCTCTTTGGTCTTGGCCATGGCGGAGTTTGGAGTCTGACTGTTTGAGGCTGTGGACAGGTGTCTTTTATACAGATGATGAGTTCAAACAGGTGCCATTCATACAGGTAACGAGTGGGGGTCAGAAAAGCTTCTTACAGAAGATGTTACAGGTCTGTGAGAGCCAGAGACCTTCCTTGTTTGAGGTGACTAAATACTTATTTTCCAACCTGATTTACGAATAAATTCTTTACAAATCCTACCATGTGAATTCATGGATTTTTTTTTCACATTCTGTCTCTCACAGTTGAAGTGTACCTCTGGTGCAAATTACTGACCTCTGTCATCATTTTAGGTGGGGGAACTTGCACAATCGGTGGCTGACTAAATACTTTTTTGCCCCACTGTAGTGTCATAAATGGAACCATGAGTTCTGCTGTCTACCAAAACATCCTGAAGGAGAATGTCCGGCCATCAGTTCATGACCTCAAACTAAAGCGCTCTTTGGTTCTGGAGCAGGACAATGATCCAAAACACACCAGCAAGTCCACCTCTGAATGCGTTAAGAAAAATAAAACGAAGACTTTGGAGTGGCCTAGTCAAAGTCCTGGCCTGATTCCAATAGATGTGCTTTGGAATGACTTTAAAAAGATGGTTCATGCTTGAAAACCATCCAATAGGGATGAATTACAGCAATTGCAAAAAGATGAGTGGGCCAAATTTCTCCACAGCGCTGTAAAAGACTCACTGGCAGTTATGGCAAACACTTGATTTCAGTTGTTGCTGCCAAGGATGGCCCAACCAGTTATTAGGTTTAGGGGCCAATCACTTTTTCACACAGGCCCAAGTACGTTTGTATTGTTTTCCCCTTAATAATAAACACCTTCATTTAAAAACTGCATTTATGTGTTTACTTGTGTCACCTTTGTCTAATATTAAAATTTGTTTAATGCTTTGAAACATTTAAGTGTGACAAAAGTTGAAAAAAAAAAAAGGAAATCAAGAAAGGGGCAAACACTTTCACACCACTATATATACTCAGCCTCTTATTTCTATCTCTACATCTGCTCTGCATTTGTGTGAATTGCTAATGCAACAAGACGAGCAGCTAGATGAGAATAAAAGTGAGAGTAAAGATAAAAGACGGTGAAATGGCAAAGGAAAGAAAATAGGAGGTACCAAATGTAAAAGAGAGGAAACAAGAGTGAGTGAAGAAAGCTGCCACGCACGAGGCTCCGTGCCAGTATTAAATATTTCAATCACAGATTGAGCTGCTATGAAAATGCTTTTGATCCAGACTCCAAAGGACTTTTACAAAACAAGCATTTCTTTGAGTTGGCTGCAGCACAGTGGGATTCACCAAGGGAGCAAGTCCAAAAAAATCTGTGTTCGAGCAAGAAAAAAAACCTTTCACATTACGTGGATCCTCTCTAAGCGAGTTATCTTGATTATGATGTTGAAACCATTTCCCCCCTTTAGCATTACACTGTGCAAGCCCGCAGATATTAAAGCACAAAAGGTTAAAGCATGGAATGTCTGACTTTTTCTTTGTGAGGGGAAACTTAAGGGTTGTTTAACAAAAATAAAAATATATTTAAAAAAAACCTTTTCCAGCCTAAACTACGCTAAACTAACTGGAGGCTGGCTGCAGCTTCATATCGAGAATATATAAATAATGCCGATCTTATAGTTTGACTCAAGGCTGGAAAACAAAAACTTTTTTCTCAGTGTCTCCCCTCTGAATCTGGCAGCTTGACTTTGCAGTGTTTTTGGGGATGTGATTACCTTTTCATTCATTTGTGAAGATTTACAGTCTGGAAGTCAGATTTCTTTTTTTTTGAGTTGGTTAACTTGTTCGCTTTCAGGGCAGACTCATAAAGATGTTGGTGAAGTGATCTCTACAAAAAAAATGAGGAAAGTAACTCCAGTTAATTTTTTTTTCAGAGGTGACAGGGACGAAGGTCCTGATCCCCTGAGGTCCAGTCCACAGCTGATGAATCCTGGCTACAGCAGAGCGTCAAGTCTCTGATGGAAAAGGAGATTGGGCTAGAGCTTAATGTAGAGAAGTACTGGCTACTGGTATGCAGCCTGGGCCTGTCCCACTAAGGCGGGCAGGGATGGGTATACTTGAATCCCGCGGTTCAGTCCCTGTTTGTTAGGGTTTTCCCTGAAAAAAGAGAGGGTTATTTCTCTGCACTTTTGGGTGGGGCAGCAGATCCTTTTTATATGATAAATGGCAGTTCAGTGAATCCGTCTTTCTTGAAGTTGCCCTACTGGGGACTCCATTCTCCTGCTGGGCCACTTCAATGCTCGTCCCAATCTTTTGTGTGGAAAACGCCAGTCACACGAATACAAGGGAGAACAAGACAGAGATGGACTGTCAATGCAAGAACGGTACTTTGATGCTAAAAGAGGCTAAACCATTAACAAAGGTCCAACAAGAGCCAACAAGAAAAAACAACAACCCAAAAGTCAGAAAAGTGAAAAAGAAAACACAGACCAAGAGAGAGATAATAAAGGAACAGGCAAACGGAATCAAGACAATAAGGAGTGTGAGAAAAGTAACACAGAAGGCAAGAGAAAGCACAAAAAGTCACAAGAAGAACCTGCAAAAAAAAGCAGTAAACTGTAAAAAAGGACCAAGAATAAACTCAAAGAGACCGAGAGATCAGACAGGATGAACATGGAAAAGGAAGATACCTGAGAAAGATGAGAGCAAAAACGCAGCTATAAACCGGATCAACACAAAGACAATGACAACAGGCACACATGGATTGAGCAGTCTTCTATTTTTTAACAGTTGGAGGGTGTTTACTGCAATTCTGAGGGCAGGATTAGTGAAGAGCTATGTGCAGAGGCTGAAGCATCCTGCCTATTACACTGCAGTGTCTTGTTGTCTTTCTCTACACGTTTTAAATACAAAAGAGGCAGAGTGTGGGTGCAGAGAATTTAGAGTCATTAAAAGGCTCTTTTTATGAGTAAAGTAACATATACTTGTTTTTTACCTAGCAAAGAGTGACTGAGCGCTCCAGAGACCATTTCAATATCTATGCTCATTGCTTCCATTTCATTATTTATATCCTTCTGGGATATCGTTTGATCATTGCAATCTCCAAGCATATCTGAGATGCAATTATAACACTGAAAAAAGGGCCTGTTTGCATTTGTATGCATGTGAAAGCTGCCACAGATGATGTAAGATGTGACTGCTGAGCATGATGCGAAAGCAAAAATTGCAATTTAATTTTGAATACTTAAACCCAAAGATATATGGACCTCATTGTCATGCTAAAAACAAACTGAGGATTAAGTTAATCTTAACTCCCCCCATCTCTAAAGCCGTTGATCTAAACTAATATCACAATCAGGCACACGCCAAGACAGAAATTATATTTATCGCCATCTCATTCACAAGCCTCGACAAACAACAGTGTAGTCTATTCAGATCCATGAACTGATGAATCACATACTGCGTGCTGGCTGCCCAGAATCAAAGCAAGGCTGTTCACTTTATAAAAAAAAAAAAAAGACTTTTGATGAACTTCATTTTCTTCCTCCATCCCAGTTTTTGTGATGCATCTTTATGGATTTGGTGTTTTTTTTTAAAAACAAGAAAATTTTAACATTTGATTTATTAGGTTTGTGCTGTTTTCAGATTGCACTTGGGATTTTTCCATTCATCCATTCGCTTATGCAAAGTGGGGTCAGGAGAGGGGTCGGCCTATCCTAGCTGTTATAGGGGAAAGGGGGGGGGGGGGGGGGGGATAGTCTAACACAGGGCTAACACGGAGACAGCTATCCAAAGCTCACATTCACAACTGCTTTTTTTTTTTTAAAGAACGGCCAGCTAGCCTAACCCATGCAAACTCCTAACCAGGTCAAGGTTCCGGTGCATTTGGACCCCAGACCTTACCCCTGTGAGGTATCCACTAACCACTGTATCCCCGTGCCTAAGATGTAGAGATTTAATAATGGGGGGGGGTATTCATTCCTCAGCTGATAAATTAAAATGCAGAAGCTAAGTTGCCCTGATTTTCTGCTCTGAGTTGCTGCAGAATATGCTGCTCAGCCCACAAACCATTTCACCTTCATCAGTATTCTGCCTCTGATGTGGTACAGCTTGCTTGAAAGACAGGTAAAGCCCGTGTCTTCCCCCAGAGGAAGAAAGAGAGGCACAGCTAAGGACTTTAGAGACCTCTCCTTATGCTCTGCAAAGGTATTTGGCCAACACAAAAGAGACTAGTGGAGTGAAGATGAGAAGGCTGTTAGTATGTGGTTAGTATGAAAAACCCTCTGCAGCATCCCTCATCTCCTGAGTTGTTCCACTCTCTGCCTCTGCTCATCCTTCTGTCTTCTGTCTACTATCATCAGGAAACGCGTCATGTCAATACTGCTTTCATGCTGCTGCAAAAGACTGAATTCAATATTATTTCTAAGCACATTTGATTCGTTTACGAACTGTGCTCTGCAAGCTTAAATTCTTTTTCAGCTGCAAACTTCTACAAACTTGTAAGTTCAGGTGTAAGATGTATTGGAATAGTTTTAAATCGACTGCAGACTGAAATGACTTTTCATAGTAGAGCACTCAGGATTTTACAACTAGAAATCACTGCAATGCTTGGCAAAACACAAATTAATTGCATTTATTTCAATTGGATCTGCATCCAGAGTGGGAATGTCAGGAAAGTCCTAGGTTTGCAGAAGGAAATAATGAATGTTAGCTAAAAACTATAGGTATTCTGCAATACTGTGTTTGTTCAGCAATACATTTTTGTTACTTCTTAGCAGAACAGGAAATATGTGACAGCATAAGTGAAGTAGGTTGCTGGATTCATGGACTCATCAGACAAGTCCCCCCAAAAGGCAGAAGACGGACAGGACGAGGCAAGATAGTATTACTTGAGTGGGTGAAAAACAGGCTGCTTAAAGTACCAAAAGAAAAACTTCTCAACAAATATGAGTTGATCTAAAACCAAAGCTGGACAGATGCCAGCCAAGAGCAATCTGGAACGCTGCTACAGAAGCTCTGCTATAATACCCAACAAACAGAACAGGCTTTCAAATGTACTTCATTTCAAGATGTGAATGGAACAATGCTCAACTGCCCAGTTTTCTTTTATACAAACTAAGACAATGAAGACAAAATATCACCAAAAACTGAAAAACAAATGCTGACTGCAGGTCTATCAGAGGAGATGTAGACACTGCTGACCACCAGCTCTCCAACAAAGCACAGAAACCACAGTGCTTCAACACCTCTGTGTAAATGATAACATAAGGGTCTATAGAAGGTTTAAAAATTGAAATCTGGACTTAAGTTCATAAACTGAAAAGCTTTCAGTAAAATTAAGGCAATCGGTTGCCTTAATTTTACTGCATTTGCAGCATACTGGCAGATTTGTCTTTTTGAGGGATTCAGCAAAGAGACTCTCTTAACCACAGAACACTGCACACAAAGTAATATCACACATGCAGACTAAATTAAATACAGAGTAGCTAATAAGTTACAAGAGAAGCACGGCATGACGCAAACATGAGTTGGAAAGCGTCTCCAAACTTTATGGCCATTAAATTTATTATTATTTGGGGTTTTCTGGAGAAGAAATGGAAGAAAATCAGTGAAATGTACACTTTTGAAATGACAAGTTTGCTCCTCAGCAATACTGAATCAAATTTAAAAAAAACAAACTTCTTTACTGATGTGCTCATTCCAGTCTATGCTCCTCTGACAATTTCCTGATACTGCTCACCCTCACCTCCTCTTCCATGCAACCAAACTCATATCCATGCGTATGCAGACCCACCCCCGCTCACCTTCACCTCTCCTCTTAAGCCTGCGGGTCTTTGAAAGAGCGGAGAGCATTGCTCTCCGGCACATAAGAAGCAGGATTAAGTTGTTTATAGAGCCGGGCTGTTATCACATTGCACATTAACAAGCCGAACGCACAGACACCAGACAAACATGCACTCTCACACACAGAGGCACACGTACAGAGGGGAGTTCAGAGGAACAGCCACACGACTGGTGATTCGCTGCGAAGGGAGGGGGTGAAGTGCTCTGAGGCGGCGATAAAGAGATAGAGATTTGCTGGTTTGCTGGTGGCACTTATTCAGCAGAGAGTTGCTGCGGCTTCTCAAAGGCTCCATGGGGTTTCGAATGAAAAGGCTCCAAACAAGCGTGGATAGTTATCTGTGTAAGACTCTAAATATTCATATCCAAATCCCAGCAGTGCTCCAAAAAAGAAAAATAAAACTCATAATCAAGCCGAGACATATCACTCAAAACAGATTACTCCCACATGTTTGGAGACTCGATTTGAAACTAGACAAGAAGAATGCTTCTTTTGTTCTGTGCAGCATACTTGGGTTCCTTGAAAGGCACTCCAAGCTAAATTATTATTACTATTATTTTCACAGAGATGCTGGTGAGCAGCACTGCAACTTGTTTTCCTCTGTAGCTGTTATTTTGGTGCACTTTCGCAGCATTTACTCCACGACTCCACACTTATCGACTACACCTGCTCTGTTGTCTGAAATTTGTGGTGGCACTGTAGCGCTGACCTTTGCAGCATCTTGTAATATCACTTATCAAAGAATAACTGCTCATCCCTCTGTACTCACTGGGAAGATGTAAGGCAGTGGATAAAGCCAGGAGGATTATAAAGACATTAGTTTTCAATCTTGACATTCTTTTCCTTGTGCCCACCAATTAATTCTAATTATGTTCTATGTCACTGTGCAATTATCCCACAGCGACTCTGCAGTGAACGCTGTTCTCCAATAAAATCTACCACGGAAAACTGGAGCTGTCATATAAACAAAAGTACTGAAATCTTCTGTTTGTAGCGCAGAAGAATTACAGAGAACTCAATAAGAGATTACAGGATTCTGACCCATTTATCTGACTAAGCTTTGATAGAGAAAAAGGAAAACTCTTGTAAAAGTATTCCAAGCATCTTCCATGGATGTTCCACAGGCTTCCATAAATTCTCCGCCTAGCGAGCAAGGACATTAGCCTGCTGAATCATACCCATATACACCGTGCATGCCGTAATTCCCACTAACTGGACTGGTTGATTTCATGCACACATGAATGAGTTTTAATTAAAAGCAAAAATCATATTTTTAAATGTTCCTCATTAGTAGTATTTAGTTCACATAATGGGTTGGATTCATAACTCATTTGATGAATCAGTGTTTATAACTTTGCTTTCTGTAGAGATAACATGGTCTCTGATTTTTAGGGTCAGTCTGTTTTAAGTAATTTGCAAGTAAAGCACTGATCTGAGTCTATGCTTTTCATTTTAATTATCATATAGATTTAGAGAGGATATAAACTAAAAATAGGTTGTAAATTAAAAGAGTTTAAATGATCCAAACATTTGGACCACTGTGGGTTAATAAAAACAAAACAAAACTTAAAACCTGCTGAACTTTACCCTCGACTATCATGATTTGTGTCTCATTAAATACATCTGGCAGTAGTTCAAACACAAATGCGATCGACTCTAAATTATAAACCTAAATATAGAATTTTTGCAGCTTTACTCCATCCATGTGAGGCTGGAAGCATTTATTAAACACAATATTAAATATTGTACGACTTAGACATCTGATTAATTGCTGAAACTGTCCGTGTGTGCGCGCACTGCCGAGAAAAGCCACACACTAACTTTTTCGTTATGAATGATCTTGTGGACAAAATGCAAACTTATCACTCATGCTAACAATTTACTTGGTTGGCATATAAATTTAATAGTCTGTGAAGACTGCAACTCTAATTTAAAACCAAAGCACATCTGTTTTATCTAAACGTGAGCATCATTTTCATAAACAAATCATCAGAAAACTGATGAATATGTCTTGTTGATTAAATATGAAGAAACAACATGACCTGCGTTTCTTATTTATTATTGTGACTAAACATTTTATTCTCATAACTATGAATGATCTTACTGTGTTCTGGGCAGACTCATCTGTAATAAAGACGTCTGTGACCTTAAAAAACAAAAACAAAAAAAACAATCCTTACTTAAAAATTGGCCTTGAAGGAAAGAAGCTGATGTACAACGTCACAGAGCAAAAGCCATATATTTAATATGTAAGGCAATTGTTCTGACAGCTCTGTAATTAAACTGATCATAAGATAAGATGTACTGTAATCGATCAAACTGACTGCTTTTTAATCTGATTAATAAACTCCAGTTATTAATCAGAGCACGAGAACCTGTAGTTAAAGCAGAGGCAAATGTGTATCTGAGGTTGTTTAGCTGCTCTTGAAATTCTCCACCCAGTGCCATTAACTGTGGAAATACAACAAAAAGACAGAAGAAAAAATAACTTAATAAGGAGCACAGGGAGTGCACGTTCTCTATCAAGGTTACCTACTGCAAACTTCAAACAAATTTATCTAAATACTACAATGTCTGGTACAGTTCATTTATGGTTCACAACAGTTCTACATTTTTCTGATGCTGCATAGGGCTGTTCAATATAACGATATATATTGGATGACGATATAAAAACACCTATCGTTTCATTTTACGCTATAGTTTGTTTCGTGGTGTCGCAAAATAAACTGTTTACGGCAATATTTTTTTCATCGTTTTGATGGTCACTGTAGTGGCTATATTGATTTCTTAAAGTTCTCTCTTTCTCTTATATTTAATATAACCACACTACGGTCGGACAAGCGCCTGTTTTTATGCGTTGTGGTTAGCAACAACGACGGTAACACCATCGCATGTCCGCTTGTTTATGTTCCACACAAACCTTTCACAATAAAGCTCAAGATCCTGTTGAGACTTTTCAAAATAAACTGAATCACGTGAAAGAGCAGATTATTTACGGATGAGAAGTAAAAAAGAGCCGCCAGGTGCTAAAAAATAAACCTTAGACTCAAACGTTAGAACAGGCTTTTCCCCGCAGCACGGCGTGTAATAAATACTCACAAAGAAACAGCGGCCTTTACAACTTATGTCTAAAAATGTATAGTTTCATGCATCTGTTAAAACACTCGATCTGCATACTATTACTATGCTACTAGCAGCAGGTGCCTTTTAAACTTAACCTGCAGAGTGTTTAATTCAATTATTTGCCACAGACGGAGCAGTTTTAATAACAGGAAATGTAAAAACTGAAATGTTCAAAATGCTCATGGACATGATGGACAAAAATAAAAAGAGAAAGGACACAAGTGACAGATGCTCCAACAATTTCATTATCAGCTCCATGTGTGGGAAACCACGTAGGCTGGCTGTCACAGGGCACTGATGAACTGAGCCAATGTTGTTATTGCTACTAAAGTATGCTTGTAAGCCTCCACCTCCTACCCAGAGTGCACTGCAGCAACTGTGGGAGGTGTGAAATCGGCGGAACCGCCGCTGGTATCCGACATACAGCTGTAGTAATTAAAAACCACCCCCTTTAAACAAGTCCACAGTCACTCAACCTCAAACTCTCCGTCTGTCATTCAAAACACAAACACGCGCTTAACTTCAAAACTTTCCTCCTGTGCTTTGTGATGCACAAACCTGATTGTCACGCTACATCACAGCACCGTCAGACACTGGCGAGGCAAAAACATGCGAGTAAAACAGCAGCCGACATAACAAATGGGATACATGTCTGTACCCAACATCTGCTCGCAGCTGCCCAGACTGTTTCGCTCCTGACACCAGGCAGCATGTTAAAGTAAGTCGGCACTGGGTTATTGTCAGCACGGGCAGTCACACGGTAAATGAGTGGCTAATAGAGCACCAGGTCATGCACGGGCTGAAAGGCACGCAGGCGGACGAGCTCGTAACAGATGTAATCTGTTATGAGCAGATGAGTTTGCCAGTGCATCGTTGCAGGAAAGGAGAATCCTTGCAGCTTCACATACAAGTAAGCCAATGTGGTTGAAAGATAGCAAGATACATGATGAGAGACCATGAGGTAAGAGAGGCGATGAATCTCCAGATGTATCGCTTAAAGCCTTCCAACTCCCTCTGACTCGTCTCTATTCACACCCCATACCCACTCTCTCTCTCTCTCTCAACTTAATCCAGTCTCAGAGACGGCGCCTCACTCCATTACAAAGCTTCGAGAGGATTGAACCAAATATCAGAACTGTCCTCCTTAAATTGAGTTGCTCTCAAATTTTCCACACAATGCCTCAGTTGCCTGAAAGACTGAAAATCCCTCAGTAAGCTCATTCCCGATCCTTTCTGAAGGTGATTTGATAGTTGAAACAAGTACAAAATCTCAGCTTCCATGTAGATTTACAGAATAGAGCTATTTTGGGGAACATTTAAAGACTCTCTGAGAGCAGCAAATGTGCAATATTTATGAAACAATCTCAGTGCGCAGTGTTATTGGGATTTTAAATAAAGCTCATAAGAACTTAAAGTTCTTTATTTTACATGTATGTGGGGTGCTTTATGTGATGCAGGAAAACAGTGATCTCTGAAAGTTGAAATGTATGTTTTTCTTTTTAAATTTTCAAACTCAGGTACCGCTGAGAAATGTTCTTACTCTTCCTCTGGGCTGGGAATTTTCTTTTTTAATTCAATTAAAAATATGGCTTTCAGTGACTGTTAAAACAATATAAGATAATCAAGACAAACGTATTCTTGTTCTTCAGTCATTTTTGTAACGACGCTCTCATTTTGTTTTGTGCTTCAAGGTCTGGGGATCGCTTGGCTCTGCAGCAGTGTCTGCAGCCTCTCCTTAGCTGCTCAGTTTTTCTCCACCAGAGATGATGGTGGTCAACAAAATCAACAAAATTTATGAAAAGAAACAAAAGCTCTAACAGATTTTTTAGCGGAAAAAATGGACGATCAGTCGAATATAATAACTGTCATCTCCTCGGTCGTATGATTTTTGCCATAACCGAGCAGCTGTCAATCAAAAACACTGACAAGCAGTGAGCAGGTCATCTTCTTTAAGGCGCTGCTCTTTTCTTGGGTTGTTGAACCTTGGTGGTTATCACTGACCATTTTGTTTACCCACTTATTCTTAATGTTCCTGTATTTATATTTAGTTCTGTGACTCCTCAAACATGCCGCGTGCTCTTGCTGTCCATGTGCAGCATCTTGGTGTGAATGTATGTGTGTAGAAACTGTACTGAACACTGAGCAGCACTTAGCTGTTGTAGGTCAGCTACTAATCGGAAGGCTGGTGGTTTAATCTCTGGCTGCTGCAGTCAAATATAACCCCAAGTTGCTCTCCAATGTATCCATCAGTATAAGTGTGTTTAAATGCTAGAAAGCACTTAAAAGCATGATTCTTGTATGAATCGGTGTGAATGAGGCAAGCTGTATAAGGCACTTTGAGTGCTTAGAATGAGTAGAAAAGCACTATATGAGAACCCAACAATTTAGTAATGTAACACAACAGTACAACAATCAAAAAATGACTATTAGAGCTAGCAATGAAAGTACCTGAGTACATATTTTCATTCCTCACCTGAGTCTGAGTTAAGTGTAAAAACATTTTTTTCCCCACTAAAAGCTAGAAGGCTGTGGTTTCATGCATTTTTTTAAAAGAATTTGGGAACTGCTCAGAACAGCCGAATAACATTTAACTGGTGTGTGAAAATCATGTTTATCTATTTGTTTTGTGACATTTTAACAGCTTGCAGCGAACACAACCAAACACAGAAATGTTTGGGTTATCAAATCTTGCAACAAAATGGCAAACGCTCCAACAAACGCTTCGATTTGGTTGCCTGAAAGCCAAAAAACGTCTCCGATGGGAATCCACACCCCGCTGGAGTGCTTTCCCACTTCAGCAGCGCCCTTCCATATTTATCTTTGGGAAAGGCGGATGATGACACCCAGCAGGCTCTGGCACTCCGCGAGATGATTAAAATGTTCATTAACACCGATCCGTCCAGGTGATGAAATCTGTCACACACCCCTGCTGCGCCCACATGGAATCGCCTGCGAGATATGACGCTGCCGACGCATAAATCTATACGCGCGCGCACAAAGGTGCCGCACTCACTCCGACGTTGACCACCTGGCCCCACCTGTGACAAACAATACGCAATGTCACCTCTCTCGTGCCAGGTAAATAAGCAGTGTGTTAAATCCATTGTCATATACACACATACAAACAGACCACCCTCTGCTGAATAAATGAAAGTCCCTCACACCTCTGAGACAGTAAACATGCCCAAGCTGTTGGATGAAGACCTAAAAGGCTAAACAATGCGAGCTGCCGCCTGGCTTCTCTTCTGATGATCTGAAGCTCCGGCTGTACGTGTGGGCACAATTAAGTTCAATTCACATAGAGAATGACTCATCATTTGCGCTTTTTACGGTGGGCCTACAGGGACGCAAATAACTTTATAACATAAACCACACCAGTTACAACAGTTTCATATCCACCTACAGCCGCTAATGCACAGTTTAATTTAGTCTCCTCACACTAACGTCCGTATACACCACGTCTCACCTACACTCACACGGGGGGATATGATACTCGAAAAGACAATTAGCACAAATACGAGAGTATATTATGTAAATGTGCACACATATGCACAAAAAACACATAGCTAAACACAAATTTTCAAATTATGACTCCCCTCTTGTCACTGTGACCTGCTTTCCACACATTAACCCCCCCAAAACACACTCAGCAGCTTATTTGTTAACAACTAATCAAAGTCCACCTCCATATTAACACACACACACAAATCAAAAAGTTTGTACTGGCACGGCTTCACACTTTTATGCATACAGAAGGCAGGTTTATGCAGACAAACAAAAGCACAGGGCACACACACACACACACACACACACACACACACACGGCTGACAGCTCTCAGCAAGATGACCGACCTCCCCGGGGCCCTACAAGGGCAAAGTGTAGCACACACAGGGCCAGCGAATGCAGATCTATGTGTGTAATGAATAAGTTACACACTCCTATTAGGCCAGGCAGCAGTGACAAATGCCTCTCATTCACTCATTAGGCTGCTGGCTGTCAGAGGAAGGAGAAGGGAGCAAGGCACAGCAAGGGAAGCTTATTGGGTTTTAAATGGCCATGTAATCCATTTCCTTATTGGAGATGAATAAGCTGCTGTCCACGGTGGGTTTATTTATGGGCGAATTAAACACGTACGCAGAGACAGGCAAAACGTAGAATGAATCAAAGTGCCGGGATGCCATCCGTGTAAAATTCGTGGACGGAAAACACAGCTGACATGCAAAAATGAAAAAAAAAAAAGAAGTCAAAAATGAGGAGGTGTAGGGGATTGGACAGAACGGGCTGTAGAAAAGTAGGAATCATTATATTGCAGTTGCAGAGGTGGGCTGGAGGATTGTAGGAGTCACGCTGTAAATATTTTTGAATCATGAAGGGACTCATTGTGCTTTACTTTTGTTTCTGTCATGTGTATACTATTATATGTATTTTATTGTATTCTATATATTCTTATGTCAAACTTTGTCATGAATAAAAAGCGTGTTCTCCCATCTGGTCTCTACTTTTTAAATTTTCATTTATTGTCTGCTATACCTGCAAATAGATCGGCAAGTCGGTGCTCTGGGAATCCATCCTACCCGACAAACCATCCTACCCGTTGTTTCTATGCATGCGCACAACACAAAATTAACTGGCGAACCCTCCTACCTTTGAGAATATGGGCTACAAACATACTCTGACGGGTAAAATTAAGTGCCAAACCGTCCTACCTTTGAGAATATGAGCTAGAAACATACTCTGATGGGCAAAGTTAAGCGGCAAACCGTCATACCTACTTAAATTTGTGCTGGAATTTCTCTGTGACAGCAGAAATGTGCATAAACTACTTACGGTGGGACGTTTTGCCAAAGTAGGATGGTTTGTCAGGGTTCAATAATCTTGAAGACACACCTCTTGCACCAAGCTTCACCTACCAACTGTTAAGACTAGCCAGCCAATCAGAAAAGAGCTGGCTTAAAGAGAGCTAAAGAAGGTAACCCCTTCACGTTTATAAGTCCCAATACGTCCGGCATAAACCTAACATAGCAGTTCCATGATTTCTACCAGGAAATCCTGAAGAAGAATATCTGGATATCGGTTCATGTCCTAAAGCTTAAGCACACTTGAGTTATGCAGAAAGACAATGAGATAAGCAGACAAGTATGATGCTTCAGCGCGACCTTAGAATGGCTCAAAAACCCTCCAGTGTGGCTGAATTTTAAAAAAAATCTTCAAAGAAGAGTGGGTCAAAATTCCAGTTCTTGCTGCCAAAGGTGGTACAGCCAGTTATTAGGTTTAACTGGCAATTATTTTTCCCACATAGAGCCAGGTAGGCTTGAATAGCTTTTTTTCCTTAATAAATGAAATCAGCCAGTTTCACCGGCCCACAGGGGACCATCAGTTATCTTAGTGGTGCTGAAACTCCCAGAATCCCCACATCTGCCCAGATTCATTTACTGCCCCCCTCGGAGAGGCCGTTCCCTCAGGTAAAGGAGTCAGTCAAACATCAGCGAGTCGACCAGGCATAAAACCTCCACCTGGGACAATGAAACAATATCGCACGTCAAGTGAGAAAGCATCCATGTTCCGGGAAATGTAAAGTTTTAGTAATTCAGTCAAGCCCCTGATTTCATCATGTGACTTCACACCACAGCAATCCATCACAGTGCCAGCATTAACTCACTATTTTTCACCCGCTCACTACAGTTAAGAACAGACTGCCACCACCAGAGCTTTCTTTTTGAAGTCACCTGTATAGTTGGAGAGAAGAGCCACATGCTTTAATAAAGACTAGCTTGACAATAGTTTATGAGATATGTCAGTGTGCATTACAGTATTTTTGGCATTTTGTTGTGCGTTTGCCACAATGACAATAAAATGATTCTGATCCTGATATGTTCCACGACGCAGGTCACTGCACTGCTTGGTGCCTGTAGCACAGAAATTCAGAACAAATGTACTCAAAACCAAACTAGATATGCTCGAGTCAAATCAGTTCTGAGTAACCTAGATGCATCACATTCCCCAAGTAAGGCCACAAACAAATAGATTGTAATTGGGTCAGTTTAATGGGGTTGTGTAGCGCCCCACTGTATTGGTCTGGGTATTAGATTACCCTCAGAGGATCCGAATATACTTGCCCTTAGCTTAAAGTGTGTATGGCATCATAACCGTCGTCAGCGGCATCTCTCCGTTTGGTTGGCTTCACTTTCAAGCAGGTCCTTTTATCCCTGACTCTATTCAGATCCAATCTGACTAATCCCTTTCCCTTTCATTTTGGATCTCTATATTCACGCAGGTCAGATTCAGATACGTTACAGTGATTCAAGAGGGTGACGCTAAAACTGAAAGAATGAATTTGGGGTTTTTGCATATCTTACAAATGTCTTAAAGCCAAAGCAAAAACTAGCTTTCAATCTCACTACTGTAAATATATTATTTGAAAATCACAGAGATTTAGATTCTCCGCTGAGAATCTAAATCTCTCATTGATGCTCGTCAGGGAAAGGGTTTTTTCCCCCCTCTTTTCCCTCACCTGCGTAACGCCCGCGAGAAATAGATTTAGACCTCAAATGTTCGTTCACTGGGAGAACTTCCAGGAATGAATGGTAGTGATTGGTCATTAGACTGTATTTTTATACATTTATAGAGCTGTTACGGAAACACAACCTCTTTGACACATGTTAGAGAGGTTCAGCATCACTACAAATGGTGATGAACCCGATAATGTTAGTAGTAAACCATGTTCTTGACACTAAAAAAATCCAGGGATAAACCAGAAGTGAACATCATCAAGCCCCAAATCCTGCAAGTAACGTCCACAGAATGACAAAAACTAACCAAAGGAAAACTTCCACCTAGAGCTGGGCGATATGAGATTTATTCATATCACGATATGTTTTTTTCATTTCAGGCGATAACGATATCTATCACGATATAAGCCAAATAACTATATTTGTAAGATTTAAATGTGCCGTTGCTCACAAGTAAAATGTGAAATAATCAGCAGCTTGTTTTTATTTAAATATTTATTTCCCATAATAAGTTCAACAGGGTAGATGTACTTAAGGAACATGAGACTTTTTCAGATAAATAAAGGCAAATATTGCAAACTACACAAAAGGCAGCCGCTAAAGCGTTTAAGTTTCAAAATAGAACAAACGAAACAGACTAAATTGTCAATTCCACTTAGAAACAAAATATTAATTCTAAAAATAAATCTTAGTTTGTTTTACAGAAGAACAGACAAAACTGACTAACTTTTGTCAATATCAAATAAACTGAGAACTAAAAGGAAATTCTCAATCTCTCCTTGTTGTATAGCTGAGCTTTTCAAACAGTTTTAACAGTTACTTTAGTCTGACAAAAGCCGAATGATGAATTAGCGCTTCCAGTCAGAGACTGAGGCTACGTCCACACGTACACGGGTGTTTTTGAAAACGGAGATTTTCCGTTTTCGTTTTAAAAAAATAATCCCGTCCACACATAAAGGGAGAAATGAAGTGAAAACGCTGCTATGAACATGCCAAAGCAGCAGGTGGCGCTAGATTCCTAACCGTGCAGAAATGTTGGCCAATCAGAAGTCTAGAAGCCTCGGTGGGAAAAAGTAAACAAAGCTGCGGCATAGAAGCAGAACCGAGTCGTATGTGTGGACGGACAGTAACTGTGTGTATATGTAAGCATTTAAACACTGCAGAGAGTAGAAGTAACAGTATTGTAGAAATTCATTTCACCGAAACAATAACGTGGCGCACAGTGTGACGCATGCACCAGTTTATTGTATTTCCAGACTTGCTTTCGGCACAATTTACAGTGCACGCTACTCTGTTTTTTGTCAGACTTGAAATAGCCGAAATACCTTCACACTACGGAACTTCTTTGGCTCTTCCGTTCGACAATCTCTCCGGCATTGGAACCATCATCTGTTTTCTCTTCGGTCACGCTCGGTTGATTTTTCTAGTCGGCACACTCATTTCCTCCATTACGCGCTGGCTCCATTACCCGCTGGCTGCTTCCCAAACAAACACACGTGCGGCTTGGCACTTGTGCTGTACGTAACAAGTCACGCGACGTGACGCTGCGAGGTCTATCGCGATAGCTTAATTTCTCTATCGAGTAAAAGTTATATCGCGATACATATCGTTATATCGCCCAGCTCTACTTCCACCACAAAACACTGAAGCAAAGGGAAAAACAAGGAGAAAGGTCAGACTATCCTTACAAAAAAGTGGGAATGAAATGAAAGCAGGAAGTAAACCCAACATAACATAAGTCAGTGACGAATTAAAACAGGAGCTTTTTCTCTTGTGCACAAGTATGTCTAGTATATCTACCACTTATGCAACATATGCATATATTCAAACAGCATTCATGCATGTGAAATGATTTGCAATCAACACTGTAATAAAATCGCACTGCTCCTTCATATCCAAGTATAAGTGGTGTGGGGATATCCCCCCAAACAAACAGGGACACACAGCATCACACATGGAAACAACAATTATCGCTTCTCTGAAACAGAAGGAAAGGAAAACCATCTTTTGTGGGATGTCAGTGGGTCTGACAGCGCCTGAGGAGCATTTGAGATATCAAGTCTGCTTCGCTATCATTAGACAGGAGGGGTTTCAAAAACGCAGCACACTGATCAGGGGGAAACATGCTGACAGCTCATAAAAAAGGGGGTGCTTGTGTATCAATTGAAACCCCCCCAGCAGCCGTGATTTTCTGCTCCCCTTAAACTCCTCGCACGTTATTTTGCCTCCTTCATTCCCAACACACAACGGCAGGCTCTGGTAGTCGACATCAAAGCACGATGGAACGAGGCGCATCATTAGCAGGAGAAGACAGAGGCAAGGGAGGATGAAATCATTTAGACGCCGCTGCGGAGGGGGAATTACTATGCCTGTCGGGACGACGGTGGTGTGAATGGAGCGAGCAGGAGTGTGGATGGGTGGAGAGGAGAGAGAAATGGTACAAACGACAAGAAACTGAAAAGTCAACACGAGCAGGTAAGGTAATGAGTGGCGGCAAAACAAGAAGAGTGCAAAAGAAACAAGAGGAAGCCACAAAGTGAGGAGGAAATTTTTGATTGAGAAACTGCAGCGGGTGAGGGCTATTTCCTGATAACGCACACGCGTGAGAAAATCACCATTGCTCTTTCCAATCATCTCTCATCGTACGGTTCCTCCCCGCCATGGTCTCCAGTGTCAGCCGCTCAGGCGGCCGTGTTTCACAGGCTGAACACAGTAATTGCAGGAACCAGAAAGATGAAATGTGAACTGTTGTGATGTTTTAAACATGACTCTGTTGTAGGCCGAACTCGCACAGGTCTGTGCCTGCTTAACAACCGCAGACTCTCAGTGATCATCAGTTCAATTCTTCTGAATAGAAGCATCTTTTTGGTAATTAATATAAAACAAGTTTTTAAAAACCATCAGATTTTTTTTTTTTTATTGCAATTGAGATTAAAACTGCATGACAAGAAAAACTAAATGCAGTTTCATGCAGGGGTCATTCCATCCAAAACCAGCCAATATTTAGAACATTAGATGAAAAACTTATGGTGCAAAGCCTGAACACGAGTGCTGTGAAATTTTAGCTTCATATTTCAAATAGTTTTCAAGATCCATTTCTTTTAAGTGATTTATCGACCGACTTTCAGGCATTTTATTCACACACTGAAATCTGAGGCAATGTTTGAACATGAATATCTCAAAGACTATCAGAGATAAAAGCCTGAAAATTTTCGCTGCTGTTTCGTACCTTAAAAATGAAACAGGCTCTGTAATTTGGAACAGACAAATCAAAAATGTATCTGCCTGAGTACTCATAACTTAAAATAAAACTAAAAGGCCAGCATGCCCACAAAGTCCCATATTTGAGTACAAGCTAACTAAAAACAGGCAACTAGTGACAATTTCTACATGATAAATAGCAGAATTATACACTACAGTAAACAAAAGCATGTAGAACACTATCGTGGGATTAGTCACAAAAATGAAAAGATGCCATTTTTATTTAAATTTCATGCTGGATTGAACAAATATGACAAGTTGAAACACACAAAAAATATCAGTGTATCCCATTCGCTTCCACTTCCTTTATCAGGGTCGCGGGGGGCTGGAGCCTATTCCAGATGTCATATGGCGAGAGGCGGTGCACACCCTGAGCAAGTCACCAGTCCATCACAGGGCTAACACATAGACTCAGACAACCATTCGTACTCACATCCACTCCTGCATTCACACCTATGGGCAATTTTCCAATTAACCTACCCCCACTAAGTGCATGTCTTTGGACTGTGAGCGGACCGGAGAGAATATAACTTAGAAAATAATGTTGTTAAACATGTTCATATATTTTATTTTAGAGACCTGAGTCAAATATTTTAGAATATTTACTGCTCCAATTTGCACAAAAATTGTATAGTCCAAAGTTTAAATATGCAATATACAATGATTGCCTCAGTCTGTGTTTATTTTGTGACTGGATGGCGAGCGGGTGCTGGTGGTTCCTTGCTAATGCGAAGTCAAATTGGTTTCAAAGAGGTATACGGTGCAGCGCCAAAAACCTCTTTGCAATTTCTTTGGCTGCTAGCAGGTTTCCATGGTCGCCCATAGTTTGCATGGAGGAGTTTGCAAACCTGCAATGAAACTCTGACACAAACAAAAGGACAAAGTTCACCTTCAAAGTAAAAG
Organism: Maylandia zebra; assembly: GCF_041146795.1. NCBI lineage: Eukaryota > Metazoa > Chordata > Actinopteri > Cichliformes > Cichlidae > Maylandia > Maylandia zebra. The sequence continues at coordinate 10,001,664 of NC_135174.1, read as the reverse complement.
CTGCCCCTTTGAAATGTGTTGCTTTCGGTGGAAGGCCACACGTTTTAGTCTGAAGGCCACCCTTTTTTTTTCCAGTTTCAAGTGTCTACAGTTCACAGAATAAAAGGCAGATTCAACATATTCATGAATCAAACAGTTTATTATTGCTAAGGACAGACGACCTTTAACTAGTTAATAACCTCCAGTTTTAAAAGTCATATGATAGCCTCAATGTTAATTAAATATAATGCAAAGTTAAGCCTTTTTATGTTTTATTCAAGGTGCTGAGGCACACTATGGCTGATTTATCACCCATGATTACATCATTGCTCACACACAAACTTTGACCTTTCCGTGTATCGTTGGGCCTAACTGTCCATCTGGTCATTGGACTTTATAGTGCGGATGCTGACATGTTTTATCACTGATATAAATAATTAAAAAGACCCACATTTTAATACAAATTGAATTTTCCTCAAAATAAAGATAATATTCATCTAGGCTCAGGTTTCGTGTTGGTGATAGTGTAGCGTAGACGCTGTAGTGCATTATTAGAAGGGTTACTGTTAAGAAAAACATCATAAAACATGAATTTAATAGGGAAAAGATGCACCGAACAAAAGCACAAAAACCTCAATGAACCCTCTGGGTTTTAAAGATAACCACTCCCCATTTTGTCCCATAGATTGCAATTGACCTAATATATGGCCCTCTGTTATCTGCAGTGTTCATTTTATTTGCATTTGACACAACAGAGGCTTATCTTGCTAGTTTTCACACAAAGCCTCGCTAACATCCCTCTGCAACACAAAAACAAAGTCAGAGATATCGAATCTTTTCAAAAACTAAAACTCTGGATAAATGAAAGTGAGCAGGACTGAGAGGGAAACCAGCTCTCTCTGTCTGACAGGGTCTCGTACTGTAAAAATAGAGGGTAGTCATCAGAGCCCCTGAGAAAAGCACCAGAACTGATCTGGCATATGAAAGAAAACCGATGACCTTATTTTTCGCTGTTTGCATCCATGTGCGCTGCTGTTTGAGAGCAAAATAGATGGACTGGGACGCTGATACAAAATCTAATTTCAGCTCATAATGATGCACGGAGAGAGAGCGCACACGTGTGTGTGTGTGTTTGCATTTTACCGTCATTGCCTTGGCTTCCTTCTCTCTTCAGCATCTGTACCGCCCCCACATATTTCTTCAGCTGGACCTTCAGGACCTCATTCTCCCTGCACAAACAGACACACAAAGCTTAAACAGAAGAAAACAGAGGGCTAAAACAAGAAGGTTATAGCTACAACGCATTGTATGCAGGTCGTTTTCAATGCCAAATATCCTTAGTGTCATTAAGTAAGGACACTTAAAGATAATGTACTGATTAATGGAGAGCTAGGATGGCAATATAAGTGCAAAAATATACTGCGTATGACCGGAAGGTTCTCTGACAAAGTTTCTAGAAATTGTTTTTTCCTCTGTTTCGAGCTGGGCCCTTTAGTTCCCATTAAGGGAAACATTAATGATACAGCGTATAGTGATATTTTAGATAATGTGCGCTTCCAATAGTGTGACAATAATTTGGTGGGAAATGTCCCTTAGCGTTTCAATATGAGCTCTTCCTCACAATGCAAATGTAGATGAATTTAATAAACTTCTAATGTTCTCATTCAAATATCTGATGGATCGTCTTGGCTTTAGCTCCAGTCTGACTCTGCATGGCGTGATTTGAATGCAATCATATGGAAATCTTTTCACTCATGCAGAAATGATCATTCTGGAGCAAATTAAAAAATTATCAGACTAATTACTGCAAAGGTACTTGATGTAAAAGAGAAAAGAGATCGTGTGTCTCGAGCTCATGAATCTCAGTTCTGAATTTTTTGTTTCTTCTTCTAGGTTTACTCTCTATCCAGACAAAGCAATACAGTTAGGTGCTTTACTATCTCCCAAATGAGGAAGAAGTCAGGCTGGCCTTGAGGCCTCTCTACAGACTGAAATAGAAGATGCCTGAGAAGAAAACACGAGGCCAAATACAGGGTCAGATCAGTGCACTGTAGTAAAGCTAGTAAAGCTAGGCATGGCCTTTTCAAACCTCCCCAAAACAGTGAGACCCCAACAAATAAAGAGACCTACTTTTCCCACCCTTCACAATTGTTATAACTTACAATTCCCTCAAACAACTGCACTGCAAGCTTTGTGCCATCTTTTAGAAACGCAGTTACTTGTAAATTTGGCGAGAATCCACTGTTACCTGGAGAAAAGAAACCACTTCAGCTGTTTCTAAATTACAGGCACATGTAATCATACTGCTTGACTATCCCACACAGATTCAGCACCAGTTGGATAAACCGGAACACTACTTATAGGTATATCAGGGCCTCTGATAGTTCGGAGATGCATCTTAAGAGCCCTTGAAAATGTAAACGCACATGTTGTACTGTGACCGAGGACACAGGCACAAAGACGCGGTGACAAAGAAAGGGACTGAGAGACAGACGCAGTCTCCTTACAAGCCGTAGCCGGCTGAGCATCGTCGACTTTGGGGAAGAAATCAATCAGAACTGGAAGTGCGGCTTTATGCCCTTGGCAGTTACATCTAACAGTCTTTGTCTTGCACCGCCGTCGCGCCCCCACACCGCCACCCAAACCCTCATTCTCCACGGGTGATGTTTGGTGCCCTGCTTATCAGCCCTCATTCACAACCAACAAAAGAGGGACCTCCGGGGAAACTTCCTGAAATCCACATGACGAGCTCTCAGTGGAGCCGTCCACACGGTTATCAGAACAACCCGCAGCCCAGATGCTTTTTCAGCCTGATTTAATTATAGCTAATACACACCGCCTGCTTTACAGAGTGTGTGTGTGTGTGTGTGTGTGTAGCGGGTCGGACAGATACGCAGATATTCAGAACAGAGGAATCATTTTACTGATAAAAGGCCTTGTGTCTGCAGGATTTGACATAATGTGAGACACGTGAAGCTCAGGTTAAAGTGTTCTTCTATTACGAACTCGATGAATTTGGCTCTTTTACTTGCCGTCTGTCACGATGGCGTGTTAGAAATTGTTTTTTCACCCTTGTACGCGCACACAGCCTCTGCTCACTTGGTGGTTTCATCCTCCTAATCAATAGTCTCATTTTAAGACCACACAAAATGTGTAAGGAGGTGGGGCTCTAAAAGCCTTAGCAGCTCTATTATCTTCATCTCTACCAAGCATCTTTGTCCTCAGATTCTGTTAACATTCACAACAGTGCACTGCATTCCCAGAAGCCAACGTTGCCAGATTAAACTGTCATCAAGACCTTCAGTGGGTGCCTTTAAAGTCACCTACTCATCGTAAAAGTAGTTTAGTGTTCTGTTTTATTAAGAAACCCGGCTCCACGTAAGAGATAATGTTATCTCTATAATAAGATATCTGCACATCCGCAGGCCAGGGGTGGAAGCTTTCCGGCTTGTCATCTATTGATCAATCATGCTGCAGGCTTTGATTGCATGTAGGTGAACAGTCTGAGTTTACAGGAAAAGAGAAATTAAATTTGCTCAAACTTTTTTGTTTGTTTTTTTATAAATAATAACCCACGAATGGAGCAGGAAGTCATGGTCCTTAAAAATTAGCTGTGGCCTTCAGAAGCAGTTAAGTATACAAGCTAATGGACTGCAGATGAGATTGCAGTATTGACTTACAAAAAGACATGGCCACTTTATAAAACCCCTAATCACAGAGCTTGCCAAACAACGAGAAATTCATAATAGAGTTTAACCAGTGTCACTATCTGGAAGCGACAAGAAAACGGTTCTTTTCTTTGTTCTTTTTTAAATGTTTACTCAGGAAACCCTAAGTTAAGTTTATCGACATAGAAGTGGTGAATAAGTGAAGAAAAGCCCCACATCACTGGGGCCCATTTACTACTTATGTCACTGTAATTTTATTCAATTACATTTGAAAAACTATAAATCATATACGGTGGCTCTGAGAGGTCAAATGCACTGCAAGTTAAAGAAATCACCAGAACAGATAATGAGAAGTGACAGAAACCAAAACGTGAAGGACTCCACTGGGACACTTTAAAGAAGCAGACGATTCGTCGGTGCTGTGCAGGTAATGTTGATTTTAACCGCATGATTCATATTATACTACAGATACAAGTTTGCTATTAGCATGTGTTCCACAGCTGATCCGTCATGTTGTTGTCTCCCCCAAAACACTTCTTATTTAAAAAACACACTTTTTGTGAGTTTTTGCAACATTTTTTGTACCATTTCCATTTTGTTTAGTTTTGTATTTTGCGCTTTTAAAGCTTTTTGTTTTTGTTTTGTTTTTTTTAAGTTGCAGTGCGTTTGACCTCTCAGGGCCACCGTAATAACACCCATCTAATAGACTACAGAAAACTAAACAACTGTATAAATATTAATATTTTTTTTCCAATAGGTGTTTTATAATTAGATGCCAGTTTGCATGTTTTCTAACAAAGAATTTATCCAGGTTTTTCTTTTTTGTTGTTGTTGCCAAAAATACCACAAGAGAAAAAAAAAGTTTTAGCTTCTCGGTCATGTAAAATGTAATCAGACAGGCACCAAACAGCAGACAGACAAAGCCCATCGGACTCAGCAGTGAAGAATTTAGCAGGTAAAAAATTAGCTCTTACCCAGAGGAGTCGATGACGACAACAGAGCACAAAGCGTGAGTGTTTAGCAGGAGCCTCGTTACTGTTATTAAATACACCTGTGCTTTTCTGCCAGGTATGTAATACAGGTGTAGTAACAAAGGTTAATCAGGCTGCTTGCTCTCTTGCTTTCTTATGACTACATTAAATGTTGCTCTTATGGGCGATCGTGGCTCAAGAGTTGGGAGTTCGCCTTGTAATCTGAAGGTTGCCGGTTCGAGCCCCGGCTTGGACAGTCTCGGTCGTTGTGTCCTTGGGCAAGACACTTGACCCGTTGCCTACTGGTGGTGGTCAGAGGGCCCGGTGGCACCAGTGTTCGGCAGCCTCGCCTCTGTCAGTGCGCCCCAGGGTGGCTGTGGCTACAATGTAGCTTGCCATCACCAGTGTGTGAACATGTGGATGACTGGATGTGTAAAGTGCTTTGGGGTCCTTAGGGACTAGTAAAGCGCTATACAAATACAGACCATTTACCATTTATTACTCGTTGCATTATTATTATTGGTGTTATATAAAACATAATACTGGGGAATTATTTTCCCAAAGAAAAAAATCCAAACTGACTAAGTATTGATTTCAAGCCTTGACTATCTTCAGCAGGTGCCGTCGCTGCCTGTCATCTACTGTGAGCCTTTTCAAATCTCCACCGTCATTCTGCTTTTTTTATACCATTTAAATTATTATGCACTCACAATCGTTTCAACAGTTGTTATTGCAAGCTGTCAATAGAAAATAATAACCAGATGCCTGTCAGCTATTCAAGAATAAAATAAATTAAAAGAAACACACACACACACACACACACACACAGAGTTTTGTTTGTTCTCGAACAGCCGTTCCGAAAAATCATTCGGCAAGATTTGTCTGCTCTGAATAAACGATTCTTTGAACAAACAATACTTAGCACGCTTGAAATTGAATTCCTTTCTCAGGTTACAACAGCACGATAATGAACACATTTTGCTGAATTATTGATCACTCTGATACAAGTAAAACACTTTGTGCCCGTGTAATGTGCTTGCTTTTGGAAAACAATGCCTGGGCCGGGAAAAACAAACAATCTTTCAACAGGATAAAATGTCACCTTGGTAAATACACGGCATCTGTCAACCTCAGCTGTGCTCTCCGCTGACAAGGAATTGTTGGTAATCAAGTGCATCAAGCTTGGAATTATTTGGCTCAGGTTTTGGGGACTGATTCGAATTGCTGATTAATTAAACTTGAGCGAACTTTGCAAAGTACACTGAACAATGTGTACAACTCCCTCCATTAAGAGCTGAGCATGTCTTTAGCACGGTAACATATAAGATAATATAAGTGGCCTGGTGGGGAATTTAGGGGAACGTACCCAAGCACTCGATAACACAGCAGCTGTCAGCGTGAGGATGATTCTGACCAAAGCCCCAATAACTGAACTGTTTTCAACTGAGTATTTTCAAATCCAATTTCAGGGCAGAGGGATAAAACACAGCCTGGAGGTGTGATAAACACCCTAGGTGTCCAGTATTGTGTCTGCAGTGGAGCAGCTTCCCTCAGGTCGTACCACAGCTCAGCCTCCCACATGCAATAAAAAATAATCCACCTGCTTAACACACAGCTCCTCTGTTTTTGCAAATACTTTTACATTTTTACTGGTTTATTTCAGGTTGTTTCTAAGTGTTGCGCCCCCTCAGCTTGATCCTTCCATGCAGGGCAGCAACCACACACTGTATTTTAAATACCCACTAAGACTGAACTCGTTGACTTTTGGTTTGCAGGAACTTCCTCAATGCCTTCAGTGAGTCTATCAAAACAAACTCAGTTCAGATATGTTCAGAACCACAGGACGAGAATTAAATAATGGATACGGAACAAAATTAAACCACAAAGCCAGAAGGGAGGAACGCCGCACAATTTCTCAATTCCGAAACTGAGAGCGATCCATTAAATTATCTGGTGCTTCTACTGGTGAGCAGGACGTATAAACGTGACACATTCAAACTCATCTAAAACTCGAAGTGGGTTGTCTGCCTTGAGGGATGCTAAAGTTTTAAATTAGCGTGTTGAAAGTTAAGGACTCGGCATCTCTGTTAAATAAACTGCATCCTTCATCCAGCAGATATGGGACCAGCCACACACTGCTTTCTCATTAGGGGCAAACGTCTGCTCTAGAAACATTTAGTGTAAACGTCTGCTTAGAGGATAAGCCTATTAACTACACTGGGCAGTAAAACTGTTGAAGTCATCTCATCTTCCTCAGTGCGAGATAAGTAAGAAGGATAAACCGTGTGCGTGCAAAAGATTTAGAAAAAAGCAGGATTGTTTTGTGCGTGAAGGAAACAGCGGGGGAAAAGAAAAGCTACGTGGCTTAGAAACATTTAGAAAAGTATTTTATGTGCAAGTGAATGGGAGTGGGGAAAGAGCAAAAAACAGTGTGTGCTTAAGAGATAAAGAAATTATGAATATTTTGTTTAAAAGAAAGCAAAGAATGTGAAGTCTGAGAATGGGTTTTATATAATGGAAACACTGTAAGACACTGTTAGAAAGCCAGTAAAAAAAGGAGGGGGGGGGCTCTTATCTTCTCTTAGAGTACAAGCAAAAAAACTATCTGAAAAGGAAAGCTTAAACTCAAACTACATACAGTAATTACTTAAACTGAATAGATGCCCTGAAGTGATTTTTTTCGCATTACATTTCCACATCCCTCCGTTTATTATCCCATGGTCTAAAGCCATCTTAATGTGCAATAAACACAGCATAAATTGGCTCTTCTTCAGGTACAGTCTGGCTCTGTTTGGAAGTAGTGAATGAGAGGTTCAAAGACGCCTTCAGAGATCAGCAGCTCAGTCGCTAGGTAATGCTCCCGAGTGCAATTTACTGCACTGCCATCTTTAAAAAAACATAAATAAAAAGCCCTTAAAGCATACATTCTCTCTCCTGACACACTTCTAGAGGCACATATATGCATTAAACATATAGATAAATCCACGCAGAGGCACAGCATGGCTGTGGGGTGGAGGACTGGGTTGTTAAAACTTCCGTTTGGGCAGAATGACATAACTGACTAAACACCTCCAACAAATAAACCGGGCAAACATCACAGCCGCTTGCTCTGCCACTTTATTTTATTTTATTTTTTTTTAGAAAAGCCGTACCAGACTGCTTGGAGAAAGGCGGCTCTGCCAGCTAAGAAAAAGGCATCTGCTCTCGTTTCTTTTGCATGCGAGTGTGTGCGCGCACGTATGTGTCCGCCTGTCCAACCACCCCCTCTCCCTGTGACGAGGAACTGCTAGCTGGCCCGAGCCCACTCGACTGGCCACCTTCCCGTCTTCCTGCTGCGAGAGGCCTGCTTTCCGCTCTGCCAACTGTCGCATGAAGAGGGGGGCAAGAAATAGTTGAGGGGAAAGATTTTCTGTGTGTCTGTCTCACTATTCTCTGAGGAATGAGCTTGAGGGTTAGACATTTAGAGCAAGGTCAATTGGTGTGGGACATTGCTATTTAGCAACAGCTTTCTGGTGACTTAATGCCTTGTGTCATTAGAAATGAAGAAATTAATATTAATCACAGTATTAATTAATAATATTCCAATATGCATTGCCATTAGGGAGTCATCATATTGATAACAAATTCATTTTACGGTGTAATAATGACGAGGATCATCTTAAGTGACAACAAAAACAAGGAGGCATCCAGATGGTAAGAGGAAAGGGCAACCAGTTTCAAAGTGCAGATCCTCCAGACTTTTTTGTTTGTTTGTTTTTGCCACAGTAGCTACTGAAGATAAAAGTCTGAAGCTTTTACTTTCGTTCTTATCAAGAAGATAATTCAGGACCTGTAATTTGGGACAGATACATTAAAAAATGCTTGAGTATTGGCTAGTTAAAAATGTCAAGTAAAAGCTCGAGCACTATTGCAAAATCCCACATTTGAGTACAAATTAGCAAAAAACTTTTTACACTCTTTTGAAATATAACTATATGAAATTTAGCACTCGTCACTAGTTGTCTTTTGATGTATGAAGTTTCTTTTTTATTAAGGTGTACTCAAATATAACTAGTCAATGCACAGAGATTTTTTAATGTATCCATCCCAAATTACAGGTCCTGATTCATTTTGATCATAAGAAAGAGCAGTGAAAATTTCAGGCTTTTACCTTTAATGGTTTTTGAGACACTGATGTTCAAATATTGCCTCAGATTTTAATGTGCTGACAGTAGGTCGATGGACCATATTTCTAAAAAGAATGTGTCCTGAAAAATATTTGATATATGAAGCTGAAATTTCACAGCACTCGTTATATAAATTCAACTTTTGGACCATAAAATTGTCACAAATAAGAGAAGGTTGAGCATAAGGCCCATGTTGATTTCATATGGAAGGACCCAATTATAAGAATCAGTCTAAACTCACTGGACGGTCACACCAAAAACTACGACTTTTATCTATCCATCCATCCATCCATCTTCATCCGCTTATCCGAGGTCGGGTCGCGGGGGTAGCAGCCTAAGCAAAGAGGTCCAGACCTCCCTCTCCCCAGCCACCTCCTCCAGCTTGTCCGGGGGAATACCAAGGCGTTCCCAGGCCAGCCGAGAGATATAATCTCTCCAGCGTGTCCTGGGTCTGCCCCGGGGCCTCCTCCCGGTGGGACATGCCTGGAACACCTCGCCCAGGAGGCGCCCAGGGGGCATCCTTGCCAGATGCCCGAACCACCTCAGCTGGCTCCTTTCGATGTGGAGCAGCAGCTGCTCTACTCTAAGCCCCTCCCCTTTCCTGCAGTATATAAAAGTGGTTTTGCAACTTTTATCTATTAGCTCCAATTTATATGAAGCAAAACATTTAAGATTTGACTTGCTACATGTGCAATATTCCTTCATAGGAAATCCAACAGGTGATGGAAATACAAAGAATGCAAATTCTTGGTGTGCGTACAGGAGCACAAGAGAGGACTATTACATATGCGCTTGGGTTGTGGGTAGGGCTGCTCAATTAATCGAATTTTAATCACGATTACGATCTGGGCTTTCAACGATCATTAAAAATGACTGAGCCGATTATTAGCCCCTCCCTCATTTATCCGCGACACCTTAAAGGCCGGTCCGTGAAAATATTGTCGGGCATAAACGGTCCGTGGCGCAAAAAAGGTTGGAGACCGCTGATTAAGAGGACCCGAGGGAAGCTCGGAAAGCTAAGCAGAAGTTATTTGGAGAGGAGAGTGACTGCTGTTGGTTGAAAAGAGAGGTAAAAAAAAAAAACTTCAGTGGTGTTGCACACTATTTTATATTATTTTTTAAAGTCATTGTTAACCCTTTAAATCCGGTCAGAGCAGCACGCTCCGTTTTGTGTAACTATTTTTAAATCCCTGTAGAACCTGAACCGTGTAAGCTAGCGCAATAATTTGTTTTGCATATGAAACCAGAGGAGTTGTACTTACATCTGATGCCATCAGCTTGTCCTCGGTCACGGTTTCCTTCCACATAAAGCTTTGCAAAAATTGCATAAAAAGCGCTTGCAGGAACAAAAACGTAACATTCCAGAAACACGCTTTGCCGATCCGATCAGCTGTTCGTAACACTTCCCACATTGAAAAAGTCGTCAGCCCGAACTGTTGCATGTCCGCCATTTCCTGGCCGAAACCGGACGTGACGTCATTTTCGCGGAAATGTAGTTTTTTACTTGTAGGCCTTAAAAGCCTACACTGGTCATGTTTGACTTTTCTGAATAGTTGCTGGGATGCTTAGAGCTCGAATTGCACTGCTGGAAATAGTTTATTTTGATGCACCTGCTGTTTTCTTTGCAAATTTGCATCATAGGATTGTTTTTTTTGTTTTTCCTGCAGTATATAAAAATTGGTGTATCTCCAAGATAAAACTATGAAGACACTCAAAATAAATTTCCTGTTGTTGTAAACTATTTTTTGCAACTTTTTTGTATTTAAAGTTTTGAGGGATAAACCTCTTAAATTTCTCCAAGTAGAAATATATGTAAAAAAAAACCAAAAACGATTTTCAATTTTTTTTTGTAATTTATTGCACTTTTTTGCAATTAATGTAGTTACTATGGACTTAATGCATACATATTATTAAAATATGGGCTATAACAGTTATTTAGCAACTTGAAATGCTCCCACAAATGGCACTACAACATGTAAAAAAATAATATAAGCTCTGGCGGACTTGGTTCTATAGTAGGTCTTAAAGGGTTAAATAAATACCGTCAAATAATCGAGATCTCAATTTCAGTGAAAATAATCGTGATTATCATTTTTGCCATAATCGAGCAGCCCTAGTTGTGGGTTGCAATGTCACAATGTGTGAGTATGGGTCTTACACTCTCGTGTTATATGTGGATGGATCTGTGAGTAAGTCGGTAAAGTGGGCAGCTGCTCGTTTTAGCCCACTCCCCTCTGCCTGAGTCTACGTCAGCCGGAATCTATGTATGGAGGCTTGCTCATCCTCCGCCACCCCCATGTACGACCAGGCTCACACACACGCAGGCATCCATACACGCTTTGTGTATATAAGACACTTCCTTTAGTATGGGTATCACTCTACTATGTAAGAAGGATCGTTCAGAAGATTTCTAAAATAAGATGACTTCCTCAAACAGCAGGACCATCTGGTGGTAAAGATAAAAAGTTAACCTGCACAGTGCCAGAGGCAGCAAAGTGATTCCTCTCAAATTAATCTCAGATTAAACAATGTCTCGATTAATTAAACGGGAGTAAAGCACTTCCATCGGGTCAACAAGAAAAGCAGTCGTTCTTATGAGTGTTAAGATGTTACCATTTCAGTGTCAAAACTGACTCAATTCACCATTAACGCAGTAATGATGAAGAATTGTGGGGCACATAGCAACAGTTGCCAGTAGCCGCTTTCACAGAATGATGCCGACAGCTCCAAGCCCTCATTCAGCGGCTAGCTGCTCCTTCAACGGTATTTATAGCCGCTATTGATCGAGACAGATTTGGCTGAGAAGGAAAAGCAGCACTTGAGATTTAGCAGCAGACTACAGAAACGGATTTATGTGTCTGAGTGCGATTGATTGTGTGAAAATGCAAACTGTATGTCACAGTCCTCTCTTGTTCTCACTGCCTCTCTACCTCGTGTCATTTCCACCCCATTAAAGTGCTCCATATGAACATCATCACATATTAAACGGCTCAGTCAGCTGCTGCCCTGTCCGCTCCCAACAACAAACCCATCAGATTCAGTCTCCACACACTTAACTTGAGTCACCCAATCAATCCCAGCTAGTGGATTGATTTACTGTGGGAGGCTACAATCTTGCTTGCTGGGGGTTTCTGTTTCGACTGCTGCAGGATGACTAGTCATCTATTTAAAGGGCTCAGGGCTTGACTGAGGACTCTGGGCACATGCCAAGGTGATAGAGGCCACTTTCAGTGAACCGTAGATGGCCAATTATTGGGATAACACTGACTGTATCTGCGATTTAGGAAAAGGAAATCTCACACACAGAGTATGAATGGGGTAAAGTTTCCTACTCTGCTCTGACGTGTATCCTCTAGTTCTTTTAATCATGAGTAGACTGAACTCGATGGGGAAACTTAACAGTGCACAAATATAGTTTCCTTTTCCTGTCTGCGTAAAGCTCTTGCCATTAGTGGTAATTACTGTTATTATGTGTAAAACAGTGACGCAGGTACAGCAGGTCTAAGGAAAGGCCTTGCACAATCCTCAGCAACAAGGCAGCTTTAATCACAGACATGAAAGTCCTTGAGGCTATTACAGCTTTAACACAGTGTTTCTTCTGCTCTGCTGACTGAAAACTTTTTGGTTTAAATATGTGGATCCATACAGCTAATGAATGGAGCAGTCAATAACACGCCTGTATCTTTGACTCCAGTCCTACTGAAGTGTAAAACACAGGTGTAACTGCTTAGGACTATATTCAGTTGCAGTCAGTGTTTTTGCTGCACTGCCCCATCTGGAGACACTCTGTTTACATGACTTGGATGATCATGCAGTTCCACCTGCATTCTACTGACAGTGTCAGTGCAAACAAAAAGCCAAAATGCATTGTTTTTAACGCATTAAGCGGTTAATGCTCAATGTGCCAGAATATAAAATATTTAAATGTCATGCAGCTCCATTTCTGGAATTTTAAAAGTGTTTTCAAACACTGGTGTGACAAATCCTCCCACCACAACATCATCCATACACCATTTGTCCTTAAACTACAATCAGCAGCCATTTGGGTTTTTATGTTTGTTTGGGTGCACTTTGCTGGCGCTGGGCTGGGTGCCCTTTTGCTTTTAGAACAGACGTAATTCTTCATGACATAGATTTAGCAAGGTGCTGATAACATAATAGCATCACACAGTTGCTGCACATTTGTCAGCTGCACATCCATGATGTGAATCTCTCGTTTCAGTCCAGACGACTGGATTGAGATCTGGTGACTGGAGGCCATTTGAACATGACACAGGACCTGAGGGATACACATGGCCCTGAAGCCTCATCAGAAATGATCTCAGTGGAAGGGTGGCTGTCAAGAAGCCATTCTTAAGGAGGGGAAACCAGGAGAAAAAGGCTGAGGTATGAAAAATTACACAAGAATTGGACTCAAAATATTCTTTTATGGACTCAAAATGTATGAAGGAGAGGTACAACAGTGTCTACAGCCATCTGTAAAGCATAGTGGAGGCTCTGTCATGGTTTGGGGACGCGTTTCAGCCAGTGGTGTTGGGGATTTTGTTAAAAGTGACAGAATTATGAATGCAGAAAAATGCAGTCAGATTTTGAGCCACCATGCAATGCCATCTGTCATCTGTGACGCGTGCCATTAGAAATTGTTTTATTTTTCAGCGTGACACTGATTCCAAACACACTGCCAACGGAGTGAAAGCATACCTGGATAGAAAAACAAACACTGGAACATTATCAGTCAACATTACTGAAGCAGTGTGGGATCGTCCTGACAGAGAACAGAACAAAAGCCAACATCAAAGAGCTTTGAATGTCCTTCAAGAAACCTGGAGAACAATTCCACAAGACTACCTAAAGAAATGACAAGAAAGCTGCCTGACAGAGTTCAGACTGTGTTAAAGCACAAAAGGTGGTCCTAACAAGTATTGACTTTCAAACTCATTAGAATTGTGCAAACTGTTTTTCCCCTCTTCCATACATGTGCGCACACTTTTCAATCCATGACTGCACCTATTTCTCATTTTCCCCGCAAAATATATTGACTCAAGAATATATAAATTTAAAACTACTGTATGGGTAAATATGTGCCAGAAAATCATAAATGTTACAATTTCTTGCTAGAGGTGAAACCAGAAGATCATTTGACATCATATTCTGCCACTATTTTGTGTGCCCAAAGGGTTATAGTGTGGAAGCTTCGAATGGGACTTCATTTGTTATATCAGAGGTGCCATTAACAATTTTCTGACTGAAAGTCAACAAATTGAATAACCTGTGGTCCAAAGTGTCAATAAGAGTAAAAAAATGAGTTTTCTGACCAGTAGACAAAAACAAATAAATCGTCTGTTTACGTCAGCGTGCAAATGCTTTGGCGCACACAATAATCTAAATTTACTGTCACCTGAAATCAAAAGCAGTATTTTTAAATCTGCACTCTTTGCTCTCATTCATTTGTTAAGAGTGCATTAACTTGTTAAACGTTAATAGAATAAGTCCCCTGCTACGTGCAGTTTCAATCATCCACTGTGCAGGCAGATGTTACGTATTAACGTATGGTCCGCAGTCATCACGTGTTACCTGGCCAGCGCCTGGACCTTCGCTGAGTGCCTCTCTTCCAGTTCTGCCAGCTTCTTCTTCAGCAGATCGGTTTCCTGCCTCAGGCCTGCTGAGTGCTCCATCTCCCCATCCAGCAGACTGCGAAGAGACCTAAAGAAAAAAACAATTTAAAAAGCAGCTGCCATGCATGTTTATGCATAAATAACACAGGCTTCTATCACTATCACATTCAGGTAGCATCCCATACACAGGCTTAATCCTCTAAATGTTAAAATACTGGGGATGTTATTTTCATAAACAGATTAGATAAACTGACGATACTTGCTTTAATTGCAGCACTAACTGACAGACTGATTTACATTTAGCTCTGATATAAAATATTTAATCAGCACTTAATCTGTGCCTGTGTCGTTAATTTAATACCCTAAATTTAAATCATTTAGTATGAAATTCTAACCTCTGCTTGGCAGGAGATTCACTTTAATTATATAGAGAGATCCTCGCCTCTCATCTTCTTAAGGAAACCCTTCATAATATTCAGGCTAGTAAATCCTTCTTTGTCATCGGGTTGTGTATCACCTGCTTTCATATGCGCTGTTGTGCAGCTTTTTTTTCAAAAAGAAAACTTCTTAAAATCGACTTTAATCATCAGACCTTTTTAGACACTTGTGGTATTTGTATTTTAATGGTCTTTTCTTAACTGCTGACTCTGGTTTTTCTGCTCTTTTAGTTATTTTAGATTTGTTGTGGCGTACCTCAGGGGTCCATGTTGGGTCCTACTCAGTTTTCATTATATATGCTGCCTTTGGGATCGATCTTCAGGAAGTACAAAATTCACTTCCATTGTTACGCTGACACCATCCAGATTTATTTTCCTGTCTACGAGATGTTAGAGACGGGTTAACACAGCTTTTATCACCTGCGTCAGATTCCCAAAGCAAAATCCCATCTTCCTCCAAAAGGCCTTAAAAATCCATATTTATGCTTTCATCAGCTCTAGATTGGACTACTGCAATAGCTTGTATCTGTTTGTTGCTCGCAGGCAGTCAAAATGCTGCTCATTTAACAGATTTTGCATCACTCCAGTTTCATCAGGTCTATAAAGGCTCCCTGTCCATTTTTTATATTAGAAAATGTGAGATCCTTTTACTTACTTTTTATTTTTAAATGGCAACCAACTATTTAACCAGGCAGTGCAACTTAAACAACTCCAAATTCTCATAGTACAGCCATGGTTCCCATTAAAGCAGTTTAGTCTATTTTATTGTATTTTTGGTTTTTATGTTTTATTTCACTGTATCGTTTTTAATTTATTGATCAGTTGTTTCATCTTGTTTTCTTTAACTAACTTGTAAAGTACTTCAGTCAACCTTTTTGCTTTCAAATCTATAAGAGAAATAAATATGTATTGTATTTTTGAGCTTATCAATAGGACTATTGACCTTTGACTTTCAGCATGCTTAACTTCTTTTTTAGCATCTATTAAATCGCTGCAAGTCACAGTCTCTGGAGGCTAATAAGAGAAGTTCTTCCAGCCTAAGTACGTGTGTGTGATGGAGCATTTGAAAGTTTGCAAGCAGCAGGTAAGAGGAGTGAATCCCAACGTACGTGTTTTGTTCTTCCAGTTCGTCCTTCCTGTTCATCATGGCTACAATGGCCTGACGCAGCTCCACTGCAGAAGAGACACTGCGGTGAGATTTCTGCATAGAAACTGCTTCCAATGCATCACAGACACACAAAGACTACACACAGTAATATGCATAAACTCATATCATACAGCTTTCAAATGTAGAAATAACAGCATCCCACACGCCGCACTTGCTGTATTAATGTGAGATTTTTGTTCTGTCACAAAGATGAACTGCTTTGATAAAATCAGGTTTAACTTTTTTTTTTTTTTTATTCAGCTGATAGGAGTTATACAGAATGAGATCCATCGGACTCACAGAGAGCAGCACTTTTATTGCCACAATAAAACATACTTTTGTGGTAGCTACTAAAAACTTTGACGAAAGAAACAAAGCCAAGAAAATCTAAGAGTGAATCCAGGTTTAGATTTGGGTTCATGTAAACTCTGCTCTGCCGTGCTAGTAAACAAAAACACAATTACCTCACAAATATCTAATAATTACAATCATCTGAACATAATTTGCTTTTATTTTACTGAGCAGGCATTCCCTCTTTTGTACTCGATTCTCACAAGGGAATAAGGGATTACAGTACCAAGGTTATACTAGGTTTTCTACCTTCTGAACTTCTCTCCGACTGTGTTGATCAGTAATACAGACCTTTATTAGCCAACAGTAGCCTGACTGCTGTTACCGAGAAATCCTCAGACCTGAAAATGCAGCAGGCCTCGGGTTCCCTGGTGTAGGAAAGTGCTCGGCCATCGATGCCACTGACTGGACCTAACATACCCCACAATGCATCCAACTAGGAACCTCTGGGATATTATGTGTCATGCATCCAAAGCCACAACATAGCACCACAGTCTGTCCAAGAGCTCACTGATGCTCGGATCCATGTCTGGGAGGGCATCCCCCGGGACAACATCCACAGGAGTGTGCCCAGATGTTATGATGAGTGCGTACAGGCATACGGTCTACTTAGCCACAGGATCACCTGATGACTTCATCCAGCCCTCACACTGTTGGTGGTTTCGCTTTGACTGACTGTTAAAATCAGTAAAGATTTTAAGCTTCAATATTTAGTTCATCAAGATGTGTGATTTAAGTGTTCCATTATTTATGTATTTGTTTTCGAGCAGTGTATTAACACAAATCCATGGGATCAAATTTAGATTGTTTATATCTTCATAGTGGCAGGAAGGCAATAATAACAGAATGGTGGCTGTCAAGTGCCAGGAGCAAAACTGTGCGACTAAAACTCGGGAACAACTCAAGAAAAGATTGAAACGAATCACTGAAAATCAGAGTTTGAGTGCACAGCAAAATATCTGAAACTGGGCAGGACCACTCGAAATTTTGGATACTGTCGCTCTAAAGTTTGGCTAAAACAAAAAAAGAGAGCAAGCTGAAGCAGTAAAAAATTCTTGACCTTATGAATTATATATGTCTATGGAGTTACATCAAAAAAGACAAATCAAATAGCTCTGAGGAAAACAGTTTTTTTTCTTCCAATTTCTGACATTTCATAGACCGGAAAATCAATTCACAGAAAAAATAACCGACAGATTAATCCCTAATAAATATAACGGTGACATTTGTGTCATATGTGTGGCAGCAACTTCAGTTTAAAGGTCTCCGGGTCTTTTTCTTCCAGCTTAAAGCGTCAGTCAGTGGAACTGTATCAGTCGCAGCCAAAGTCTGCCAGCAGTCTGCTGCCGGGTGATGTTAATCTCCATCCTGATGTTGAGGACAGATTTGGGCCAAGCTGCGCAGTTGCACGGTGACTCATCTCCATAGTTACGCTCGGAGGTGAGCGTTGAGGTTTCAAAGTGCCTAACTAGGCTGTTACCAGGACTTCCATAAATATTAACCGTGAGACACAGAGCTAATCCATCCTGCATTTTGCATGTCCTGAATTACACACATGCAAAGACCTTAGCTTTGTTTTCATGGCTAATGTAGGGTGTCGATATAGCCACAGACATGAGCAGGTCTCTCATCTAACCCCGGGATAAGTGCCTGTTTGGAGGAGGACGAGGAAAAAGGAAAGGCGAAGAAGAAAAGCGATGACAAGCACAACAGTGAGGAGAAAGGGGAAAAACTCGATTATCTCCACAGCTCCATTCTCCACATCAGCAGGCCAGAAATAAACGTGACCTTTAGTCCAACCACGCGTTCACAGCGGCTGCCACGGACGAGCCATTAGGGACTTCAGTAGAGCCAGACGCCCCTCTGTCCGCACAAGAGGACGTGAACAAATTACAGCACAAGTCTGTGTGCAGCAAGACAGACGCACGCACCTCTGTGCTCAGGCTCTGCGTGGAAGAGCCATCTTTCCAGGAAAACAAGACAGCGTGCACTTCCGCCAGCACGTGCACGCCCCGGCTCAATCGTTCCAATAACAGATGCATTAGGCGAGAGCTACGCCTTGTAATAAGGGAGTCTTGTGAATTACAAACTCCATACTCTCCAATCAGTGGACCGCTTGGCCTCATGAGCTGTCAGACCCAGAAGGAAATCACTGAGGCCGAGCTCACACTGCACCCCTCATCCTTCTTTTTTCTCCTAACACAGTTTTTCCTTCAGGTTCTCCAGCACGCCTTTAAATAAATCCAGCACCTTCTGAATTTATCAAAAATGTACTCACTAAACAGGCAAACAACATCATGGGCTGTTTTTACTGCCCTTCAGTGTGCTCTAATAACATAGTACAAATGTATAACACAATCTAAACCTAATCAGTTCGAGTAATTTAGTATTTTGCATGCATCACTCTGGTGTTTTCACAGGCTCACCGTTACTCTTGTTGACAAGTCCACTCAATTCCACGTATGAAATGGTGGCACGTCTCTATGGAAAGTTTAACCTGCAGTTTAGATCAATACAAAGTGGATTTTACCTAAAGGCAAAACCCAGAGTGAAACGCTATAAAATCAAGGTTTAATCAGACATGTTCTGCGTATTTTTCCTTCTCCTTTCAGACGATTCTGCACAAATCTCAGGGGGAACTGTTGTTTTGGCTTAGGTGCAAAAGCAACAGAGCCAGGGAGAGCAAAGTGAATAGGAGTTTTTCAGCTGAGAAGAAGCTCTGATCTTTTACTGAAAATATAAAAACTGAATCAAGTCAAAAACGGTATCTCTGCCTCTGTCCACTGGTTTCCTCCTTGTGTGATGTGACTCAGTCTGGAGAGAAGCTCTTTTGCTCTTTAAGGTCTGATACCTAAATGTGACGTTAGAGTTTCAGGCAGGATTTGTCTTTGAAGGAAGAAGAAGCTATTGAAATCTGCTATTCTACATCTTTTAAAGGCCTTGTGTAACCATGAAAACCATCCTCTCTGCTCTTTGCCTCTATGAGAGAAATTTCAGATCAGCAGCTCTCTCCCCTTCTCTCTCTTTGACCCTCTGGCCTCCTCTTACTGAGGACTAATAGACTAGACGACCACTCAGTCCCGGTGCTTAAGAGCAGTTCCCCCTCACCTTCCCTCCTCTGGCTTTCTCCGTCTTTCTCTCTCTCTCACACACACACTAAATCCCAAAATCTCAAACAGCATCCGTCTGGGCGTCTAAGGGTCTAAGCTCTGATTAGCTCCGGGGCACTGAGCAGAACACCAAGCAGACTCCAGGCAAGAGGAAAAAAAGTCTGTGTGTTCAGTGAGCTGGTCGCACACACCAAAATGTCCATCATGTGATTTCATTTTAGTTTTCTGTGTTTTTGTTTTTTGTTTTCTTACAGATCAGAAATTTGATGTGAACTACAGGCATTCTCACAATCTGATTTTTGCCATGCTCCCAAGCAAACAGCGAGTCCATAGAGTCATACAGTAACATGTCAGAACACTGGAACAACAGCGCCACCTGGTGGATGATTTGACATAATGAAAACACAATGAACAGTCTCTGGACGAAGGGCTTAACTCACTGCAATTAGATCAGTTTATCCGCCAAGAAAAATGACAACAAGGTTTGAAAACACTAATCAGGAAGTTCAATTTCATTTGCTCCGGGTTCCACAGCTGTGGAGAAATTTCCCAAGAAAGACATGTCAGGACTTTCAAAGGATTCATTACGGTCACAAACTTCTGGGCCTACAGCTTGAAATCTGATCATCTTCTGGGTGAAGCCTCTTGAGGAACAGATAATTTGACAAGTGAGTTTCCTGCAGTCAAATCTAATGTAAGGCGTTTGTATGTTTCATTCAATTTAGGAGAGGTTTGTGGCGTTTTGGGCCACTCGTTATTCAGCTGCGCAAACTCAAATTTCTCACACACACATTTTGCTGATAAAAGCAAGTTTAAATGTATGTTTTGAGGTTAGACAAAGTGTGTGTGTGTGTGTGTGTGTGTGTGTGTGTAATGCACATATCACCTTTTGGGCTGAAGAGAGTCTCATGCATGTTGTTTTTCTTGCATGCATCAGTGCACAATTTTACAAATTCTACAATCATGCATGCAAGAAAATAAAAATATTAATTGAAAACATTTTTCTTTATCTGAAGTTTTGCTAGCTAAATGAGTATTTTGTTGTGTATCCAGCAGGTGCTTCTTAGCAATTTGTAATTAACTCTTCTGTTCCTCTTAAGGCGTTTTTTACTCGTACTCCCAAGAAACTAATTGAGGGTCACGAATAAATGCGCGAGTAACAACATGTTTTTGTTTGGCAACCAACCCACAGCTCCGCACCAAAAGAGATCAAATCCATCTTGTTCGTGGGCATGTTTGAACCTTTCTTGTCAGAGTGACTGAATAAAATATGCTGCTCAGCTGTCGTGAATACCATGCGTCAAACGCCGCAATGATTCATATCACTGAACAGGTTTGGGAACATTAAGAAGAGAGGGGAGGCGAGAAATAGTAAGCGACAGACAGACGGATAAAGAAAGCACACTCACCCACTGTCATGGACTCGGGCAAAGCAGATGTTGACAGCGCGCTGGAGAGCGGAGCAGGCTGCGTTGTTGGACTGGACTCCATACTGAAAGAATTCGAAAGAGGAATCACATCTTGGAATTGCTTCTTATTTTATTTTGCACATTAAGCTGCAGCACAACGTCACATTGAGGAGGCCTGGAAGTGAAGAATGTTTCACAGCACTTCTGCCTGAAACAACAGCTTACTTGAACGTGAGCTGAGATCTGCTGCTGCTCTCGCAGTTTCCCACTGATCCTGCCGACTCACACTGAACAGGAAATGCGGCCGTGTCTTCCACGGAGCTCACTGAAACAAAGTGAAAGTAAAGCTGGAAGCCAAAAGAGAAAGTCCCTGCGTTTCATTCGATGAAATAAATCCTTCACGGAAAGCCGCTCTGATCAGCAGTAAAAACACAGCATGCCTACTGCAAGAGAAATAAGGACCATTTCCCTTTATGGCCTTTCAGGTCCCCCATCAAAGACTGCCAGAGGCACTGATGTGTGAATGTTATGTTTGCCTAGATTGCATGAAATTGTGTACTCCTGATTGATCCTCGTGATATCATTTTGGGACAAGAAATTTCATGAGTTCCCACAGAACTACAATCAATCTTTGGCTATTTGTGTGAATTGTGCATTTCCACTGTGACGTGAGCCACTAACCGCTGCTGCAGTACCTGACTGAGGATCGGCAGGGTTCACAGGAATGAGGATGTCTGCGCTGCTGTGTCCAGCCATGACTTGTAGAGGGCTCCACGTGGACACGCTGGACAGGCTGCCCACCACCACCCTAAAACAGCACAATTTCACTCTTGGTCAGTTTGCTGCTTGAGGAATCAGTGAATAAATTGACCTACAGGTCAGTTTATTGTGGTGTGTTCAAAGTCTGACACACCTGTAACAGACACACCTGTTAACACAGCATAATAATGATAATCAGCCAATCACACAGCATAAACCAAGTGCATGTAAGCATACAGACATGGCCAAAATGAGAGGTTGAAATTAAACCAAGCTTTTTCTGGGGCAGAAGATAATTTAAGTGACTTTGAATGTGGCAGGGTTGTTGGTGCCAAATGATGGTTTGACTAACTCAGAGACTGCTGATCTGCTGGGACTTTCCCACACAACCACCTCTAGAATCTAAAGAGAACGGTCCAAAAAAGAGGAAATAATCATCCAGTGGCATTTCTCTACAACAGTAACCACTCTGTCCAGCCTACAGATGGACTACAAAAGCAGCAATAACTGCACCAGCTGCCACTACTGTCAGTTAAAAACAGGAAACTGAGGCTACAATTAACACAGGCTTGCCAAAACTGGACAATATGAGACTGGAAAAGTTGCCTGGTCTGTTGAGTCTCGATTAACTGCTCAATGTTTGCATGTGCGAGTCAGAATTTGACATAAAACCATGGGGTATCAAGGGTTCAGAGTGATGATGGTGGTGGTATAATTTAATTTAATAACTCTCTACCCGAGTATTGTTTCTGACCATGTCCATCTCTGTTCGACCACAGTGCACCATCTTCTGATGCTCAACTCAAGCAGGATAACGCACCACCTCAAATCATCTCAAACCCATTAGCTGAACATGACAGTGAGCTCAGTGTACTCCACATGTGCAGCCGACAGTGTGATGTTGTCAAGTCAATATGGACCAAAATCTCTGAGGAATGTTTCCAGCACCTTGCTGAATCTCTGCCATGAAGATTGAAGACAGTTCAAGTTGAAAAAGGGATCCAGCTCAGGACCAGCAAGGTGTGCCTAATAAAGTGTCTGGGGAATGTGTATCTATTTGAAAACTACAAATTAGAACTTTCTGCTGTTCATGTACGTCTCCGCCACCCTGGGAAGGCGCGGCTCACAGTTTGAAAACCTTTGGTATAAATAAATTCTATATCTTTTTGTGGTATTATACATGCATACATTTTATACATACATTTAAAATTGAGTGCTAAAAGTATAAAAATGCAATCTAACTGAAGTAATTTTCTTCTGGTCTGTAGATGGCAAGTTTTGTAGAAAACAATTACAGAAAAAGGGCACCGATCTCTCTTTCCAGAAGTCATGATCATGACCCGAACTATTTTTATTTTCTACCAAAACTAAACAACCCGCAGCCGGATCACCGTGCAGGAGCAGCGATGCATCTAGCTGTGACGAAAGGCTTATGCTCATGACAGTGTGACAGTCAACAGTCCTTCAGCTCAAATGTAATGTTAGCGAGCTGCACGCAGAAAGAAGAAATCTCCTGCATTCAAACTGCTCACATGCTGCTTTTTGCTGAATTTCTCAAATATATTTTTTCTGCTGTGAGCACCAGAGTCTAAAGTACAACTACTACTAGTCTACTTCGGTTCTTTTCACTTACTGATCACTCGGTATCCTCTCTTCCTCTTGGGTTTGTGCTCTAGGCTTATATATCTCCTCCTCTTCCTCCTCGTTGTCTACACTCTTGGTGTCAGGCAGCGGAGGCGCCGTTATGGGAGGTGTGCGGCAGGGATGCGGGGACCCCACCCAGTTGACTATGCCCGGCTCAGACATGCCATTCTGGGCAAGCGACTCAGAGAAGACCGGCTCCAAAGGGTCAATCCCTTCCTCCACACTGCTCTGAGCAGGAGCGGTGTGACTTTTCCTCATCCCGCCAATCTTCTGGGAGTCGTCTTCCCCGTCCTCCTCATCCTCAGCTCCTCCATCCAGATCATCATCAAAGGAAATGATGTTGGTGATCTTCTTTTTCTTCCGCCGCTCCTTCCTCAGCCCTGAGTCTGGGTGGAAAAATATATTTCTTTTTACAAAGGAGTGAACAAAAACTTATATATTTTTAAGGTTTATACTTTCATCTTACAAACAGCTGTAATGCTTAAAAGATTAAAACGCTAACTTAGACTTAGATAACCTGCATACTGACATTTTTATCATGTGTAATAACTGAGACACAGGACACATAACAGTCATTTTATTCATCTTCTATAGAGAAAGCAGTAAAAGCTAAAAAATCAGCACTAAAATATCTATGGATTACAAGCTGTAGCTACTGTGATGCCGCTCACTGATCAGTGAAGTCCCATTTGATGCCTCAAACTGAGTATTTTGGCCAGAGGTCGAAGACTGCATGAAAAATTTAAGGTCATCACCTATTCAATAATGGTTGAAACACTTGACCGAGACGAAAAATGTTTACCGATGTCATAGACTGAACGAGAAGTCGGCTTGTTTTCTCATAGACCTCTATATAATCTCTTTGCAACCAGAGCGCATCTATCTTTTATATACAGTCTATTTTATCAACGTAGCACACTGCGATTACCAGCTGCTTTTGCAGATTTTGCATTCATGATTTAAGTGTAAGGTGAAAGAACTGTTTACAGTTTAGTTTAAGTGCTTTTAACTGGTATTTGTGCAATGCAAAACTCAAAAATTGGACTGAGAGGAGAGAGGGAGAGGACTGGCAACAGAATTGGGAGCAGTCCTGTTTGCAAATTACAGAACATGTGCACTTCTATCCATCCTCAACTGTGCATAATGAGGAAAAAAAAAACAATTATGTGTATTATCTGCCGATTCTGCCTCTGCTGACAAAAGTGATGAATTTCCTGGCGCCGTGTCTTCATACTTGAGACCAACACTGGCTTTGGTTTTTCCTCCTCGTTTGGAAAGTAGCTGATATGCTAGACTCATGATGACTGTTAAGCAATTATCGTCATTTCGAAGGCTTTTGTGAGGAACAGATGAATGATGATAAAAGAAAGTCTGTCTCCTTCCTCTCAGAGCCAAAGAGGCTGGCTGTGCATTAGCAAGTCTTCTAGCGGTGAATAATCTGAATAGGCTTTCCCACTCAGAGGAGCCGGCGCAGCAGCTTAGAATTTCATTTACATTCATTTCAGCAGAAAGTTTCAGCAGCGCACAGTTAAAAGTCTAAAGGCGCTTTAGTCCCGTTGAGGAGAACATATGGAGAGAAAATGGTGTGAGTTTCCCCCCGACGGGACAGACTGGGGCAGACTTCTAAATGAGGTCAGACTTCACGGTGGGATTCTTCTCTGCTGCAGATGCCTCGAGCTGCATCCTTGTTTAAGCACAAACTGAGCCATATGTTGCTTTTTGCTGGTTTTGTGACACTTACAAAAACACATATACTGCAATACTAAAACAAAGCAAATAAACAGAAAGTGTTTGGATCAATCAAGTGCAAAACTAAAAAAAAAATCACCAGTTTCTTGCATATAAGAGCAAGTCAAACACTGCTGTTGCCCTACCAGCAGAGGTGCTGCGTGGCACCACAGGGAGTGGGTCGGAGGCCCCATCCACTTTAGGGGTGAAGCCAGGCACCACAGCTGTGGCTGTGCCGATCTCTCGCAGCAGGCTGCTAACCCCCTGAGTGGACTCTTTCCACAGGCTGCCAATGCCCTGCGTGGACTCCTTGAGGAGGTGCGACACTGAGGACCCTCCGCGTGTTACGGCGCCGTTCAGGTCGCTGTTGTCAATGTTGATGGCAAACAGAATGGAGTTCAAACCTGAGCACAGCAGATGGAGAGAGAAGGAAGTGAAATGTACTTTAGTTCCACTAGAACACATGAAGCTTTTGAACTTTCTTTGTGCTTGCTAAGTATTTCTGGGTGCACACACCAAATCTGCCCGAGATGTAAAAAAGAAGAAGAAGAAGAAGAAGAGAGGAGAAATGCTCTGGCACAAGATCAGTGGTTTACATTCTAAATAATTTTATGGTTTGTTTTCATCCGAGTTGTGCTCATCAATAGTTCAACAGCACCAGTGCGCCCATTAACATAAATGGGGTCGGAGCTTAAACTGTCAGCAAAAACCCACTCATGCTTAACAAGTAAAGTGCAAAGTCAGTCAGTTTCCTGTGTTTTACAGCGGCTCCGTTTGTGTGAAGTCATTTCAGAGAGACTGAGTGTGGTTAGTAACACACGAGAACACAACATTTAAAGACTAAAAATGCAGCCATAAGTTGGCTGAATTTAAATCTTCCAGTGTGTAAATTCTAATAATGGGGCAACAAATATAGCCCAGCAAAAGGACCATATTTTAAAAGGGAATTTTAAACCTCGGGCTTAGTTGTATGAGAGGGGCCACAGAAGAAGCTGAAAAACGAAACCAGTGTGGAAATGCAGCAAACTGCACGTCCTAGAGTGGAGTTTTATTTTATGAGTCTCCAACAATCTGAATGCTGGATGGGAGCTGACATGGACATCCGTAGCTCCCTGGCTGCCTGTTAGGCATTATCTGAGTCGCTGAGCTGACCTTTTTAACCTTGTTTATCAGACATAATATGCCCTGCTGTGTGGCTAATTACACCAGCAGGCCATCCAACAAGTTGGTGCTTTGTTTTAAGCTGTGGTGAAATGTATGCAGATGTGTTTGGGCTATGCAGGCATACAGTCTGTGGATGCATTCAAGCTACCTAGAGCCTTCAGTCTGCAACTAAATAGCTTTAGCCAAAATGCTAATATTCAGGTGGCAGTAAAGAGGCTACTGTCTGATGTCAGAGTGGCTACATCCAGCTTTAACAGTTTGAGTTGCTTCCACTTATGTTACTTAAGCTTAACTTATAACCAACTCATAAAGCACTGTGCAAAAGTCTTGCACCACTCCTCATTTCTTTATATTTTGCTTGAAAAAATAATTTTTACAATTATCATGAGCATGAAAATGAAAACTTGGTATGATCACCTTTATTGTTAAATGGAGCAAACTAATACTGAGCAGAACAGTACAGCTTATTGGTCTTCTGGAATAGTTCTCCAGGCTTCTTAAAGGACATTCAAAGCTCTTCTTTGGATGTTGGCTGCCTTTTGTTCTGTTCTCTGTCAAGAGATGTTTAGGCCCGGGCTCTGGGGAGGCCAATCCATGGCTGATAGTGTCCTGTTATGCGTTTTTCTATCCGGGTATGCTTTATATGTACTGGAGGTGTGTTTGAAATCATGTTCATGCTGAAAAATGAAGCTGTTACCAATCAGATGCTTGTGAAATGATGACGTATGGCTGATCAAAAATCCGATTACAAGAACTTCCTGGGTGACTCGAGACTTTTGCACAGTGCTGAAAGTCTGTATTAAAGTTTGAACCCTATACTCTCCTGCTGTGTCAGCAAGCTGTTTAGTGTGTTTACCACCAATAATTTAATGCCAAAACACAAGCTCACCTGCAGCCATGGTGGGAAGCATACTAGCTCTCTCTTCATCAAGCACAAAAGCCCAGTCTTCATAGTAAGATCTAGAAAACACAAAAGATCTATAAACAAGCGAAAAAGAAAGAAAAAATCCCACCTAGCTGAGAAAATGTGTGCGGAGCATAACTGACGAGGGGGCTTGTCACTAACCCGAGACGGGGGCGGTCAGCCAGCAACGTGTGCAGGTAGCGCTCCAGCGAGTGCTCATTGAGGGCGCAGCGCAGCCAGGCACGACCTCGGCCGAGCTCTGAGGAGATCTGGCGCAGGGAGTAAAACCGCTGGAGCTCGTGGCGGTTCAGGTGCTCCTTCACGTAGAACCAGAAAGTCAACTCTAGCGAGCGGGACAAAAGGAAAGAGGAAGAATAAGCTCCACCTCCATTGTGAAAAACAACTGCTCTGGAGTTAAGTAAGAGTTCAAAAGGGCAGAAAAGAAGCTGCAAAAGACTCTCTCAGCACATCCCCCCTCTCATTAACAGAAGAGGGGACCCTTCACGCACCACTCACACAGCTCCATCCCGACCGTCTCCATCCTTTGTTCTCTCCTCAGAACTCAAACTAGGTCTGTTTTAATGTTGTGTTTTCTGAGGTGTGGTAATTAATAGGGATGAGCGTTAAGCTGCTGGTTTGCATACAATCACCATGTGACCTCAGAGAAAATTGAAACTCTGGCTATTATTGTATTTCTAGCATTGTCAGAGGCCCTAGCTTCATTAGTAAGCTCTAAATCCTCAGGTTCAGGCACAATCCTGTCTTCTAACTGCCTGTGAAATACAGAAAAGCATTGCATATGGTAATAGATATACATGACAGAAGTCACGCATTTGTCCTCAATAGCAACACTGTCTTAATATTCCACAGAATAAGCTGTGTGGTTGTAGTTTTTAAGGATACCTTCCGCAAGTCTGCTTATCCAAGGTCACAGAGGGCTAAAGTGAAGTTTCTGCTCCACTTTTCAACTCTAAACCCACAATTTCACAGCCGTACGGGAACCTGGCGTACCTGTTTCAGTCTTGCTGCTGAAGCCTGCGGCCTGTTTGAGAGCGGCAGCTGTGAGGGCCAGACCTCTGCTCTTCCTCAGACCGTGCTGCAGCACCGCTTCAAACTGTGCGCACAGACAGATCACCCTGCAGAGACAAAGACAGGTTAGGATAACATGAAGACAAGCGGGTGGGGGTGTCGCCTAATAGTCAGAACAGCCCAGTTCACCCTGCTGTGCTTTTTATGCTGCACTGGAAATGTTGCTTTGGCTGTACATTCAGATGAAACTACAACTAATCCATGTTAATGTTAATGTTCAATTAACTGAGTGCATCACATATCAAATGATTCTCCTAATGCAGATAGTCTGAAAGGCCTGAGGTTAAACCCAGCTTCACTTTATGGGATTTGGCCTCACATTTGAATCTCATAAATCTACTATAGATATAAGATTTCTCTCATACAAGACTGCAGTAGCTCTCACACGCCTTCTCTGGATGACCTCCAGGCTCTGTTTGTGTATCCCTTTTCTACTGAGCTCTCCAAGACCCTAATGTGGCAGCTTTACCTGAGGTTATCTCTGCAGCTTCAACTCTCCGCCCTTTTAGCTCCTGAACTTTCTGAGCTTTAGTGTCCGAGAATGAGAGAAAGCGACATTCCCTTGTGTCCCATGTTTGCGCTACGCACCTATACTGAATGTACTCCGACTATGTGTTTTTCTGTTTTGTTAGTTCTGCCAGAGGCAAAGTTCTCTGTAAGCAGAGGCCCTCTCGCTGGATTGTGGAGGCCATCTGCCGAGCAGGGGCACGGTAACATCACAGTTTTACATTTAAAGCGCCGTTTGTGCTGCAACCAGCTGGTCACTGCCACACACTTTTTCCAGCTCTACTATTATGATGTGATGACGGGGAGGGGGGGTCCTTTTCTGCTGGGTATACCATGCATCACGGTACTGGTCGCCAACTTTAAGATGAACTGAGGAGAGGTGGAAAACTATACTGTGGACCATACAGTAAAAACAAATTCCTTTTGGAAGTCGTGGCTACAGCATCCTCTGACCTAGAGAGGAGACAGGTCATTCATCCTACTACTAGCACGCAGTTTTAAAAACAGGTGCATTAGTGCCACTAACCAGTCTTTTATAAATGCTCTTCATCTACAAGGCGGACATAATATTGAATCTTAAAAACCAGTACTCAGAGCTGAAAATGAGATCTGAGCAGCACAGAACATGAATCAATAGTATTCTCTCTCAGCGTGAAGCTCTAATGGAACAAAGTTGATACATCATTTTTCTTACATAGCCACCATTAACATCACAAAGGAGAACATTCTCACTGCTCGGATATGATGGAAAGTCTGCTAAAGCTCTCAGACCGAAAACAACAACAACAACAAAAAACAATTATTTTCCATCTAAAAAAATGATTTTGCTGTTTAGAAAGTAACCCTCAAAGCTGGGCGTACAGCCAGATCGCTGCACTGAAAAAGCTGGAGGTAGCGCGAGCACATACTGGAGCCTAAAGCACTACATCATCTATGACCTGGAGCTCCACACGTAAAACAAAGCACCTTTTAGAATGATAAATAACCATCGTGATAAAGCAAAAGAATTTCTGGGTAACAGGCAGCTCCTCTTACCTGCTGTCTGAGTCTGTGGCGATCTCCTTTCTTCCTCCAAAGCGGATTTGGCACTGGGAAGATATGAGGAAATTGCTTTTTTTTTCTTCATGTATGTCTGCTAAGTTAAAAAAGTCTAACAGCACTTTTCAAAGCCTTAAATTGCAGATCGGGTCCTCCTTTAGTCCTCTACGGACACTACAGAGGGTATCTGTGCTACATCTCCTGGCCTGTGGTTACAAGGTTACAGACAAAATAAAGGAATTACAGAAAATGATTTAAAGGTCAAACTGTGTTTCTGATCTGACCTTCAAGAATTAACTGTAGGGGCTTGGCTGGTGCTGCAAACCTGAGAAGGAAGCTTGTCTGACTGGCAGCACTGGTCTCAGTTTTGATATTTACATTTGACACAGTGTCAGAGTCCAGCCCAGCTCCGATACCGTACATGCAGTTTCATCTTCCCTCAAAGCATCAAGCCAAACCCGATCCAGTAGAATAAGAGTTAAGGGGTTTTTTTCTCCTCGGACGTTAAAAAGTATCCCGTGTCAAAATGAGTTGAAACACTCTGTAAGGTATAGATAAAAATCGAAAAACACTCCGCACCCATTTCGGAATTGAGAGCAGCAGCTGCTGTGTAGACAGTGAAACAGTATATTTCATTTCCATATATTTGCTTAATGTGGGACTTCAGCTGCTAAACGGACATGTTTTAAATGCAACCACACTGTGCAGCCCTGCTGTTATGAGACAGGGAGGACGTGATCTGGCACTGTCAGTCAAACAGGTACGGCCTTCTCTGGCAAAGACCTCGCCCGGACGGCACCATATGTGGCACCAAATAAAATAAGGAATAACTATGAACAGGGTGGAGAAGCTTCCTACATCTTCACTTATGAAAGACACCGATCATTTTAGTCACACTAGAGTAAAAACAGAACAAAAATAGAGCACATTTGTGAGAGTTTTTCAGTCTTTTATTGGTCCTGTGCCAGCTTTTTGAAACTGATTCCTGGCATTTAATACAAAACGTGTACTAGGGCTGTTCGATATAACGATATATATCGGATGATGATATAAAAACATCTATCGTTTCATTTTGCGCTATCGTTTGTTTCCTGGTGTTGCAAAATAAACTGTTTACGGCAATATTTTTTCATCATTTTGATGGTCACTGTAGCGGCTATATTAACTTCTTAAAGTTCTCTCTTTCTCTTATATTTAATATAACCACACTACAGACGGACAAGCACCTGTTTTTATGCGTTGTCGTTAGCAACAAGGATGGTAACATCGGTGTCCGCTTGTTTATGTTCCACATAAACCTTTCACAATAAAGCTCAAGATCCTGTTGAGACTTTTCAAAATAAACGGAATCACGTGAAAGAGCAGCTTATTTACGGATGAGAATTAAAAAAGAGCCGCCAGGTGCTAAAAAATAAACCTTAGACTCAAACGTTAGAACAGGCTTTTCCCTGCAGCACGCCGTGTAATAAATACTCACAAAGAAAACAGCGGCCTTTACAACTTATGTCTAAAAATGTATCGTTTCATGCATCTGTTAAAACACTCGACTCCA
Organism: Maylandia zebra; assembly: GCF_041146795.1. Classification (NCBI taxonomy): domain Eukaryota; kingdom Metazoa; phylum Chordata; class Actinopteri; order Cichliformes; family Cichlidae; genus Maylandia; species Maylandia zebra. The sequence goes on along the minus strand of NC_135174.1, from coordinate 9,970,426 downwards.
GCTACATGACGCGCAGCTGGAAACACTTCCCGCAAGACGAGCTGCAGAATTTACAGAAAATGTTACATTTTTGTGATTTATATCGTTATCAGGACGATAAAATTCCTATATCGGGATATGAGATTTTGGTCATATCGCACAGCCCTAACGTGTACCGTAGTTTTCGGGTCATAAGCCACTACTTTTTCCCCACACTGTGAACACTGCGGCTTATACTGACGTGCAGCTAATGCATTTTTTTTTCATGCAGCCAAAAACATTTTGCCTGGTAACAGTAGACCAATAAAATTGATAAGTAGTATATATACGGTATATATTTTTACCGGTTGTTAAGAGATGTTGTAATGTTGTTTGTGCACTGTTCCGTAAAAAAACCATAAGCAACGTAATTTGTGTGTTACTGATACGTATGTATACTTAAAGGTAGCGCTGTTCGAGGAAAAAAAGCATTTGCAGTATGTATTTTTGTATGTTAGCATAACGTTTATGTTACCTTACGGATTAAATTAAACATTAAAAAGCCTCACGTGTAATATTTCTGTGTAAATATCTCATATTACAAGTGAAACGCATACAGCTTAAAATCGGGTGCGGCCTGTACAAGTACAAAATTGATTTTCTTTCTAAAATTAGAGCATGCAGCTTTTTATCAGGTGCGCTCTGTAGTCCGGGAATTACGGTATATATTTTTTCATGTTTTTCAACTACTTTCAATTAAGCATCCTAGGTTTGACTCTGTCTTTATTCATATTTTACAAACAACCGCAGCTTTTTTGGAATGGGGTTTGTATTCATGGTCATTGTATTCTTTTAGGTAGGACTCTACCCATGTTTTTAACTTTGTTCTACAGAATATTGGGTTACAGAGGCCGTCAACAGAACTCTGTTTTACTTCCTCCATTGTGTTTATAGAAAGGGAGATAGAAGGAACTGTAACAAATTCAGTCACCACAAAAATGTTGACCGGGAATTTAAAAAAAGCCTGTTCCAAAGAAAAGATCACTCACAACTAGTCACACATTTAATGTGAGCTGATTTCCTGACCATAAAAGCAGAGGCTTAAAATTATTAAACCTCGCTCAGTCTATGTGGACTGCAGCACTGATGATAATTTCTCGTCTCCAGCATAAAGAACGTCCAGATAACCGGTAGCTCACCTGCTTCACAGCATCCAGCAGCCTCTCCAGGAGGTTCTGCCTCTTTGTATCAGTCTGCTGGGTGCCTGCGGAGGGTAACACAAACAAAAACAAGAGGAATGAGGAAAATGACGTTGCCACAGATTAAATTTCCCATCATTTATCGTTACTCCATTCATTATTCATGACAATGAAGAAGGAAATGAAGTTGTGTGGCAAGTAATGGCTGCTCGGAATCAACATAAATAATCAAAACTGACTGCGAAGTTCTGCGTTTAAGGACTGCTGAGCTCCAACTGCGACAGGAAGCGCCTATGGACGTTAATATTACAGGGTACTGTGAGGATTCTTTAACCTCTAGAAGCACTGTGGAACAATGTTTTATATTAACATTTTATGGGCTGAGTGAATTATCCAGAAAAAAATAGCAGACGAATCAACATTAGTAATCATTAACCCTGCAGCCCAGACAGCATATTCACAATGGCAATGATGATGCTCCTTATCTCAAAGGTTTTAAGTCATCGAAGAGCTGCCAACCCACTGGAGCAGCTCCCCGGTCATGTGTTTCCTCTGGAGCACCTGTGAGTTTGCAAAGGGACTTAAGTTACTTTCATCCACCAGCTTGTTTACCTGTGAATTTAGGCCAGGAGCTTGTTAAACACACACCTCTTACCGTAAGCTTCAAGGCTTTCCAGAGACTTCAAGCATACTTCCCTCATATAAAAACTATTAGGTGCTTTCCAGCTTTCAGTCACAGTTGGCCTAAGCATTATGGGGTTTCCAGTTGTTTACACACTGGAAACATTTGCAAAAATAAGACCGTTTTAACACTTTCATTCCTGAGAAACCCCACTTACATTGTGCGGAACTGCTTCGTTTTCCTGGAGCATTCTTGACCTCGATCTATCGTTTCAACAAAGCTAGCAAAAAGGGGGGAAAGCCATGTGTCGAACAATATCAGACATTATGGAAACCAACTAAAAGGCCCCCAAATGAAACTTAGAAAGTCTCGCCAAGTTTCTGAGCAATCTCCTGCAGGCGTGATTTGACATGTTGTGATTTTATGGGTAAGAAACAGAAAGCAGTGAAACAGCAAATCTTACCGTTCATCCTTATAAACAGACTCCAGTAGCATCCAAGCTAAACACTTCCCCACTGATACCATTCATCCCTTGCTGTCGCCTTTAATCACAAGAGGCTAGCGATGCACCGGGACCATGCTGTCTCTTTGGCCGAGCCGGACCCACCCAAGGGCGGCGTGAGGACTGATGCTTAGTCGGTGAACAGCGAGGCCTGCCGGTAAGCTGCAGAGCTGTGAGTCTACCACTCTGACATGTAGGAGTTGCACACAGCCAAATACACGGGTAAAGTGCGACAAGCACGAACCGGAGTGTGTTTTCTAACCAGCTACAGGACGGGTCTAAGGTGTGTTGGGCCGTTTCGGACAGAAACGGACTGTTTTCGGTTTGCTGCCTGCGACACTGCGAAAAAGGGAAACGGAGGACTGACATAGCAGCGCCAGGGTCACATGACAAAACACACAGTCGTCATATGACGGCTAAGCGGAAGTGGGAGTTGTAGTCTTTTGTAATATAACTCTAGCGTTTGAAACAGAAGTAAAAAGCATTAAATATTTTATCTGAAATCAAAAGTGTAGAAAACGTTTTACACCAGCCCTGCCACAAGGGTGCACAAGCTGGTTTTCCCCCAGAGATGTCCCTAATTCAATTCAGTTTTAATTATATAGCCCCAAATCACAACAATGGTTGTAGGGTAAAGACCCCATAATAATACAGAGAAAATCCCAACAGTCATATGTATCCCCTATGAGCAAGCACCTGGCGACAGTGGGAAGGAAAAACTCCCTTTTAACAGGATGTTAACATGCAGCAGAAGCAAGTTCAGGTTTGGGTGGGGTCCGTGTTAACAATGGCTGCTTCAGGTGCTGTTGGCCAACAAGGTGCCTGCAGAAACTAGTCCACCGCAGGATCATAAGGTCACATGAAAAAGGAAAAGTTTTCAGAGGGTAGTTTTCAAGCTAAAGCTCAGCCAAAATCAGTTCGTGCAAGAAAGCAATGATCTCAAACACAGCAGCAAATCTACAACAGAACGGCTGGAAAACTAAATAATGAATGTGCTCCAATGACCCAGTTATTTCAGTCCAGACCTCAGCACCCCTGAAATGCTGTGGTGCCACCTTAAGAGTGCCGTGCATTAATGAAAACTCCTCCAGTGTGACAGCCTCATAAAGCAATACAGAAAACAGTTGCTTCATGTAATCGCTGATAAAACTGGTTCTACAAGTTATCGAATCATTGGGCGCACATAAAACTTTCTTTTTCACATGACTGTAAAATAGATCTCTTACGACAAGAATAACCAACTAAAGCTTTAAAATAAGTGGTATGGAGTCCAAAGAACAATATCTATACCCGTAATGCAGTGGGGTATAAGCAAAAGAAAATGGTTTATTGTACTTGGTTAAATTGTGTGCAAAAAGGGTGCCATGATTAAATTGTGTTCATCCAACAACAGATTTTTTTGAGTGTACTAACAGCAGTAGGAGAAAACACGAAAACATAGAAATACTTGAATAAAGTAAGAGTACATTAATAATGCACTTTAATAAAGTACATTCGATCACCACATCCTGTGGTGCTCTACTTTGCAAGGTTAACAGTAACCTTGTTTCTAGTTTAAACTGCTGCATTTGTATCAGCTGACATCAACTAAGCACATACTGTAAATACCCAGGTGTTTGTAGAATGAATAAACAGTTAAACTGCTATGTAAACTGGCATCTAAAAAGTATCAAGCAAAACTGATGATTGAATATGAGACTTACCTGAGGACAGCACTGGGGAGAGATGAAAATTCCACATAGCCACTTATTGCAGGCCATGCAGTGTCAGGTGGAGCAAATGCTGTATGCAGTCTTGTGAACACGAGTCATGTGAAAGAATTTACAGATTTTATGTATGCACGGCTAAAAAGTCTGAAGGACCTGATGTAATGATCAACTTCAGCTGTCATAAAAAAAACTACTCTTGCATGTTTGACATTCAGCCTGCAACAAAGGTTCACAATGATAGACTTTCATGGTTCTATGACTCAGAAGACTCCATAACTGCATTTATCTTTGACTGTGCCTATTATATGTTTTATAGCAAATCAGGGTATGTGTTTAGGCAGGTGGACAGAGAGTCTGGGACAATAACGTGGCAAAACGAGCACCAACATACTAATTTATGGTATTACTACTTGTGTATGATTAACATGATATCAGTATTATTATTATTATTTGATTTAACATGGGTGGTTCAGAGTTTAGCACCCTGAAATTCATACTTTGAACAGAGTTTATGAGCTCACAGCTGGTCCTGGACCAAAAGATAACTGGGAGTCGAAACACTGGGAGGTGATCGCTGTAGGTTTTTTGGATAAAGGAGGAGGTGTTGGTGGCATTTAACAGCTCTCCAGCCCAGTCATTTACTCTGGGCTTTGTTTTTTATCCAAGAAGAGGTAAATCTTCAGTCATGTCTGAAGTAGATCTTCGAGCTAACAAAACTCAAGTAGAATCGCTTACAAAATAAGATATTGGCAATGTAAAAAGTTACTGGAAACCTACGCTCATGTCCAACTCAGTATTTTTTTTTCACAGTTAAAAGAAAAAAAACATCTTCTTTGTCTTATACTGAGCCTTAGTGCAGCTCTTCACACCATCCTCTAAAAGAAGCTGTTTTAGCTCCCTCCCTTTAAGTCTTCTTTCTTCTGATTGGCTCGTCCAAATAAAAAAAAGTTCTAAACAGCAGGTTTGTCCTCACAGCCATTACTCAAATGACCATATTAAAGATGTTTTTAGCCAGTAGTAGAAAGAAAAGAAAGAAACACACCTGATATCGAGCATTCAGAGCACCTTTTCTTTTGCTCATAGTGATAACTTGTCCGTATGCTCAGCAACCTTTTTCAAACTTTGGGTATGTTTAATGTAAGCATCTGCAGACGTTTACAAAATTGTTGGTACCCTTCGGTAAATGAAAGAAAAACTCACAATGGTCACAGAAATAACTTTAATCTGACTAAAGTAATAATAAATAAAAATTCTATAAATCTTAACCAGTAAAAGTCAGACATTGCTTTTCAACCATGCTTCAACTGAATTATTTAAAAAAATAAATGCATGAAACAGGCCTGGACACAAATGATGGTACCCCTAGAAAAGAATGAAAATAATGTGTCCAGTAATCAGCATCACAGGTGTCTAAAATCTTGTAATCAGTCAGTGGGCCTATATATAGGACTCCAGATAGTCACTGTGTTGTTTGGTGACATGGTGTGTACCACACTTAACATGGACCAGAGGAAGCAAAGGAAAGAGTTGTCTCAGGTGATTAGAAAGAAAATCATAAAATCAAAATCATAAATCATCCAAGCAGCTAGATGTTCCTGTGACTACAGTTGCACATGTCATTCAGAAATTTAAGATCTGCAGGAGGAAAATTGATGACAGATCAAAGAGACGGATAATCCGAATGGTAACAAAAGAGCCCAGAAAGACTTCTAAAGAGATCAAAGCTGAACTTCATGCTCAACGAACATCAGTGTTAGTTCACACCATCTGTTGTTGTTTGAGCCAAAGTAGGCTACATGGGAGACGACCGAGGAGGACACCATTGTTGAAAACAAATCATAAAAAAGCCAGACTGGAATATGCCAAACTACAGTTGACAAGCCACAGAGCTTCTGGGAGAATGTCCTGTGGACAGATGAGACAAAAATTGAACTTTTTGCCAAGGCACATCAGCTCTATATTCACTGACGGAAAAATGAAGCATATCAAGAAAAGAACACTGTCCCAAATGTGAAACATGGAGGAGGCTCGGTTATGTTCTGGGGCTGCTTTGCAGCACAGGGTGTCTTGAATCTGTGCGGGGTACAATGAAATCTCAAGATTATCAAAGGATTCTAGAGAGAAATTTGCTGGCCAGTGTCAGAAAGCTTGGTCTCAGTTGCAGGTCATGGGTCTTACAACAGGACAATGACCCAAAACAAGCAGCTAAAAACACCCAAGAATGGCTAAGAGGAAAACATTGGACTATTTTAAAGTGGCCTTCTATGATCCCTGACCTCAATCCTGTTGCGCATCTTTGGAAGGAGCTGAAACATGCAGTCTGGAAAAGGTGCCCTTCAAACCTAAACAACTGGAGCAGTTTGCTCATGAGGAGTGGGCCAAAATACCTGCTGAGAGTTGCAGAAGTCTCACTGACAGTTACAGGATTCGTTTGGTTGCAGTGATTGGCTCAAAAGGTTGTGCAACAAAATATATAAAAGTTGTGGGTAACATCATTTTTGTCCAGGCCTGTTTCATGCATTTATTTTTTTAAATAATTCAGTTGAAGCATGGTTGAAAAAGCAATGTCTGACTTTCACTGGTTAAGATTTATAGAATTTTTATTTATTATTACTTTTGTCAGATTAAAGTTATTTCTGTGACCATTGTGAGTTTTTCTTTCATTGACCGAAGGGTACCAACAATTTTGTCCACGTCTGTACTACTGTAACTGTAACATACGAAAAAAAAATGTGGAAAGTCATAATAAGTCGTCTTATATTTGTAACAAAACCTTCTTTGACAGAAGGTCAGACCTGCACAATGTTAAAGAATTTGTGTACCTTCATAACTGCAAGGCTTCAGTTGAACCACACTCTGGGCTGAATCGCTTTCTTAGGGTCATCCCGTCACATGGTTTATTGATTTATTGTCTGTGCCTCTATAAAAGGTCTAAGTTCTTAGTTTGAAGCCAATCTGTGATAGATTTTATTTACCATGTAGGGCCATTGATTGTTGCAACACATATAAGCACACAGGGGGACCTGAAACCAGACAGCTGGTAGCAAATAGCTGAATGATCTAAACTTAGCTTGACTTATCACTTTCATGACGCATAAACAAGCATGGAACTTTCCTGTGTCATCAAAACTACAATGTGTTTATTTTGGGTGACGACATTGAAGCTTTTTTAACATAAAATATTAATTTGAGTAAATGTTATAAATTTAACTTGTTACAAAAACCATAAAAACCACACATCATTCCTCTGATCGTGTTTAGCACACTTCTACTGCCGTTCTTTTACAATAAAAGGCTGTCCATAACACATTTATCAATATACCTTTTCATTTTCTATTTACAGTCAAAATCTGTGACGCGAATAATATCAGAAATAGTGATAAGTGAGGAGGCTGTTGTCTCTTAATCGGTGTCATGTAAAAACACTGTTATAGTGTGCAAAGTTTGCATCTTATCAGCAAGGTACAATCATGTGGCTCTTGTCAGGGCAGCACTTCATTGTTACCTAATCATTAGTTGTGCATGTTGGTAGAGCAAACACAAAATCCTTTTCAACAAAAGGCAAATATAATGATCGCAGTCCGTGTCTCTGTGTTCTGCCGTGGAGCAGCTCACACTGACAGTGTCTCTCTCACAAATTCGTTTGAAGTAGAAGCCAGGGTGCCGTCGTAGATTGTAGAGAGCGACACATCTGCACCGGCGTTTACAACTCCGTTGTCGGCCGGGGGGCCCTGTCTAACCAGCCTGCCGCTCTTTCTGAAGGAGTTCCTGATCCCGCTGGCGAGGCGATCAGACAAGCGCCTCACCGCCCGGCTCAGTCCACGGTTCTTCTGCTTCGTCAAGCCCACGTCGTCCTCCAGCTCCTCCGGCGGCACGTCGATGTTCCCCGTGTACCAGAACACCCACCAGATCAGGCTGAGGAAGAGGATAATGGCCCCGCCGTAGACAAACAGATCGTGGATAACCAGTCCTCCAAACACCCCAATCATTATAATCAAGACACCGAGTATGTCGTGGGCCACTGCGAACCAAAATGAGCACTTGCAGCGGCCAACTCCTCCGTACCTCTTCTCCATGATGGGCTCCACCTGTACAGGTGTTGACATGATAACTTATCCAAAGAGTTTATCCAGACGTGGAAGAAAATCCAAAGCGACAAACTTTAGCAGCCGGTGTAAAAGCAAAGACAATCAAGTCTGATCCTCGCTGAGAGAAACATAAAACAACCTGCTGTGACACGGTCAAAGTACAGTGTACTCAGGCCATTATCAGCAAGAGCCACACCAGCTTGACTGTACTGGATGTGTCAGAGCACTATAAAGAGCATTTAATAGCATTTTATCTTTGACATCATCAAGTCTTTTCCATCTTCTGCTCAAGCCCCCTGGCTGATCCGTTTCCGCCTTTCCTTCTCTTTCAGAATGGCGACCCACACCAGCCCCATCGCCACAAACATCAGCCCTAAAGACAGGCAGGCCGAGGCTACAGAGCGGGACGCTTCAGTCACCCCTGAGTACTGGAGCAGTAAAAGTACTGCGCCTGCTACAGACATCAGAGATCCCATCACAATCACGATGATAGGTTTGTGGAGGTAAGCACGGCCCGGGCCTTCAGCAGCTGCTGGCTGTGTGTCTGGGTACAACCGCTGGCTCCCAAAGTCACCCGAAAAAGAAGTTTCCATAGTTGAAACAAAGCCTTGTACCTTTGATGTACAGAGAAGGGAGATGATAGCAAGTGGACCTCAACAGGACACCGATTGTCTTCTTTAAATCAGTCCCGAGCCGTTCTGTTCATTCTCTCAGTCCATGCAGACATCTGTCATGAATGCAGCACCTCCCAAAAGTCACATGAAAGAGTTGTATCATCTGCACGATGACCAAGTGTGTGACTGCCTGATGCATCTCTTAATCTGCTGCTCAGTAACCCGTGAACACGCTGTAATTCCAGATGGGCCACCACACCCACACAGCTGAGTGAGGACAGACAGTCGCAGCCCACCTGATGACAACAATGTCATCACCTCTCATTAGCTTGCTGTCAGGACGATCTTGTTACAGTACACTTCCAAAACAAAGGCTGTCTATTCGAAAGCAGGGAAAAAACAACCCAAAACTGCTTATTGTCACAAGAATCAGATGGTGTGTAGAATGTTATGCATGCTTGCAGTTTCTGACATTATTATGTTGCAAAGAAATGCAGAGTTTCATATATTGGATATACTCCACCCTCTCCACTCTCTCTCTCTCTCACACACACACACAACGCACTATTACTTGCTGACAGCTGCTGCACAGGCTAGGTATTATAGGTATTATTCCCATTAACAATGGGGATGTCATCTGATACAGCTGGATGGCTTTGCAAGCACAGAGCCATATCCAGCACAAGCAAACAAGGCTAATACATGTTAGAGCAAACAACTGTTCATACATATAGATAGATAGTCTGTATAAATCCTCAACCATGTAAGCCACATGATTATTCCTTGCTGATGTACGAGCTAATCCTCCTTGATGTAAGGTGGATGGTGTTCCGGTCTCCTCTGAGACCTGAGTGAGCTCCTTGGACAGTCTGTGTAATTTGTGGCATAGATGCACTGATAAATCATGTCCCAGAGGTTCCCAAACAGAGTGCAGTTTAGCAGTGTAGTTGCCTATTCACAATTATTTTGCTGCCATTTGACCAACAAGTGCAGCTGTAAATAACAGGAGTAGCTGAAAATACTCATCTTTCCAGGCCTAAAAAAGCAGCATCTCATTATCTTCTCTAAATTGTTCACAGGATTACACATCAGGCTTCATCCACTGCTCGATTACTTTATGCATCTTTGCAAGTTTCCAAATATTAGAGAAATTGAAAAAAAATCCACCTTTCAGAACTAATGAATGTCATAATAAAGAACTGTGATTCATTTACAATAAGCAAGGCTGTGCCTGCACATGATAGCAAAAACATTCTGAATATGAGGTTGGCAAACAGTTAAATTCAAGTGTTTTATTCACATTGCTGCCTTATTATAGCTTTTAAATGGAGACTCGGGTTTGATAGGTTGAGCAACAATGTTTTTTTATAGTGGAGGAATTAATCCATTTTTGTGTGCACACTCCTCTACTTTCAGGAAGTCATTGTAATTGGGCAAATTAGCATCACTGTACATAAAATCTTCATTTTAACTTGTCATGAATATTTGAGGGCATTGAATCTGCTGACATCACGGAGCAGCGGGGTTTCTCGTTTGTGAGGTTACTGCCATTAGCGTCACGTTCAACAAGTAAAATGCACCAATAGATTGACTCACCTGCTGCACAATATTCCCCCCACAATTTTCAAAAACTCACCGAGTGCCTTTTTCAGCACATTTTGGATCGTTGTCAAAATTATACACTCATCAACATTTCCCACCAGCCAAACTACTCAAACACTGTTACTAGTGAAGTGTCTGTAATCGAACACTTGAATCTTAGCAGAAAATGGCTGCAAGCCTTCAACAACAAACTTTTAACATCTCCAATTGAAGCTGAATTTTATAATCCCATATTAATCATATAAATATAATTTGAATGCATTTCCATTTGTCAGTGGCAACAAGTAATCATATTAACCAACTACAGCCCTTAACCCTGTAATACCATGTGTATTGTATTTGAGCTTGTGTAATGTTTTCACCCACAAAACGTAAAAGAATTGCACATTTTTTTTGCAATAAATTGCATAAAAACCATCCAGGACGTACCCCGCCTCCGCCCTATTGTAGCGGGGATAGGCTCCAGCCTCCGCTGCAACTCCTCCAGTTTCAAACACATTTAATGACAAAATATTTCAGCGTTCAGGTTTTATTACAACAGCACGTAACCCCAACACTGTATATGAAAACTGGGAATTGTGAGAGAATCTTTCACACGTTAGCTGCTTGATTAGGTCGAGTCCAAGGCACTGACACTGTATGATGACTCAGCACAAGATGGGCTTGAATCAAACACATGAGTAGTTTTGTCTCTGTCATCAAACAGTGACATTACATTCACAGAATACAACAAAACTAGAGGGAAAAAGAAGAACAGAGAAAAAAAAATAATTCAATGTCCACGTTAACGATCATTTCACTTTAGGTACTTTTCTTTTTACTTTGGAGTCGGTCTTCTTGATCAGTTTGCTCTGAGCTTTTGTTCCTTTCTTCAGCGCTGCGGGTTTGGGGGCTTTCTCCAGCTTCTTCTTTTTGGACGCCTTCTACAAAAAACAGAGGAAACGTTAACGATGCCAAAGAAAAACAAAACCTGAATCATCTGCTGAGGTTCCCTTCAACTCAAACAGCTGTGAAAAGTACTGACCTCCAGTTTAGGCTTTTTGACAGGGGTTTCTATGGGAACCAGCTGTGGGATTTCTTCCTCCTCTTCAGCTGCTGCTTTATTTTTCTTCACCTTCTTCACCTTCCTCTTGCCCTCTGCAGTAGCATCTGCTTTCTCTTTGTCCTCCGTCTTATTTTTCTTTGTGGATGCAGATTCCTGAAATGCACACAAACTTGTTACTTTTCCGAATGTTTCAACAAATGCAGCTTATACAAAAAAAATAATAATACATTTTGAGTGCTAACTTGTACTCACCTTGTCTTTAGGCGTCTGAGCTTGTTTAGACTCCAGGACAGAGAGATGGCCCAAGTCTGAGGTGTAGACAGGCAGAGCCACCGACGTCTGACTCTTAATGTGGATGAGTTTAATCACTGGTCCTTTCTGTAAAACAGCGATCAAATCAGACACGGCAAGAAAAACTTGCATCGATACATAAAAGAACGCTGTGCAAC